>NC_061772.1:11948846-12268461 GCF_022458985.1 Mugil cephalus | reverse complement strand
AATGGTTCATTTTCATCTTCGCAATCTGTCTGGGTAAAAAAATATATACCATACATATTGCATTGGTGGATTGGTGAATTTTAAAAACTACAACAGAACAACTTTCACACATCACAATGTCTTTAAGATCAATTCTAAAGAAAGCACACTGACTTATTCCCAGATCTCTGAAAGAGACTTCTGAAAAGGGTACGGCGGCGCATTCTTAATTTTAGGTTTTATCACATTTCCTTCTGTTCACATCACAGTCTGCTACGAGTGGAGAGAGTAAGAGAAAGTGTAAAACCTTCGTCTTTTGAAGGCACAGCACCTAAAAGAACCCTGCAGCGCCCATATAAGACATGTATATGTCGTGTTACCCTGCCCTGCCCGGCCCTTGTAAACCACACAAGGATATGTTAGTAAAATGGGCCCCATCGGCTGTCTCAGGGGGGGTCAGTTTGCTAAGTACTAAACCTGTGTTCTGTCAGGTGTCATTAAGGTCCAGCGGGAGTCTGAGGGGACCTGTCACGACTAGGAGTAATGGATGTCTTCTTCACTGATTGCTAGCAGGGATGGAGTCAGCACAAACACCAAATTAGAAGTGACAACTTGATGGCGGCAAAGCAGGAGGCATAGCTGGTCACACACATAAGAGAGGGAAAGGTGAGGCGTCCAAGAAAAAGCAAATAAAAGGAGAATAGATAAGAGGAAAGAAGAGAGGGGGAGAAACAGACAGCAAACACAGTGCATCAGATCTTTCAAATGACTGAAAATAGTATATGTAGAACGCTATTTTGAAGTACGAAATTTTGAACACTGTCATGAAGGGGCTGCCCACTACTGACTAGCTCTCCTCGAGCCCTTGGGTGACGTGAAGGTAGTTTATGGACAAGTGAAGAGTATTACTCATTCAGTTTCCCTGCACTGACTCTCAAGCTTTACTTTAAGTAGATGCGCAAGGATAATTAAAACGTGACAGAATGTTTTTCTTCCTTGAAATGATAGGTTTGTTGTGATACTCTTCTGAGAAGCTACAGGCACGAGAAACAAATTTATCCTATCAGGTTCATTACACATGATCGTTAGTACTGAAGGATTGAAGGGCGGCAACACTGCTGGATTGGGCGAAGGATTACAGTACCGTTACCGTGGCAGCGGTACCAACCCACCGAGCCACGACTGCGGCGACATCCTAAATCACTTCAGACTGATAACACAAAGGCAACGACATCAAGAGAATCACTCTGTGTCATTCAGCAGCCGCGGAGTGAGATGAGCGCAGGAGTCGACATTATGAAATGGATTAGATTTGAGACCAATTAAAAATGAATTGCTCGAAATGAGCGCTGACCCTCACCGAATTGGATGCCAGTGATCTCATTAGGCTGGTTTCTCACTCACCGTGAGCCAGCAGCTGGAGAACAGGCCCGCTCTCCTGACACACTGTCAGACAGAGAGAGAGAGAAAACCCAAAGGGCTGCTGCCTGCACTGGACTGAGAATTATATCTCCTCAAGACATGTGGCAAGTCTGCAGAGGCGGTCCTAGGTTCTGGAGGCCCCCAAGCAAAGACAGTGAGGAGCTATACCCCTGTTCAAACAAGCGTAATCTGTCACAGGGAAGTCAGACGGGGGCCCCTAGACACGGGGTTGTGGAGTACAGTCAGTGTCCTGTAGGACCTTCATTGGTATAAGGAGGTACTTTTTCTCATGAGGCCCCAAACTCGGTTTGCCCGTCCAGATGGTGAATCCATGCAGGAGCATGCTGTACTGTATGTGTGAGTGAGTGAGGTTAGACCTTTGGTAATTGTTTGTATGTGTATATAGCTATAGGAATGCTTGCATACTTATGTGAACCTCGGCTTGATGATATGTAACTTGTGCATAAAAAGTATGGAATCACACATGTACACATGTATTTGAATCATTATAAAGTTGGTGTGCATACATTTTATTTATAAGATACAGTCTGCATCTGTAATTAACATGTAATTGTCGGTTTTATATGTGTATAAATAATCTACGGAAGCCCTAAGCGGCCATACGTTCACATATTGTGATTTCCTCTGTATTGTCAAGTTATTAATTTTCCAGCGATAACGAGATAATTAACTCGGGATCTCAAGAAAACAGAGGAAATTAAGTCGTTATCACAGAGAAATGGAAAAAATAATATGTAAGAATGCGTGGCCACTTAGGGCTTCCGTACTTAGCTCCTCACAGAATATACAAAACCTATTAATACCTCTAGTTGGAACCAGGTGTCATTATTATACAGTATCCTTCATCTCTGTGTCTATATGTTGCAGTCTAAAACAACACGATACAAATAAGCAAATGAAATGAGTTAACACGTTTTGCTGCTTCATGATCAGATATGTCTAAACTTGCTATACTCTACTGACATTTAGTGTAACATACAAACTTCTTCCAGTTTTCCTGAATAAGTTTCTCTTCTGTCATCTGTGTATTAATCTCAGTCTCCGCCAATCCCTTCCCCAAAACTTCACTGCACAGTGAGTAATTAGTTGTTTGCCTTCTCCGCAGACTGCGTTTTGATTGGTCATTAAGCGTCTGAGGCCTTCATTAATGGCAGCGCCTTTTTCACAGGGAAGAAATCAGATGGAGTTAAGAGAGAACTGGAGAAACAAAAATGGAGCTGAGAAGACTCCAGTCTAGACAGATGCACACAGTACAGATGGTGATGGATGTGGAATGGAAAAATCAAGTGAGTGCTGGATGAATCATACAGCATGTCTGGTATTCTACCCATCTCCCTATGCCCCAGTGACACCCTGTGATCTCAGGGTCTGGGGTGCATAGCAAGGTTTACTTCTTAATGGGTACTCTCACTTAGAGTGGACACGCTGTGAAATTTTGATTAGTCTCTGAATTTTTGGCGTCAGATCTGAGTTGCAGTAAGTGTATAAGAGAAAAAAATCCACCCCAAAATCTTTTTTTTGACAGTTCAGTGAAAAACATATTATTCTAAAAAAGGGTTAAAATACATTCACAGAGAAAAGCTGTGTGAAGATTGTTAACGGCTTCAGTAGCAATTATGCAGCTCCATAAATAAAGGTTTGCATGCAGTGGCTATCTGATCACACACTAATTTTGTTTTCTGGGTGGATTTCTCTCTTAGGGTTTGTGGAGTAAAAACCAACCGGGGCTGTCTGTGGATTTTTCGTGTGAGACTTGGACTGATGGACATGTCTGTGTCTCCTGGGAACACTCTTAATGCACTTCCAAGGTCGCCTGCTCTCGCTCTAAGTAGCACAGAGTGGCAACAAGCCCTGACAGCAGCACTGGCCCAACGGAAACCTGCATAAGATGGTTCCTGCTTCCTGGAGCATCGGGCCATTAAAAATGGATAGATCAATATATAAGAATACACGCACCTCCGGCTGTCTATGCTAATTCAGAGAGCAAGGGGAGCAGCAAAGGATAAGAGGTTGGCTCAGAGGGGACATGAGATGAAAGGACAAGGAAGGCAAGCAGTAGATGAAGAGCTCACACTGGGAGAGGTAAAGGCAGCTAGAGAAAAGGAAGAAAGGGAGGACAGCAACTGGGTTTTAACCAGTTAAAAACATGTTCAGCTGCATATGAAAATGTATCATTTCTTGGTTACATGGATTCGACTATTCCACTGAGATTTAAATATCTAATCTCTAAACACTAGTTTAAAACTGACTGATGACCGATGACCTTGTAACAGTAGTTCAAGTACAATCCAGTGACCATTCACCCTTTTACAGAAAACATTTCCTTGCCTCTTCTCAAATGTAGCAATGTGCCTAAAGCTGCCGTGTGGGACTTTTGCATAAAAATGAATGAAAGCCAAAATGGTGATAAATGTAATCAGTGTCAAGTAGTCAACTCGCAACAATTTGTCTTCCACAGGGTGAAACCTGAGTGACGGAGACAGAGTAGTCTACAGCGACCAGGAGAATAGTGTATCTGGCAAAGATTTCAGTGTAAAGTGATCAGCAGCAAGATAAACATGGATTACTATCGGTCTGGCGTTTCCTCGTTGCAGTGAGTTAAAAACAAGTGACCAGAGCTGGATACAGCTAAAGCTGTTATATTTACTTTATATACATGAGGGATATTCTTTAAATTTATTATTAATTATTTCTGAACATGAGCCTGGGTCTTTTCAGAGCCAGTAGATAGTGGATATACTTCTAAATACACTAGATGTACTTCACCACCACAGGGAGGCCAATCACAATAAAAAAAAAATCAAATACAATTTTAAATAAAGTAAAACTACTTTTAAACATTAGGCTCATGTATAGTATTAACAGTATAAATGTTGAATGCCGTCCCTGTTTCTAAACATTTAATACTAATAAGGGCATTCCCTTCTGAAATATAATTTATATTTTAGCAGATTAAAATTGAAGAAATGGTTTATTTTTTAATGTGTTCTATTAAGTCCTGATCAAGGACTAGGTTTCACAATAAAGCACGAAGAATCATGCTACTGCTAAATGTTTCTGAGTATGCGCTAACGCTGTTAGCGCATTATTTATGAAACAAAGAAATACACTACTCTGAAGTTTCAGAACCAACCACTTCTTGTGGAGTGTGTCGCTGTATCTTCAGTTCATACCGTTCAGTTTATGCATGGTTTTAAAGCTGCAGGTGTAACCGTCGCAGGGATGAATTACAACGAGAATGATATTTCTCTAAACACTAATTATCTGAACCTCATCATATGCGCTTAGATCTTGTTTCTTTTGCGTCGGACTGAACCCAATTAATTCCCTGGCACTATTGAGGAGTGAACTATTTGATGATATTTCTTTAACTCACTCACATGTTGAAATATGAAATATTTTCGTGAGGTGATTTAAAAAATTGGGGGGGGGGGGGGGTCACCACAGAATGGCTTAAAGACTACATTAGCAGTAAGAGTCTATTAGAGTGAATAAAGATAAGAACCCCATTTATCCAAATCCTACCCATCTGATCAGACCGCACAATTCCCCTAACTCACGCTAAAGTGCTGTTGTTGTCTAAACCTAATCACAGACTATGGCAAAGCCTTTTCCTGGTGTCACAATTAAGCACTTTCTCTGTGGGGCTTTGGGGTCAGGTTTCATCTCAGCAGCAGGCAAAAAAAATAGGAAACCTGTGTGTCCCATCCTGGGCAGACTTGGTCAAGGTGAATGAAAGCGAAGCCACAAGGCAATTCTGTAGTTCCCCTTCCTCTGTGGTGAGGGGTTTCAGATACAGATTATTATGCTTCCATGAGGTTCCTGAGATTTGGTAGTGGCTGGAGAGTAGAGTTAAGCAGACCTACATTCCTTAAGACGATCAAATATGGATGGATGTCAATGGGTGGGTGAATGTTTGCTCATTGATGTGTAACATCAAGATACTTGTGCTCCTTTATTTTACTCTGGTACTGTGTGAAATTGTGTGAATAAATGCAATAAGAAATGTGAGACTCCTTACTCACTTTCAAAATGTATCTACAAAAAAAAAAAAAAAAAATGTGAATGATGTGTTTATTGATGACTGACTGACTGACTGGATGCAGAGGCTGGCTCGTAATAACAAGCGTTGGCCAAAACAGAGCACATACTGAAAATGTGGTAGTTTCTTTTTAATGTTCATGCTGCATTGGTTATCTGACACTGGTCTTAAAAGAAATGCCACAAGGCAATTAAATAAAAAGAACTTGAGCAGAACCCCTTGAGAGCATGGATGCGCTCTGTGAATTTTATGAAAAGTCTCCCATCAGATTAAGACACATGCTGTGAGAAGAGTTGACATTTTAGGCATAGCCATAGTTGTTAGAAGACAACTCAAGCCCAAAGTGTCGGAAATGGAAAAGTGCCCATTCTCTGGGGAGCGTGTGTTTTTAATTTCCATGTTAATCTGTCCATTAAATTCGATTTTCTTCTATTTTCCTATAAATACAAGAGATTGAGTCCATTGAAGCTGATATCTTAACAGCATCACACTGTCCCATACTGACAGAAAAATGTGTAATCTAGGCTCACTTTTTTTGACAATAGTAGCTAAACTAACTCTGTTGTGCAGCGTTAATCTTAAAGGAATTCAATCAACATTTTTGCCCATCGTACTCAAAAATCTTGCAATTCTTTCAGATGAAAATTTAGTATGTAAATGTAGTATTTAGTATTCAGACCCGTAACTGAGTAGTCTGAGGAGGCACCCTTTGCAGCAATAACATCTTAGAGTAGGGCTCTTCAACGCTTTTTAAGCCGAGGACCCCCAAACTGATGGAGAGATTAAGTAAGGGCCCCCATCAACTAGATGTGTTCTACATTAAACTAGGCTTAGTGCTATTTACATATACATTATTTTATCATTTCACATTCAATATTAAACTATCTCAATGCAGTAAGGATTGTGTTTATGTTAATGTCCATTGAAACAAATTAAAATTTTGGGGGGGAAATTTTAAAAAACAAAACCAAAAAAACCCATCAAAAATGTCTAACCAACCAAAGATTTTGCAAAAAACGAAAGAAAAAGAGAAACATATGCCAAAAAATGTTAGCTTTAACAACCTCAATACAATCAGTTGTACAAAGTCTATAAGTATTCTTATTCCAAGATGCTTTCTGAAGCATAGTGTTGAACCAGGCGTACACACTCTGCTCATCTTTGCAGTTTTAAATTTATTCTTTTGTATTTCCTCATTATTTTCCTTAAAGGGTGACAGGTTTGTGAGCCAGAAGAAGTTTGTCAAAGTCACAACGTTGATCCTTTGCATGCCGGTGCTGTCACCTATGAGGAAAGACAGACGTAAGAATGAGAGATACACTGACTATCTCAGATGAAGCTCCCTTTGTGGCGTTACATCACTCATACATATTGTCTGCGCATCTTGTTCCTGCCTTTAGGGACGATATTGCTGCTTTGCTGACCTTTATTTCTCACTAAGAATGGAGAAAACACCTCTACTCGTTAAACATTCCAGTTCACATCTAATTATTATTTGTTTTCAGAAAATCAATTGCTAACTAAGCTTTTAGATATTATCATGTGAAATGTATCGTGATAGTGAGACCGTTCAGTCTGTAATCTCCCCAACTAGCCAAAGAAGGCGGTAACAGTCATTTTACATTTTTATTGCCTTATAAATATTCCACACGTAGTTCATGAATATCTTGCCCCATATTAATAGTCAGTAAAAGATCAATTAACATATCAATCACACGGCCCAGTGAGAATTCTGACCAGAAGTAGTGTTGAAGAAATCTCTTTCTGTTCTTTTCCTCCAGTCATCACCTTCTCCTAATGATCCTGTCAAAGTCTTTGCTTGCTTTCCTTGTCTGAACTTTGACCTACTGGGCCAATTTGCATTTGAATTCTAAAATATATTCACGAGTAATTATAATTCCATGATCTGTCTTAATCAGATAGGCATTTAGATGCTTCATCATCAGACAAAAGGACAAAGATAGGCGCAATCGACTTATCCCTTCAAAATACCCCCGGAGGAATCCAGTTCTCTCATGTTATTTTATGTTATTTTTTAAAGGCAAAATCCTAGATCCAGCGCCCAAGTCAGAACAAGGTGAAATAAAAAGAAACATTGAAACATTGAAATAATTATTGTAGGTTTTTTACTGGGCAAACTTTAAAGACTATGTAATAAAAATATTTTGGTGACTGAAGAACTGTAAAACTATGGAGTGAACCCTGACCTTCCATGACGTCACATACATTTCATGAATTTTTGAAGCTCTGTGTCGTGGCTCTGGCCATTGACATCGTCTATGTCTTGCTAATTAAAAAAATGGCCAAGAGAGGGAACGGTGGAGCTGAGGTGGGTGTACCGAGACCCCCATAGCTGCCATAAATAGGAAAATTTGCTATAGAGACCAAAACCATTGTTTGTAGGAAATGCAGTGGCTTAATTTTTCAACCATGGTGATTGCTGATTGAGTATAACACAGGACTGATCCAGAGAACAAAAAGCAGACAGACAAAAAGTAAGAAGCAGACATAAAGATGAACAGGTACCTCATTTTCCCACAATGCCTGTACTGTAAAAGCTATACTAATCAATTTCACAAAAAGATGTGGTGACGTGTTTGTGGTGCTTGTGACCATACCTGTATTACATTTTTCATTCCTGTTCTCGGTTCTGTTGTTTTGCGGGTCCCCTACCTCCCTTTATAGCCAGAATTAATTTATAAATTGTCTTATTTGAATTCCCTGAGTAACAGAGTTATTGTTGTCATTGCTTAACTCATATAACATTACCCAAGCCTTGAAACCCTGATGGCATTGCATGGAGTAAATTGCTTTAATCGATTTGGCGTGGTTACGAGGCCGCATAAAATGACAGCAGAAAATAGAACGAAATGAAGAGCCTGTGTGTTAAAGCACGGTGCCTAGTTCAAAACGGGACAGGAGCAATATGACTTCACACCCACGGAGACGTTTCAAATAAAGTCACTTGTTTAGCTTCAGTCTTGCAGAGGGAATGAGTGAAAACATGCAATCAGTAGTCGGTCTACACTTTCTTGTATCTGACAATGATTGTTACTAGTTACTCTTCAGATTTAGGTTTACAAATTATATTTTTTGCTGGTATTCTCATATAAATAATGGCTGTCATTGCCATTACAGTTGAGGGTGACGGTCTTCGTTAATGTGGGTATTTTGTGTGGATTGTCAAGTGGACAATCCACAGTGTCTCTGCATCCAAGTCAGGTTGGTTTTAAAGGTCAAGATGGGCTTTGGTTGTGGTGATGATGGGTTTTCAGAGTTCGCTGTCCTAGTCATTGGTTTTCCTAATTGTCGATGTCAATTTTCCATTTCTCCATGTTGCTTTGAGGATGTTTTTTAATCTCTTCTATTATGTGTCTCTTCTATGTTTGCCTTCTCTGGGCTAGGGAAAGCTTTGTTTTAACAGATGTTTCTCTTTCATCAGTACAACATTACCACTCTGTTTTAGACTTTTCTGGATGACAGAGGGGTCCCTGTTTGTTGTTTTTGCTTCATCCAGAAAATCAAAGTACACAGACGTGGTTGCTATGTTCCCAATGGAAATGTAAGATGTTTAAACACACGTTTCAAGTGTTTTCAGATGTTGTAATTCATTTGTTCAGAAGCTATGAGTCTTACAGGAATGCTGGAATTGCCTTTGTACTTAATTACCCCTGTTTGGTCCCTGCCTGTGGAAATAGAAAACTTAATGAGGTTTGTTAACTTCTTCCAAGTATTTTTTTGAGAATTTTCACTAAAGTTTTGAATCATCATGTCCTTGCCTAATTCAAATGTAAATAAGATACACTACCCTTCCTCTGGTTTCTCCTTAGCCTTGCACCAAAAGCACAGGCCTTCAACAGAGGGTCCAGGACCCCTAGGGGGTCTGAGGAGGTACTGCAGGAGGGTCTAATCAACCAAATGGTTGATTAGACATTTTTCTTTATTTTTCTTTTCAAAATTTCCCCCACTAATTTAAATTTCTTTAAAAACACATTAACATAAATCCAACGTATGTTAGTAAAGGGATAAATGGAGGCAGAAGACATTAGAAAGCTACCTGTACACAATAGGATCAGCCCCTATCGCTGCTGAGCCATCAGTTGTTGGTTGGTAGCAATACTTGCCAAAGCTTTTCTTTGGAAAGTTAACTTGGTCTCATGCCTCAGACTCAAGACCTAAGGATTCACAAATGTACAGCATGTTAACATTCACACGAGTGCCAGGTCCAAAAGTTTCCTAGCAGAACATTGAATTGTCACACGATGATCAGCGTTAGTTACTTCTCCTGTCAGTGGTTTTAATGTTGTGGGTGTTGTCGGTGTATATTTGCATGCAACAGTGCGATTCAGATTAGGTGTCTTCATGGGTTCCACTTAATGGATCAGGACAGAAAACTGTTGTTTTGCAATCTGGTGAGAATTAATTTCTCAAAGTGACAGAGGGAGTATTGATGTACTGTACTTTATTTAACCTTCTACCTATTGCATCACAATCATAGAAAAAATAAAGAACGCTATCTTGGTGTTATTTCCATAGCAGGCACTGCTATTGTGATATCCCCTAGGGCTGAAAACTAACTTTTGAAAAATCTTTTGCTTTTCACCTCGCCTACAGTGTCTTTTACGAACAGTCAGTAATTCCCTTTGATGATGCCAGCACAAAGGCCCCTCTGTCAAAGTACTTATCCTGATTTCTCCGTGGTTTAGACAAACTCATGTTTTGACATCCCCTCCTTGCGTAAGAATGATGATGATGATGATGATGATTATGGGTGTGAGTGTATGTGAAGCCACACAGTAACAACCTTGGAAAGGATAAAGCCACCACCGCCATCATCATCCTGACCTTCACAGGAGTAAAATGAGATACAATAGCCTTGATTCAGAGCACACACTCGCTATCAAAGCTCATCATCTGTTCTGAGTGACATGTCATTCTTATGGGAGTGTCAATGTGCAGATTGTGGGTGATGCAAGCAACTTGCAAGAAATGCTACCAATCTCTTGCCGCAGCCGAAGATGTACAAACAGCATCGCACTCTGTCACAGGGAGATGTTTGCTGAGGGTTCTAATGAAATCATATTAGCTCAGGCACATAATTAACAAATGTTTGTAGGTGGTTTACACTTCTGCGTTAAGACATAGAATATAGTAGAATATAATATAATAAGAATGTCCTAAAGAGGTAAAAAAAACAACAACAAAAGGCGTAGTCTTTACACGTTAGGGCTGAGCATTGCTACCGATTTCCTGAATGGATTTGAGTTCAGTTGATAGGGTCCTGATTCTGTTTTATTCAATATCATATCAATATATTCATTTTTCAGTTTCAGTTTTCTTTTTTCTTTTATACTTTAAACCAAACCTGTCAGTGGTTCCAGAAATCTAAATTCAGTCAGCTTTGAGGCCTGACGCTGCTCTCAGGGTTGAAGCCTCTCTCATGTTTTGGATCTCCCTCACACGTGGACCAATTTTGTTGCACTCTGAAAAGATTTGTGTGCAAGACCTTTCTCGCAGGACCACAGAAAATGAGATGTTGTGGAAATACCATTTATTTAAAAAACATCTCATTTTATGAACCAATATCATATCTGAAATTTGATATACGTACATTCAGTATAAGGTTACCTATTTGGTTACAATAAAACCCATGTGCTGACTGAAGAACACATCTGCTACAGTCCCTCTGCTGGTTTAATGACCTACCTGGACATGATTCATGTTGGGTCAAACTGTAACAGGAATGCAGAGCAACTGTATCATGAAATACCAACACATTAAGTGTCAAAAAATGCCATTTTTGGTCATCTGTCTGAATGAACTCCAGTAGATAATACAATTAGAAGTTGTAATCAGCACTCACACTAAATCCAACAATATGTGCTGTTTACTGGCTCGTCCCAAACGCCCAGGGGCAATTCTTCTGGCAGAATACTAAATGGTTCAGAGGCTCAGAGCTAAAAGGAGTTATTTTAGGGCATTAGATGACTTTGTCTCTCTCTTAATTATGATTATGATTATGATAATTATATACCACCCATCTAGACCAGACCAGGTACCCCCACCCCATAGCAATAACACTCCTTGATGGCAGCAGTCATCCCCAGCAAGATGCAAAACGTATCTCCTGGCCTGGCTTTCAAATTCACTAGATCCAAACTGATCAAGTATCTGTGGGATGCACTGGAACAAGCCCGATCCACAGACAACCTTCCCATCAATCCATAGGACCCAAAGTCCCCAGTAACAACAGCGCAGAATATGTTAGCAGAATATTAGGAAGGTGGTCATAATGTTATGCCTGACTGGTGTAAGTGTTTGACGCGACTCCACCAAATATATTGTCACAGCTCATCCAAGTGTCTCATGCACTGTGGCAGGGAGGAGATATAAAGCAAGGAACCAAAAGATGGCAGACATGAGAGGAAACAGATATTTTTATATAACCTTTTAGAACAACATCAGAAACTGACTGAGAGAATTTTGAAAACGGACACAGCGTTTAAGGAGTGCAATCAGCATCCAGTACATGTTTCTGCTCAATTAAATGACCCTCATTCGGTAGAACAGTGTGTTCAAATAAAGGCATGACCACTTCCTTAGTTACATCAAAGAAAATGATTATCAGCTCTGACACAGTGATGGCCCATTATTCACTGTAATAACAGTATCTGGGAGGATCCTTTATTTTTATCCTAGGCAGGCGGAAATGAAAAGCCTGCGGGAACAGACATCTTAATGGTAAACTGCTCAAAATTGCTGCCAGCCATGTATTCCAAACACTTAATGTTGGGGTTTGCCCACAGTAACGGAAATTTACAAATAATGATAGGTTATGACTAATGTCAGGAATCGATGTGATGGAGCTGAAAGAGAAAGTTTTCACTGGTGGAGAGAGGGATTCCACTCCAAATGATGTTACTGCAGATATAATGCAAGTGAGTGAAGCATGTCAACAAGGAAGAAAAGAGGAAGGAATATGAAAAAAATCTGTCACAAATCATAGACTCCTGCAAGAAAAGTGTTTCAATTAACCTTCTAATGCATACCTCAGATTGTCAGCAACAGATTAGACGACGTTGCACACTATGTAATTTGCTTGCTCAAATAAGTAATCCACTTACGACCAAGTTGCGAAGATGACAAAATCCTAAAGTCGTCGAAATTGTTGTGCTCTGTGGTGTAATTACATGGTGGCTCTGTGATGGCTTTAGTTAAAAGGAGCATTTTCTTTGATGCTGCAGGCGTTTGATGGCAGCAGCACTGCTGTACGGTGAGGCTCCTGATGAAAAACTTGTTTTGAGCCATTCATGGATGTGAACGGGAGGATAAAAATAAGCTTCATCACATGCGCTTTAGATTGCACAGTGGTCAAAATGCATCTGTTTATATCAAACCATACATCCACTTGGCAGAGAAGTTTTGGCTGATGGGGAAAACGACACCGTGACCTCCAAATACTAATGTAACAGGTTCACAGTGAAAACTGATATATTTGATATATTCGACATACTCACCTCCTCTGACAGAGGAGATACTCACGAAGCTCGGGTTTAAAATTGGTCCGTGCTTTGGGGCAAAATACACATTATTGTACTGCGTTTGTCCGACCTTAATGGGATGTAAAAGTGTGGAGGAATATTAACACAGTTAATTAAACTCAGCAGGACTTAATTGCGAGCTTCGGATTTTTAAATATTAAACCCAGCGGTCTGTCATTTTGCAATCAGAGGCATTAATAAAAATCAGAAACAGACAGTACTGTGGAACTGGAAAATGGAACAAGGAAACCTGAGTTGTACCAAGCTACGAAGAGATATGCAGAGTAGCAGCTCACCATTGGTCCTGTGGAGACAGCTCTTGAGTTTAGAAGTTCCTGTGTGTCTCCATGCTGCTCCCAATAAAACATGAAAAATAAGTGGAGATTTTATTAGCACATTTTGATTCAAAGGGGTGTTGCATTGGATTTAGATGGATCTAGTGATGTTGCAGAGCGCAACCAACCACAAACCATCCCCTCTTCCTTTCAAGAGTTGGAGAACTTGTGAGAGAACATGCTCCCTCTGTAGAAACGATGCCAATAAACCACAGCATTTCAATGTTACAGGTTAATCACACAAACATAACATGATATTCCGTTTCTAATAATAAATCACCATTAATGATGCATCTTGCTCCTTTTAAGGAACAGAGGCTTATAGATTTCAGTTATTCTTTCATCCAGCTTGCAGTTGTTCCTCCACAGTTTAACAAAAGCTGTGGTTAACTAATTGTACATTTATTCAATCAAGTCGATGTCAGCCTCAGTGGGTGGAGAGAGATAAAGGAGGTGTGTGTTGGCAAATGTTGCCTCATGCGAAATCACAAAAGGAAGGATGCGTTTCAGATCAGGGGAAATTTGTGTGTTATATTTGCTAAAAGAAAAAAAGGAAGAAAAAATCCAAACTCCAAATGTACAGTACGGGCTATATTCAGGTCCATTCAGCGCTTTCTGAGCACAGAACAATTGATCGGTTCCACTTGGATTACAATGACATTTTTTTCTTCCCTTTTATTTTGGAACGAGAAACACAACCCCTCACTGAGATGAATCTACGCAGACCGTCCACTTCTGTTGTTTTGGAAGGCCAAACCAAAAGCTATGTAGGCAGACTCGCCTGCCTGCCCAGCAGGAAAGTTCATGGCTCAATCTCTAAGCCTCCCTCTAATCTCCCCAGTAATACAGCTTGAGTCATGATAAAACAGCTCTGATGGAGGCAAATCCTGTTATCTGGGGTGGGGACGGTGGCAGTCGTTGTTACAGGTGGTTGATGAGTTCAAGAAACGAACCAGGGTGTGGATTTTTGGATTAAACACACCAGCATGGTGTCAGAGAGCTAACACATGCACGGTGAAATTGCGTGCATGTAAAAATACTTTTATTTGGTTGTCCTCTTCTCTCTCTCCCTCTCTCTTTGTCCTCATCTCTCATTTTGTCAGTCACATGGACATTTCACATGCAAAAGACTACATGCACAGTGGAACACACATTTCGGGTTCAAGGAGGTTGGCTCTTAATGGAAATGCATTTCAGCTGCTGCCACACCTCATCTTCTATATTGCTTTTTCATTGAAAAGAGGGGCTCTTTGTCTAGAGGACTACAGCTTTTGTAGGCTTTTGTCCCAACACTCTCATCTCTTAGAAGGACACATTAGCCCTTTATCTTTCAGAGAAACGCTGGCACATTATTTCTCCTTCGTCCCATTTCATATTGGTCTCCCGCACTCATATCTAGTCAAAAGGGATATGAGGAAGGCTTTATATGATCCTCTCCTCTTTGTGTAACTTGTTGCCCATCATGTTTCACTGGTATGCTCTTGTTTCCTTTCAAAATGAGCATTTATGTGGTAGTTGAATTCAAAATCCACCACCAGTCACCTGCTGATCCAGCAGTAAAGAAGAAGAAGAATCTGCCATGACTGGGAACATATACTCAGTGTCAGTGCAGACTGTCCACGTTGTTTCTTCATGTATTTATAGGATTTTTTCTTTGGTCACTGTTTTGGTGACAAATAAAAAGTGTTTTATTACAAAGTTGCACAAAATGACCAGATGCAAAATCTCCGGAGAACTGCTCAAGAACGTGTGTAATAAAATATAATGACCGTCATGAAGAGCAACCTGAAAAACAGCTTTAGACGATCAATCTGAGCACTTTTCAAAGCCTGACCGGAAAGTGTGGGCATTTGACTGATAAACAGAATGAAGAATGAGCTGGAAAACTAATCTAAAACAACTGCAGCTGGATTAGTTTGAGTTACTTGAAGAAGTTCTGTGAGCCTTCACACGTACCTGAAAACATACTTGGGCAAACTGCACAAATGTGGGATTCACATTTCGCTTTCATGGAAGTATTTCATGTTTAATGCTTTATGTTGTCCATGTTTTACACTTCAAGACCAAGACAGTTTTATCCTTGGACTCATGCTTCACAGGACTGGTCTAACGCGTGATCTTCCAAGCAAATAGTCTTTTCCAAAAACTGGTTGGAGAAGAGGCAAAATATTTTAGGTCTGAACATGGCACGGGAGTTCAGTCTGTATTTAAGGATTACCAGTGATTCTTAAAGTGACAACCACAGCTTCTTAATAATGTATGAAAAGATTCTTAATGTGTTCATCTCATCTGTGCAGCCAGTTGAAAGCTGCAGGACAGATCTGTTGAGAAATCTGCAACCTCTGATTTGAGAAATGTATCAGTGGCCTTTCATGTACACCCCTAAATGACGCCAACGCTACTACAAAGTAAACACCTACATACACCAGCTGCGTCCTTATAACTGTTTTCTGTTGTTGATGAAGTGGTGACGCTGGATTACCAGTACTGATTATTCCTGTGCATCACGGCTATCAGGTGGTGAGGTCATTCCACTCGGCCCCCATCCACACAACAAAATGATTTTCTGAAGAACCCTCTTTCCGTTGTTGTCATACTCGTCTATGATTGGCACAGCTGTTTTAGAAGCAATGGAACCACTAACGTGACTGACTGAGGGTGTATAATCATCGCAGCCTCTCACCTGTATTTAAGCTTTCTGGCCCTTTTGCATTTTGTGTTGCTGCACGTGGATGAACTAAAATAGCAGGTGCACTTAGAAACACCGGCAAGTCCGTATAGAGGCAGCCAAACTATCTTGAACCCAACGAAGGGCTCTGAGTCATTTTCCACCAGAGATATAAAGAGTTTGAGGCAAAATTGAGATTTTTTTTTTTAATGCTATGTTACTCAGTCCTTGGAATTGCACTGCAATAATTAAAAGCCAGCAAGTCTCTACTCATCCCTCTGTTCAATCAGTGATGTTATGACCGGCCTAAGGGGAAACCAGTACACAACATGAAAAGCTGATTCACTCATTTTTCCTGCACCCAAAGAGAACCAGCATTCCACAGAGTCAAGAAACAATCTTTATTTGCCATTTTCATGTTTAGGATGAGCATGGCCAAATCAATAAACAAACCAACACAACTACTGCCTGACTACCAAACAGATATGGTTGGTGCTGCATTCGGCTAGACTAAGTAGGTAGTAAATAAACATCAGCTTTGTGTGCACATGGTGTGTCTTGTGTGCGTCATCTGTTGGGCTACCGCTGATTTCATGGTGCCCAGCGGAGCAGGGAGTCTTATCAATGCCAACCAGACCAACTTTCCAGGCTACGGTTCTTTTTTGTGGCGTAAACTTGATCTGGAACCACTCCATTGGGAACTGATTATGCTCCGGCATAGAACAAGCTCATGTGATGATGGTCAGAAGAGTGACATAGCACCATGGAGTTGAATTTGTTCACAATAAAGTGGTTCTTATTGGTCATAGGACCATCCAGTTGCGTGCAGAGATTTTGTCTCTCTATATCGATTGAATCACGCCCCATAATGAAGTCCAAATGGTGTATGACCAGATATTCTCATAAGAATTGAGTCTGGCTACACCGCGCCATAACAATAGTCTTAAATCAGGACTTCCAGTATTTTTTAGAACGGAGCTCACAAAGTCATCAAATGTGACATATATTAAAGGCACCTTTCATATCGCATTCCGCTGTGTATTTACATTTCTGACTACGCTGAAACATCTTAAGACCGAATGTATAATACATAAAATCTCAGCAATAAAACAATAGGTTGGTTTTAGCTGCAGGGATAAAAGAGACAAGAATTACTCAAAACTAGTTTCACTGACAGAAGAATGTCTGGATTCAGTCAAATTGGATAACAACCTCAATCCTAAAGTTCAAAACTTCAAATAAAATCATATTCACTTTTAAAAGGAATGGATTTATGAAGCGTAGTGCTAATAAAGAAAGTCCCCAAAGCACCGGCCTGTGGCTGCTGCCTGCTGCGTTATGCCTGTGAGCACACACTAATAACTGTGGGTGACTCAGCTGCGTCTATCAACATATTTATCAAAACTTCTCTGTGTTGACGACGGGACGGTAAGATAAAAAACTTTCAAAAGTGAGGGGAACATGTCCTGTCTCGTCCCCTGGGGAAACTGCACCAATAACTGATGGTGTTGTAAATAAGGATTTCCAAATTCATATATATCTCAGAGGGCTGTAAAAAGTGATGCCAGCGGACTGAAAAATGCTTATTTACAAAAAGATAATAAAGAAAGACGGAAATAAATGGGAAAATAAGAGGAAAATAAGCAAACTAATGAAAAAAAGAGTAAGTGAGTATTCATAATCCAGCACGACTGGACTGACTCCGTCTGCTTAGTTTCTGCAACAGGAGCTCTTTGATGATTATCCACGAGGCTGCCATTCACTGACACAGGCTGAAGCCCAACCAATTAGCCTTTGGCCTGCAGAAAGTGATGCTCCGACTGGTTTTGCTGTGGTGTGGTTATCTATGATATCTGAGCAGTGAAACCCGCACTTATGATGTCAAGAGGCTGCTTGTTTTTTTTTTATAAAGTCCGACACCGCTGATGTGTAAAGACAGCTACAGAGTTATGGCCACAGACACAAAGCAAACACAATGCTTTGCCATTCACCCAGTCAGTCAGATGTATGATATACTGAGTGTAGATGTATTTACATTATACATTTACACAAATTAAAGCAGTAATTGACGTATTTATGACCTCCTTTTTGAAAGAGACAGTGATTACATTTTGAGAGTTAAACATGAATCTGTGGGAAATGGTTTAATTCAGTTGTGGCACAAAAAAGAAAAAAAAAAGAAAAAGGAAAAGCGGCTTACATCAAACATATAATTGTTTGTATCATTTGTGATTTTCCTTTCTTTACTGTAATCCTAGATCAAATATTGCCACACGCAGTGGTTATATGCTTCCTGCTTGATGGAGTGGGCTCCAAATGAAAATGTGTCACCTGTTCCATAATCCTTGACAGGAGAGTATATTAAATGTTAATCCCTCACCATTAAAAATGGTGACAATAAGAGAAAGGCGGACCGGAGGAGGGAATGGCCAGGGGGCTGGACCAAAGCTGAAGGGATATGAGACAAAGTATTTGATATATTCATTACATACACAGGCAGAAATCTTAGGTGATAAGGACCGCTGATGATTGAGCTATTCTGCTTTTCTTTTTTTCTTTCTCCTCAAGCCCATTCGTGCCATCACAAGTATTGTGTTATTAGCTTCCTCCTTTGACTCTGTGTCCGCTGAGAACGTCTGAGATTAGTCTTGGATCGGTGCTCAATGTTGCTCCCTTTTGTGGCCAATTTGTATTCACTTGACAGCAGTCTTACGAGTAACAGCACAGAAGAAACAATTAGAGCCATAAAAGCTGATAGCTCGGGGCTCTGCAGATCAACTCTACCATTACTGAGTTATTAGACGGTGCGAGTTGGGAGGGGGAGCTTTAAATGAAGGCATGAGTTGGGGCAGAGGGGATAGAAATGGGGATTGGAAAGCAATACGAGGAGAGGTGGAAGAAAGGTGACGCGGTGCAAGGTGAAGAGGAATTAAAATAAAACAAAAGTGAAGTGGGGCCTCTGTCTCGCACTGGGACACAGCGGTTATATGAGCAGGGTTGGGATGAGGATAACATGACAGATCAGGGGATGAACTAAGTGAGGCAGCACACGAGTGACTGCAGACAAAGAGGAACAGCTGTTGAGCGACTTGTCTCACATGAAACCCCCTGCAGAAAAGAGGATGTGACAGATGAACACTGAAAAAGGAAAAAAAAATGAGAGGAAACCTTTCTCTAGATCTTATGGATTTTTTTTTTTGTTATATTTATATTTTTAAATGGAACAATGCGCAGTAGTAAGAGTCTGTGTTTCCTATTCAATCTGAACATTAATTTGTTTTATACAGACCTTTGTTCTCAATAAAAGTAAAGTACAAATTATGCATTATGATGTCTAATTTTGAACGTAGAGGAAACTTGATGTAGCATTGCTGCAGCAAACCACCTGGGATCTATGCAGAGTGTACACTTAGGGCATTTATTTAGGTCATTTATGCCTATTGTTTTGTAATTGCGCCACCAAATCGCTAGTCTGTGACCAGTCAGCTGTGCTAAGTTCTCTGTGTACTTCATGCAGTGATGATTGGGAATGAGCAGAGCTCAAGTTAATGAGCGTTGATCAGAAGACGTCTGAGTAGATGGTGGAGGCAGGAGGCAGAACGAGGGATCATTTACACTGAGAGACATGAACAGCGATGTGGACCAATCACAGTTAATGTGGGCTGCATCTACGCTGTCTGTAGTTATATTCCTGGAGGAGGTGCACATCAGGCTACCCTATAGGCTATGGAACGTGATGTGTTACCATAAATCAGGCTTAAGTTGTGAGCTTACCGATGAGGCATGAAAAAGGAAAAGGCACAACTCCTGTGGCTAGCTAGCAGTTTGAGACTGGTTAAGTTGTTGGAGGCGCAAAGTGAGAGACAGGGTTTTAGACTGTGGTGCCATTTAACAGTAAAGTGCTTCAATTACTTACTATTCAAGAATATGACAGGGGGTATGCACCATAGCTGCAGCCTGTAACCACCAACTGCTGTAGAGCTGGTTCAGACCTGTAAGTATCTCGGTCTACATCTGGATCACAAACTGGACTGGTCAGCTAACGTAAGCGTCAGTATACAAAAAAGGTCAGAGCCGTCTTTATTTCCTAGAGGCTAAGGTCCCTTAATATCTGCTGGAGGCTGGACATCTTCCACCAGGGTATCATTGCCAGGTCCCTCTTCTATGCTGTGGTGTGCTGAGGAGGCAGCACTAAGAAGAAGAAGGGAACCTCACACCTGGACAAACTGATACAGACTGATATCTATCTATCTATGTGTAGGTTTAAACTGATTACTATTAAGAAAATTTTTGTAGACTCTCAGCCACTATCCACTGCCATTACTATGATGGCAGACTAGACTTCTTGTTAAAAAATATTGATTTTCATTATTATTCCCACAAGCTGCATCATCTCATCGTCCTCTACTCACCTCCTTAAACATCTCTTATTCACTGTCCATTTACTGCTATTTTGCTCATACTTCTAGGACTTGCCTGATTTTTGATCAGCATTCTTGCCTGACCCTTATTTTTTCACGTTGTCCCCTTTAAGTGAACTAAATCCAGAAAGCTATGCATTTATTTGTGTCGTCCGTGTCATGCCATGACCGCCTTCAGCAGTTCGCCGTCAGTCTGCTGTTAGCAAGCCGAAGAGAATGTGATGAAAACATTTTGGATTTTGGAAAGTTGCATTGATTTCACGGTGATAACAGCACACCCCAGAAATGGCATCTGGCTGTCAGTTAAAGTTGGGCTGAATTTGCTGAAATGTTTATCTGGTAAATGGTTCTATATGACTGAAAAAAGTCCAGTCGTTTATAAAAGTGTTCAATGGTTTACAAGTGAGGTGGCACTGCAATGTTGGCAGCTTGTCTAGTTCGAAATTCGAAATTGACAAAGGAAAGCGTGCAGCTGCCCTGGATCCTACATTACATTTTATTTGACCTCAGTCTTGGTTTGTAAAGTACAAAACATAAAATGACATTAAAGAGGAAACGTTTCTCACTCACCGCTACTTTGCGCTTGGCTGGTGTCGATTGGCTTAATCTCACTGTGACAGTGGTTGTAGTGGTTGAAGTTTAGTTCCTGAAATGCAGGTAACAAATAGTCTAATTTGTACTAAAAGGTGTGATGGGATGCCATTTCAAGCCTCCATCTTTGTTACATGCGGCTCTGCTTCCTGTCTCCTCTTGGTTACTCCTCCCTTGGCTGCTGAACACCTGAGTGTGATTAGTGTCTCCTTCTCAGGTAGGAGGAGACAGGTTGTCTTGTAACTTTCTTTCTTTGTAAACTTTCTTTCCCCTTAAGTAGGTGGTTTATTTCATTTCATTTCATTTCCTATAAGTTAATTGGAAGTTCATAGGCTTTGTTATCTCAGTTTGGATTGTAGGTGACAGGTAGTCCTGTTTTCAGTTTTGTATGCTTTGGTTTAGTTTCTTTTCCTTTAGAGGAATGAGGTCGGTGTAATATGACCCTATATGTGGTACGGCCCTGTTCCAGCTTTCCTCTTTTGTTATGTTTGAACGTCACCTCCAGTGCATTTTAGTTCTTTGAGTTTGACTTGTTTGATTTTTACCCCTGCTCTCTTTAAGTTGAAATGAAACACAATTTTTGAAATTCCAATTGTGGCCTGGCGTCCTTTTATATGTCATCAGTCTCTTGAGTTGTTTTTGAATAGGAGAACAATGATCAATGATGAGATGATTAGGTTCTAGTTTCTCCAGCTGTAAAAGGAGTGCTGCCATCACAGCTATTACCCTGTTGTTCACTCTTCCGTGTGACACCTCACAGCTTTAATTACATTCCACAGCCAGCAGACCTTCCAATAGGGTATAAGGGGAACAAATTGTGACAATAGGCAGTCTGCCCCATTAGACATGGGCCATTAGCATAAACAGGAGTTTGCTTGACCATAAATCACATTGGTTTGCTGAGCTGCTTATTGTAATAGCAATCATATTTTGTGCTCCATATTATTTGCAGAGGTCAGTGTTGGGAAGACAGAGTGGAATATAATCTATCAATATTCAGTCAATACAATCTGAATTTTTCCCATTATATTTTAAAACTGATTTCTTTGCAACAAGTCTTAACGCTATGGGTGACTTAATTTTGACTATTATGTGGTTAGACCTTTTCAGAGGAGTCTGCATCGCAGTAGTACTCTTGTTGTATTTCAGGAGTGACTTATATATCTCACATGTCACAGTAGCATGTGCTTCATCTTTAGATGAGTATTTCCACACACTCGTTGAGCCCTGCTAGGCGTCCTTGAGGCATCCTTGTTGTTATTGTCACATGATCAGTGATGAGTCGACATGATGCTTAAAGCCTCATGGGATAACAGTTAAGTTGACAAAGTGACTAATCAACTAGCCTGTACAAGTTTATGCACACAAATAGTGTTGCTGTGAATATAGTGGTAATAGTATAACGACATAAAACAAGTTTCTACTTTCACATTCACCCAAAATCTAGCTTCTATTTTGAAATATGCTCTTTTTGGTGGATCTATTGGTCCAAATTAGGAACGAGTTCATGGGTTAATAATATTAAACCACATATTATTTATTTTCTCCAACCTTTCTAGGGATAGATTACCTAGGTACAATGTGATTTAAACAATTGAGGAATTTCTCCTATTTCTCTTTTTTATAGTATAAAATGTCATTTTATATATAATATAAGTAAAATGGTAATTTTGGACAATTCAGAAAAAATATAGGAAACATTTACTTCCAGTTGGACATCATGGTCTCATTCTCAACCTACAACCAAATTCTGCTACTGAAGCATTTATGTGAGACATCCAGGCAGGCTTCCACTTCTCAGTAGTTATGATGTTCAATTCTGATTTAATTTTTACATGTATTTTTACTCTATAAAGACTTTTCCGTAGAAAGACATTTCCTGATATCTAGACCTGAAGTTGTTTCTTAAAACAACCTGAAGTTGTTTTAAGAAACAACTTCAGGTCTAGATATCTTGGTCGGCAAACATTCAGAATAGAACTTACTCTAAAGCATTTTTAAGTGCAAAAGTGAGCTCCTACATCATATTACATTTAGAGCTGAATGCAAATGAATGACACCTTGACCTAATCAGTCAAACAAAGTGAGAAGGCTTCTCTTCATCAACATAAAAGCATGAACGTGAAACAAGTAAAGGGGCTTTTGAGAATCACTGAAGCACCACTGTAACATCTACAAGACACGGGAATAATCAAAAAATTTCTCAGCCTGTGATTAATATCTTAGTATCAGGTGCATAGGCGCTGTGATCCCAAGTGTCTTGTTTGGCAAACAGGTCACAAAGGATGTAGCTCTGTGTTATCTGGTAGTAAAACTTAACTACTTTCTTTGAGGTAGGTGACATTATTCCTAAGCCCCTCCACTTCTGTTTCGTCGGCGATGCAGGCTCTCAGCCTCACCTTGCCCTCTGGGAAAATCCCGAGGAAAGCTTAGAGTAGCTTATTCCAACACTGTTCAACTTCACATTTTCTTTTCTGTGCCTGGGTGCTCCACCCGTGAGCAGAGTCAAAATTACACCCAGCAAATGCAGCAACTTGACAGTAAGCACAATGGCTGTATAGGTATTGTAAAGAAAATGAGCAGCAACGAAGAACTCTGCGCATTTTATTTATATTGTATTTTATATTGTTCATTACCTTTATAGACTGATACTGTAGATCTGACAAAAGCTTCAATGGCCACGTGTTTAGCACCTTTGTTCCATCCTTCAGTTCTGAGGATGTTATTTCTCCCTCTGTCACAGTTTTCACTCCATCAGTTCACCTGGGCCAGACTACATCTGCCTGTTAATTGCCCGTGTTTCAATCCCTGTAGTGAAATTCAACACCTCATTAAAGCCTTCGGCGGAACCTGAATCATTCATTGAAGAACAGACAATTAAAGGGATGTCGGCATGAAGTTCCTGTTGGGTGATTTATTGACTGGCTAACTGTGGATGGTTCTGTTGCACATCCATCCTTGTTTCTTCAGATAATATCTTTCCGTACTGTAATAACTTCAGAAACAAACGGCATTTGTGCACTCATATACTACAGTGTGTTGTTTTTGTGGGTATTTGAGATATTTTTGAGAGGGAGACCAAAAACATCTTGGGTGAAAACACACCCATTTTCATCATATAGTAGAAACAAAACCAGTATTTACTGTATGTGTGAAAATGGAACAAAGACACGCGCAGAAAGCAGAAAATGTATTTATTTATTTTTTATTTTTTTATGTGGCCTGTTTTCTATCCCTGTGAGCACGAGGGTCGGTCTTTAATTTGAGCTGAACTCCGGGCAAATATGATTAATGGATTTCCTACGCACACAGATCAGCTCTCACAGGTGATTTAAAGGTATAATAATCCTTTACGATATTGCTCTGTGGTTTCCAGGCCATTAAAACGACGCCAAATGTGTCAGAGGAACACAAACAGTTCATTTAAAACAGACTGCTGGCCCAGCACAGGACTGCGTTCCAGACACTGGGGAGCTGCTACCGCGATGGTGTCACTTCTCCGTTTGTTTGCATGGAAGAAAAATGGCTAACATTTAGTGTGGCTCGTATCTCAGATTTCCTGGATGATTCACACACTTTACAGATGGAGCATTGGCCATCAAGAGTAGCTGACTAGCATCACCGTATGTGCTTATTTATGCAGGAAATAATGCTTACTTCTGTAAGCTTTTGAAACATTACTCTCTGCAACAGTTTAGTGGCTCCCACAACGGATTAATTGCTCCTGATTAATATCATAGGACGTAAATCTTACCATTGTTTTAAAGCTGAAAAATTAACCTGGAACCTTGCCACGTGGAAATAAATATTACCAGTTTTACTCGTTTGCAGGGAAACACTCACTCAAACTCTGGCTCGGCACATAAAATGTGAACATCGCCTACTGTATATACAAGATATTCATATCCTTGAAAGGCCCTGAAATGAAGCACAAACAATAAAAAGCTCACAGCGTTGATTTGAGTCAATGCAAGTTCTTTTTTTTTTTTAAACCCATTTGCTCTTTTGCTCTCATTCCATTTATAATCCTTTCCTTTCAGTCCTTAATATTTGCATTTCAGTGCTATTTTTTATGTTGACAGGCAGCCTCATTGATCACATAGAGGTACAAGTTATGAGATTCCCGGGTTGCTTACATTTTTAGTTCTTACTTTTCTTCCCTAAACCTACCGGAGAGAGAATTTCATTATTCATATGCTTTTACCTATTAGGGTTTTGAGCACTTATTAATATTTAGTCTGGGTTCATATGAGCTCGTTCATTTACTGCTCTGGAAGCTGTGTAAATAAATATTTAATCTGGCATTGAATGTAATGACACTAGAAGTGGGTCAGCCAGTGAAGCGCCATTATTTCCGCATTGTTTTCTTAACTGTGTGCTTTTTTTTTAAACTATCCTACTTATTGTTAACATTTTCCATCTGTGGTATTTCTGCCTGAGCGGCTCTGGACTAAAACTAACTAGAGTTACAACAAACTATTTTATATTAGATTTTATTATCACCTAGTAAATCTTAACATTGGTATCTAACGTGTGTCCCTCAGCTAATCTTACGTGTCACCTGGAAGAATATATCTCAGTTTGGATCCGCAGCTGCTGTCAGAAACCATTATATATTCTAATTAAAGTACTTGCCACGGGTCATAATATTCAAAATAATTCACTGTCATCATCCTTCCTCTGTGCCTCATCTTCCCTGCTGGGACTTATAGCAGAGCCTAGCAGTAGCTTTAGCTAGCCGTCTTCATGGTGGGTATACACCTGTAATTCTTGTTTCAGACGTCTAAATCTCTTCCAGCTGGAGTTTCTGTTTGATCTGTTAAAAGAGCACAGAGACATCAAGAGACGGGAAAAGCTCTCAACTTTCCTGCTGAATTTCATTTAGGCCACACGCACGTTGCAGTAATTGGACCTGCTACGTTACAGATACCACATGCATTCATTCATTCATTCATTCATTCATTCATTTTTTTGTAACCACTCTGGAGGGTGCGCACAGGAGAGGGGTAAATAAATAAGACAGAACAGGCATGGATGTGTAGGTCTGTGAAATTCAGTGCATTTTGGGAGGTCAGGTCCAAGAGGATCATTACCTGAACTAGATTTTAGAATTAGATCTACATAAACTGATAATGTCTTTCAGTCCTAGACTCGATGCAAGACATGCACACAAGATCTGATTTCCCCATCACACACAAGCTCACACACTTAGCCACAAAAACTGTGAGTCGCACTTTACAAAGATTATGTGACATTCACTGATTATTGACAGTACATTGTTGTCAGGTTCATCAGCATCTGTATTTGAAACTGCACACAAAAATACTGCAAACAAAGTACAATTTACCTCCGCCTGACCTTTGCTCTCTAGAACAGTGTGGGAAAGCTGCAGAAAGCAAAGTAGTTAAAATCCCTTCCCGAGCAAAAGTGCAGAGGGGAGACGCTACAGGTTGTGTACTCTGTGCTGTCAGGTACTTAAAACACTAGACATAGAGCTCAGAGAGCAAGGAGTGACAAAGGAGCTCAGCCAAAACAAAGACACTTTAAGCCACTCTCAGACTGGAAATCCTGCATCTAAAGTCTCTTAAACGCAGAAATGCACACACACACACACATACACACGGTTGGGTTCAGTTAAATTCAGTCAACTCTGCATTAGTCAGTATAGACAGATTTATACAAATATAAATAAATGCTGCCAAAAATCCTGACAGGTCTGCACTGAAGTTATGAGCTGAGTTTTGATCGTTAAAGACACAGAAGGGGCCGTCGGTGAATTTAAACCCCCGCACAACCTCCTTTTTCCAATCAGTGTCCTTTTCTACAATCCTTATTTTCTTTCTCGGGGAATAGATTTGTCGCCGGGATGTGCCCGTCCTTTGTTTCTGCAGCGACGCCTGAACCTGTGTTTGTGCAGAAGAGTCATAATATTCAGAAAGACTCACAGACAGGCAGGAGGTTTAATAGATGCCACATTTTAAAAGTGTGTGTGCGCTCGCACGCGCGTGTGTGTGTGAGCATTTTTTCATTTGGACGACCAATTTCAAAACTTGCAATGCAAGCAAGCATGTCCAAACTGAACAGAATATCAATAACCCGCCTCTTAAAGAAGTAATGGCCACCTCTGCTGCTCGCTCTGAAGGTGACTTTGTTTTAGTAATGGCTGTCACAAGGACCTGTGTTGAAACTTGAATTGATTTGCAGTTATATTTTCTCCCTCTTGCTCTTAAAACCCACACATCAGTTATTGCTGTGTATGCTGATGCCAAGGTCATTTTGAACGTAAGAATGATAGAGTCTGACATTAGCCCCATTGCCTCTGAATGGGCAGATGCTTTGCTTCGGAAAGTAGGTTGCCAAGTGTCTGCTTTGATAACCCATCGGGGCTGCCTGAGAGGAGTTGGCAGGCTTGTGTAGGGAAACTCCCTGTGCGTTTACTCAATGTAGATAGATTCTGCTGCATTACCATTTAGAGCAAAATGAACACACAAAATCATATGGCTATATTACACTCACGGGCATACACACACTTGAAATACAAAGACGCATAGCAGTGCAGCACTTACCCATGTGGCGGTGGACATATGTTTTGTTTTAAGAACTTCTAAGTTCATGAACTTTAACTGTAGAATTAAAACAAATAGTAAAGCAAGTTAAAGTTACCAAAGCTTGAGCACTTGATGCAACTAGGTGGAATCATTATGTCCGCGTTTTATGCCATTGATCCTTCTGTTTGGCAGTGCACTTAAAGGCTGTGGAGAAGTACAATTTCTCCCAAGATTATCACCACTGTGACTTTGTTCATTACAGCCCACATGCTAATCCGTGGTAGTTTTATTCCATCTGCCACTCCAAATAAAAACTGACAGGATTAATGGCTTTCTTTACTTCCTTAAAAAGTGCCCCTATATTATCTCCTTAGGTGTTTTACAGTCAAGATGGAGGTCCATTCATTTCATAAGTCACCTAAGACTTGAACGATATAAAAAGTAAAGTAAATTGTGTGGCATGTAAGGCAACCGTCTGTTCCATTAATCCGTATGTGTGTTTTCAGGTTTGTCTGATTCTTTTGCTGAGTATAAGGATGAAGTCTTTCTTCTTTTTATTAATATCCCATTCACTCTTTATTTATTACTATTTAATTATCCATTTGTGTTATATCACAGGGTTAAATATAAGTAATTTTACTCTTTGACTTTCTGTTTTTTTAAAAATCTCCACCGCACATGACCACTGTGCACTCTGTAAGTTATTCATTGCCCACTTTAAACTTGGCCCCTCCCACCCTGCTCTGTCCTCCTGTTGTTGGTGACCTCCTTTGTTTCGTTGGTGGCAGTAGGTAGCAGCAGCGAGCACAGGGATAGAGACACTGAGATAATGAAAGCTGACTGTTAGAGGGCAGGCCTGAGTCTCAAAGATACCTGCCTGTACTGCAGTCCCGGTTATTAACTGCTTTCCAGCCCTACACACGTTCACAGACTATTATACCACAGAAAACTCTCAGGCATGTACCATACACCATGTACCACACAGTTTGTCAAGCATATTTTGACCTGGCTTGATCCCTTGCTGTCACCATAATTTGAAATCACACAACTGTGCTGTGGCACTTGGCCATTTTATTTATTTATTTATTTATTTTTTTGTATTTTTGGGTTGGGAGGCTGCTGTTGCAATACAGAGTTTGGGGTGCAGTGGCTCTGCCTAGTCTATTCATTCATGTGACCTATAACATTTAGCAGCTGGGGTTTTCCCCCTCACTTTAGATCATAGTTTCCATATTAAAGAATCTGAAACATTGCAAAGAACATAATTAGACAAATTATAAACCTGTGTCTCTGCACCAGCACATGTTTTGAATTGTAAAGTATCCATACTTCTGACATATCTGCAGAACACTAATTGACAATCATACTATGTTGTTAGCTAATGGGAGGTGTAGTATACATTTCACCAAAACCTACCCTCAAAGACATTTCCATCAGAATGAACATCATTTATACCTGTTTCAAATCAAAAATACCAGGTTGACATGGGATTTTCAGACCTGTGATTCACCGAAGGGCTAATTCACCTATGTGATTACATTAATGATCATGTAACAACCCACTTGATTTGTTTTATTAAAAAAATGGAGAAATTTTTCTATCCTTCAGAGATCGGTGTCTTACAGGAGTAGACCAAAACTTTGCTCTGTTTTTGAGCTACTCGCAGCCCTGGAGCTTCTACAGTGACACAGTCTGACAGGCCGTCCAGTAATAAAATCAGAATGTGACAGACAGGTACACCAACGTCATTGTGTAAATTAGCGAGTCAATGTGGCATGCCTGTTCACATTGAAGCAGAGCCGAGTCGATTTCCGGGTCATTTGACCCGGGTCGACCATTTCACATCACACAGAAGGGTTTTTCGTTCGATGTGGAAGCGGCTTTACATCCAAGAGTCCTGCAGTTAGATTTCCCCCTAAAAGAATTTCATAAAATTGTTTAGTAGTACATAGCATGTAGTATGTAGCATGTACAGTACATCGTTTTGTAAATAGTAAATACTATTAAGTCTACTGAATGATTTCATATTTGGGTAATAACTTAATGTTGTGTTTTTGGCGTCCAAGTGCGCTGATTAAATAAGTCTGTTCAGCTACCTTGTGTTGATGCATTATATTGTGTGAGAGCCTGGTCACATCATAGATAAGTCTCCAGCCAGTCACAGGGCGGTATCGTAGGGATGTTGCTTCTATCACTTGCTTAGCTTCACATACACAACATCATTCCATCTTTTGCCTTTTTAAAAAAAAAGGTATTTCCTAAAGCAAGCATGTATTCTGTTGTGTCCTGCTGGCTGTGACATTGAGATACAGATCTTTTGTTGTGACAAATTAATTACCTGGAGAGCTGCACTCAGTATGACGCTGGCCATGTGCACGTGTAAAAACCTCGCTGGAAAATATTGAGATTTTTATCTTTTGTGTTCCACGAGTTTGTTTATGCAGTACTCTTTATTTGATGGCATCCTTCATTCTTAAGCTTCGGGTACTCATGGACTGGCAGCATTTATTGGTGGACAGCCATTCGACAACAACAAGAAATTTTCCTGCGCATTCAATTCCAGATCCGTGACAACTAAACAGGGGAATCCATTTCACTTTAACTTGTGCACCACCACACAGTACACATCAATGCTCACTACTGAAGATTTCCCATTTAGAATAATAGATTTCCTCAGTATTACATTTTCCACCACAAATAAAAATAATAAGTTGTTGGTGTCATGGATTCCAGTAGATGTTAAAAAAAAAAAAATAATTGATTTATTGTGATAAATTGTGACCACAAAGAGACGTTCCCCAGACCAGTATAACACCGCCAGCCCAGACTGTTGACAGAAGGCAGGTTGGATCAACGGATTCAAGTTGTTGACGCCAAATTCAGAGCCAACCATCTGTAGCATCAACAGAAATGGAGATTCATCAGACCATGCTATGTTTTTTTCCAGTCTTACCCTGTCCAGGTTTGGCATGTCCAGCCACTGTTTTTGGCGAAAAGGAGTAGAACCCAACACAGTCTTCTGTTGTTGTTGTTGTTGTTGGCCAAACACATCCACAGTGAGAAGAATTGTGCGTTCTGAGATGCTTCACTGCACGCCGTAGCCTAAAAAATAGTTATCTTAGCCTTTTTGTCTGCTTTTTTGTCGGCTCCAAACATTGGCATTTCCATTCATATTAAGTTGAGCTCACTGGAGGCTTTTGATTTTAATGCATTTCTCTGTCTATACCGACTGGAGAGCAGTTTCAGAAATACTTAAAGTGGCCCCTCTGGAGCCAACACTCATCCCACAGTTACAGAGGGAACATTTTCTCCTCATTCTTATGACTGATGTGATGCTTACTGCAGCTGCTGGCCTGAGATAGCTGGAAACAGGTGCATGTGTGTGAGCACTGGCAGCAATTCTTTGGTAACAATTTTAAACAATTGCTGTTAACATATCAGCAATGTAGCATGTGCTGCATATTTCAACACTATTTCATTGACAGCCGTCGTCATTTATATTTCTTTCATATATTTTCTGAGAGGATCCAGATTTCTGTGTGTACATTAGCTTTTGCATTTCCAATCAAATCTAAAGTACTGTCACATTTTGATAAAGACCTTAAAGGTTGAAGACGCCTGAAAACAGGTGAATTAAATTTCTATAAAGGTTGTCTTATAAATGCCAGGTCACCGTGATAGAAAATGAGTTTGCTTAAGGGATTATTTTTATTCACGACTCATCTGATCTTTTCATATTTCCCCCTCTCCAGCTCTCCTGATAATCTCAAGCCTGTTAAAAACATTTTCATTCCCCCTCCTCTTCTCCAGATCTCTTATTTTGCGAGCAACAGACTTGATTAAAATGAAATAAATAAATAAATAAAATAAGTAAGAGAAGTGTGGTAAACCTTAGAAATATCGAAGAATGTTGTAGAGTGTCGTGTTACCCATTTTGATTTATGCAGTGTTTGCAATATATAGGGTATAATTAGTTTGTTGTGCCACACATTAATGAAATTCAATCTATGGTCATATTCAGTTGTTATCGGCTTTATGGTGATGTACATGATGAGCTTTTACTGCCACAGAATATGCTTTATACACCAGGCATAACATTATGACCATGTCCTAATATTGTGTAAGTCTCCCTTGAACCTCCGAAACACTTCAGATAATGGACATGGGCCTTCTGAGGGCGCCCCGTGATGTCTGGAAACAGAATGTTGTCTTTCAGTGTGGGATCTAGTGAAACTGGAGGCCAGGTCAACACCTTGTGCTGTTCGTCATGTTTTTTGAGTTGTTCCTAAACTGTTTGTGTGTGTGTGTGTGTGTGTCAAGGAGTGTCATTGCTATGGGGTGGGGTGTCTGGACTAGTCTAGGTGGGCGGTACATGTCTAAGAAACATCCATATGAATTCATGGTTCAAAGTTTCCCAGCAGAACATTGAATTGTCACTAGATGGTCATTGTTAGTTACTTCTCCTGGCAATAGTCTTAATGTGGTGGCTGATTGTGTAGCAATCTCTTGTCCATCTCCTTGAACTGAAGTACTGATGAAGGGCATTTCTAGGTAAGCTATATCATCAAGTATTTAGACACTGACTGCCATTTTATCTGTTCACCAAGAATTCTAAAGTTACATTTATATGCTGAATATGAGCTTTTGTGTAGGCGATGTTATATTGAGGGTATTCACATTCATAAGAGAGGTGTACAATCTTTTCTATTCACAGCACCTTATCTTCAGGAGCTCAAAGGTGATTGGGCAGAAGAACTTCTTCGTGATAAAATGTTCATTTCTAATACACAAAGAATCCTTTGTACGCAATGGAACTCATGAACAATATTAAACTATAATGCATTTCTCCTTTGAGAGGCTTTGTCTGGCCATTTCTGCCTCTCTCTCTTTAGCTGTTGTTAGTGTGAGGGCCTGTCTGCCTAGTTTTGTCTTCAGGTTTAGATCAAGTGACTGGCTTAGCTGTATTTCTTCACCTTCACATATTCCTGGGTCGCTTTCCTCTTGGGTCATCTCTGCTTCTGTCTTCTGTCACATCGTCACTAAACACTAATGACTGAGCGCTATGGATGCTCAGACCTCCACAATGCTTCAACTCTATTTTACACATGTATTTTATTGGATCTTGAGTCATTCCAAGACTTCTCCTTATATTTTTCTTGCTGCCATTCTGGTACATCTTGATCTGAGTTTCATCAGTCTGATTCATGTTTTATGGGAAGTGCTCTGGCTGTCTGAACTGGTAAATCTCTGTTGTTGAGGTTTGTGAATGATTTGCACCTTGTGGTAAATTCTTCGTATTTGCCAATGTTGAGTGTTCTCTTAGATAATGAAAGGTCTGGATGTTTTGATTTTTTTTTTTTACCATGTAAACGTAACAGTACAGTGTTACAGTACATTCTGCATTCTGTCTTGTGAGCTTGTTTAGTTGTTTTCGTGGATTTTTTTCAGAATGACCTGTTTCACTTTAAGAGCTCCTTCAAACACACAAAGTTTCCAAATGCAAAACCACACTAAGAATGGACATGGGCCTTCTGAGGGTGTCCTGTGTTGTCTGTTGACAGGATGTTGTTAGTAGGGATCTTTGAGTCCTGTGGGTTGAAGGGAGGGGCCTGAAGGGATAAACTTATGATTTTTTAAATTTGACTCATATGTTGATGAAAGTCGGGTTGATGTTAACTAGTCGGTGACATCACACACCGTTCTCTCATCTACTATAACCGTTTGTCCTCTGGAGGGTTGAGCAACATTATTCTGATTCTGCTAATATGTCACTCTCACTTAGCAAACTCTGAGCTTTACCATAACTTTGTTCTATCCTATAGTGAATTCACACAGCACGTTTACATACATGAAAAAAGCTAATTATTGCCTTAATCTGACTTTAACTGGACAACTTAAGTGGATTTAAACACATTACTCTGACTAAAATTGTAGTTCTTCTTATCCGATTAAGACACCAGATAATGCGATTGGAAATCGATTTTGTAAATGCTTAATCAGACTTTAACTGGACAGATAAGATGGCACATCTTATCTGCACCATAAGTACAAGACTAGAAAAGTTGAACTATTTTCCATCTTTTACTACGTTTATTACATGACGTATTAGGTCAACCGGAACCTAACCTGCTGAAAAGACACATATTGCCACCTAGTGTGGAGGAGGAGGACATGTTCCAGTCAGTTATTCAATTTTCTCCATTGCATGTATCCAGAAAGTTGAATTTAGAGGATAGCTCGATTTACCTGTACATATAAACACAGTGACTGACACAAAGATAAAACCATCTAAAAAATCAGCATTTTACCGACAGATGAAGGAAGAACAAAAGTAGTCATGGGCACTGACTGACATAAAGATCACAGTTTACAAGAAACACACGCAGACCAATATCTTCTCTTGACTTCAAAACACCCGACAGCACACAAACTTTCAGTAGTCAGGACACTATACGAACGGACCTTTTTTATTATAGATGAGGACGATAGACAGCGGGAGGAGAAACACAGCCAGCAGGCAGTCACACACTGCCACTATCCCAAATGGGCCACCAATAAAGGAAAACAACAGGTCAAAAACAAACAAAAAAACAACAGAAAACAAAGCAAACACAAAAACCTCAAGATAACAACATAGACATGGTCACACTACCATATATTCGGGGTGTAACAGAACCAATGCAAGGCATCATGAGGAAACACAATATAGACACTGCAACAAAACCACACACAAAACTACGGTACACCCAAAAGACAAAATCGAACAGGACAGCAAATGCACTGTCTTTTACGAAATACCGTGAAACTCTTGCAAAAGCACATATATTGAGGAGACAGGCAGATCATTCATCACAAGAAGGAAAGAACATCAAAAGGAATGTGAAAAGGTAACAGCATCACGCCTCACAAAAACACAGAAAAAAAGAGCATACCAGGAAAACCTCAAATCAGCAATATCAGAAACAATCACGTTATGGACTGGGACAGAGCAGAAGTCATCGGAACGGTGGACCACAAGTATAAACACTGGAAACATGTCTAAGTAACACACAAATGCCAGATCCAAACTTTTCCCGTTCAATGTTATTTACTACTCCTGTCAGTGGTTTTAATGTTGTGGCTGGTAGGTGTAGGTGGACTACAGTGAATAGTTAGGAAGCCGACTCACTGACCCTCTGACTGTTTGGTTTCAACATAAATGGCTAAAATATCCTGGAGCAAAGCATCTAACTCCACAAACTGGAGCTAGTCAGAGCTCTTATTATGATTGAATATAATATGATACCATTTGACATAATAATCACAGAATACAAAACCACAAACAGCAAAAAATATTTTTTTAAAAAAAAAGCCTTTGTTGCAGCCACAATAACAGCTTCCAAATAGCCTGTCCACCCCCTTCCATAGCCAGTTAATCCTGAGTGGGTCTCATTTTGTGGTGACCCCCCACTGGCTTGCTATAGTGGGGAGCAATAATAATCAAGTCTATAGCAGGGGGGAATGAAAACAACAGCATGGATGAGGTGGAGTTTGTCTTTTATTTGCAGAAAAGACCTGAATGCTCTCAATAAGGTTGAGGTAAGACCACCGTTATTAGAAAAGCTCAAAAATGGAGGCAGGCCAGTGTCACTTGGATTTACTGGGGGCAAAGTCAATCATAGCCTATTTCACCGCTCGCGTGTATGTATGAATGTGTGTGGTTGTCTAAATAACAAGAGAGAAAGGTGTGTGTTTGTATTTTCTGTTTGTGTGTGTGTGTGTGCGTGTGCGTTGTGTGCCTCGTCGTGCTCGTCTTTATGATTGTATGCATGCTTAGCCATGCGCCAGTGCCTCCAGGACCTATATTTAAGTCTTTGCTCTGACCCATCCGTCTCCTGCGTCTCCTGCTCTGAGCTGACTGAATGCGTTGTTGGCTCATAATTCATGTTGGAGAATATAATACACTCACCAGTCACATTATACTAGATTTACACCTGCTTAACGGGGCTTTGATGTGGCAGAAAAAATACGCTACTAGGGATGCATTTCAAACAGCTGAGCCATCAAGTGACTGCTGGTTCTGATAGAACGCGGGCGCTATTAAGCCATTTGATTGAGCATGCAAAGAAGTAGCTGATGATGCGTGCTGCTGATCACTGACCTGTTAACTTACTTTCCTTCGCGTCATCATGTCATTACTATGACACTAAAATGTTGTTCTCATTCACCCGACAACCTAAATATACAGGGCTTAAAACAGCTGCTGTACCAGATGTGTTACACAATTGAAATTCCTTTTCTGTTCTGTTCCTTCTCATGCTCTTTGTCTCTATCTCCATATCCAGCTCGTATCTAACTCCCTCCTGCTGCTTTTTTTTTTTTTTTTTTTTGCTTATCATTTCCTTCCATTATTTTTGTTTTCTCTTTCACTCCCACTCTGTTTCCACCCCAACACTCCTGCCAAAGGGTTCTGGCATGGGTGCTAATTTCTGATTCGGCCTGGAACAACAGAATGTGTTGGATGTCAGCACGTCAGGGGAACCATCTCTCTGGGAGACAAAAATCCTATGATTTTAAAGAGACTGACAGAGATTCTCCACAGAGGAGTAATTGATATTCTTCAAAGCCTCTCTTTCAAGATGTGCGTCAGAAGAGCAGCAGTAGGGGATGTGTCTGCCCCTCCGTCTGATAAGAAGTAACTTTTGGTGACACCTTGCACGCTGACCGATGGTTCTACAAAGCTACAGTATGCGCTCGCAGGAAAAACACAGACACACACGCGCGCGCGAGCCTTTGTCGACCGGTGAGATTACATCTCCCTCTGATCTGGGAAGAAAGTGCCGTCCCATCCCACGGGCCAGACGGTAAACAAAAATTGCAAAATCCTCCACTGTCGCACAAGAACAAACAGATGCCACGTCTGAGAGAGCAAACAAACATCTACAAATTATTCATGCTCTCTGTTTTCGATCAGTGGTTATTATTTTCTCATTATCTGTTATTTTTGAAGTGATTATTAAGCAGGGATGGGTTGTGAAGAGGGTGGAAAAAATAAAAAGGAGGGAAGATCGGTCAGAGAGCTGGTAGAAGAAAGGAGAGAAACAAGAGAGATGATGATGATGAGGGTTCTGCAAAATTGTGTGGGTTGATAATGAATGTAATCTGCATTTAGATGATATCAGGCTGTGTGGTCATCCCTGGTGTGAATTTGTTAGCTCTGATTACATGGAATAATGGCGTGTGGAGAAAGAGCACTGAGATGGACAAGCCTGCATACCAAGGCTGCACATGCTGCATATTCCTGTAGTTTAAATACTGTTGTTGGTTGTACAACATAATCAAAGGTTTAGGGTGTTTTATTAAATTACCTTAACCCTCATGCTGTTTTTTTTGCATCCAAACTCAGTCATGAATAGCAGAAAACTGAAGATCAAAATGAACAGCAGTTGTCCTCGTCCTTATGGCCAGGCCATTGTGAGATATGAAACATTTCAACAAATATTGCTATTTTTTACTTCAGCCTATTGAAACTGTAAAAAGGAAGTGATGATCCAGTGGATGTTATTGAACCCGTTCCACCTGCAGCGCCTCCAAATCTGATGCAGCAGAAATGAGGCACAGCAAATGCTACATCCATTTTAGTCAAAGCATTACTAGGTAGCCTCTACAGTAAATAGGCCTTATTTTATTTTATTTTTCCCAACAGATGTAGTTTTGGCACCATTCTGATTAAAGTAAGGTAATCAATGTTATATGTGCTTGCTTTTATAACAGATCCAGTCTATTCCATATACAGAAACCTTGAGGTTGGAAGCAATCAAGTATTTTACTGACAGAGAGACCTGGAGTAGGATAGTTACTGAAAGCTGTGAAACTGTGGAGACTGTCTTCTCCTTCTGACAGAGACAGTAACATAACACAAGCACCGTTAACCTGCATATGTGGTATGCCTTGCTGTGAATAACTCTCTTCTTTTGACCTTTTTTCTGTGTTTTTCCCCCAATTTTTTGGGACACTTCTTATGTTTTGTATAATTCTTTTTGAAAGCCAGCGAAGATGAATTCATAGAACTCAGGTTACATTTGTAACTACTGTGTCCCTGGTATACACTCCACCATATTCACACAGTTAAATACCACATACTATAGTATCCTGCTACACTTGTTAACAATCATTGTGGGCTGATCTAAAATGCATTGGCACCAGTGATTGAGTTTGTGAAGACCACCACAGGAAAAAGATTTAAACCTTTGGTATATGTTGAAATACAAAACAATGTACCTGATGCTGATTAGCTTAATAGGTTTCATTTTGAGGACCGACTTGGCAAGGGCTTGTAAACATTTGTTTGTATTTAAAAACCATTTAAAACATTTTAAAGGAATCTCTTTAAGGGAACCTTATTAAATAGCCAATATTCATCCAAGCCGTGCACTCCATGCAAAAAAGCCCTGCTAGTACACCAGTTACAACGATATTAAGTGTCCCTATCAATAAATGTCTATGCTTGCCATCTGAAGGAAAATCAAAAAACTGAGAGGGGCATAAAAGGAAACAAGTCATCAATGCTGAAGGTAAATCCTGAGGGTAACCACTTAAAATGATGAAAATACCCTCTTCTGATCTATACACTATATTCTAATGAAACCTTCACTGATGCATCATGTTGATGGCTGAACACATTCCTGTCACACAAAGAGGATTAGGGTGGAAAAGTCTTTGATTCTCTGCCTCCATTGCTCACCACTATATTAATATTTAAAGAGATAATATATCCAGAATTTATATGTAAAGCACTATTTGAAGATTTGAACTATTTTAATAGTAATGCTTCAAAACATATTTTTTTTGTGTGTGCCAGGAAAATGGCACATAAATGAGATCACTACTCCATTTTTGAGCACGATGTATTTGGCATTTAAAAAAAAACATAATGTTTACAATGACTAACCTGCATATTTTTCCCTTCACATAAAAATCTGAATCCCTCCTGAATAGCTACTAAGTTAGTCCTCAGTGCCAGTCTTCAGACCTGAAGCAGCTTTAGCTTTGGGATGTGACGTTATTTTCTTTGCTTCAGTGAAAAAGGGTGGAATGGCGTTATCTATATCCCCACAACTGCAGTCTGATGCACACCATTTTATAGGTTGGCCCCTAGTTATTTTCCAGTTCTGATTCATATTTGCCCACAGCAGCAGCAAGATTGACATCTTGCGTCTCATTGTGTGTTTTTTGGAGATAGAGTGTTAGTGAGATAATATAATAACAGAAGCAGAGGACTAGCGCTTCCCATTAGCTTAGCATAAATGGTGCGATAGCCACATATGGGAATCTGTTGACAACCAACAATGAATCCATCAGGTAACTTTAGGATGAATGTTAAGTTTAGTAGACTTAAGTCTAAGTCTCTAAGAAAATATTTATGAATGTCATATTTATTTATCATGTATGGTAAGTGATTACCTCATTTGGTGCTTTCAAATCCCTGCAAATCTTTTGTGGTGAAACGTTGGCCTGGAACCTCTCTAGTGGGAACTCAATATGCTCCAGCAGGAATCTGCTGGGACAAGCAAATGGTTTGGGCTGGCTTGATGCGGTGATAGACAGGAGAGTAGCAGAGATATAGTCATACACATCATTTGAGTGTCGTAGAGTTGAATTTGTTAAATTACGAACTGAGTCAAGTTACACCAAGTGGTATACTGGTATTTGCCAATAAACATTAAATAAAACTGCATCCTACAAAATTTGGCCTTTTTCACATTTCCCAGATGGTTAGACATTCACCTTCTTTTATTAGAAACAGAAACAAATCCAGGTTAAATGACCACAGCTGTGCAGCATCTTTGGCAAAAATAACACAGACTTAATTTACCTGCAGCAGACATCATCTCACAAAGGTCTGGTTCTCTAAAACTGGTTTTGAGGAACAGTCTTGAAAAGTATTTTTACTACCTATGCTGCTGATAAGATACTTGATAAATAATTTGCATTTTTTTCTTTATAAAACAGTGTTAAATGTTCTTCTCTTCTCTTTGGAGTTCTAAGGGCTTGTTAACCAATAACTGCCATCTTTCAGCATCAACGGAATAAATCTACGCTCGCTTTGATGCTCCCTATTGCTCTTTTTATCGCTCTCCCTTAAAGGCCCACACTTTCTCTGCCAATGACTCAGTCTTTCTTACTAACTCCACCTGTCATCCTCTTCCCTATACACATTTCACAATCTCTCTGCCTCTGTCTTCCCTAACACTCGTGCTCCTGTCTGCTCTCTCTCTCTGTAGTTGCCAATCAGTAAAAAGAGCAGGTCAGACACACAGTCATCCTCAAGAGGGTCACTCAGAGAGGTCACTGCAAGCAGGGCCTGTTGACAGCTTGACGCTCGTTATCCAGAGCTGATACTGGGGACAAATTAGATCCCTGCAGTGGAGGGAGTTGGTCGAAGGCTCCAGATGTGGTTGTGTGGATGGCGAGGGTGGTCGTGAAATCTAGAGGCTTTCTGCGAGACGGAACGTTGACGGACAGCTCTAAAAAAAAAAAAAAAAAAGACAAAATAAACAATTATAATCCACTCAAAGAAACATACAACGAATAATCACAACTCAGAATGTGAAAACGTGCTGTGAGAAGCAAATGGAGATGTTTTCAAAAGTGAAATTGTTGCTAAAAGTGATGAACTCGACTGGGATGAGGTTGCTTTGAACAACAAAACAGCCTAAGGATGGAAGGGGTTGTAGATGTTGGTTACTCAGCAGTGGTGTTGGAAATGAGCTGAAATGTAATTTGTTTTTTTAAAAAAACTAAAAACCAAAACAAAACAAAACATCATGATCTCAGGATTCATGTGAAGCATTTTGTTTGTAATTGCCCTGACAGTTCAAATAATCTGCCAAACTACGCGATTAATTTGATTTCATTTTAGATTTTCATCCGTCTTTTTCCTCAGCGTGTAGTAAAAGGTTTATCTCTAACCACACCCAGGCCTGGTTACTTCCTCTTGTCAATCAAGAAACCCCTTAAATATGATCTGCCTGACAAAGTGAAGTGGACCAAAAGGTCCTCAGAAGCTAGACATTATGCTGACATCCAAAGAAATTCAAGAATAAATGAGAAGAAAGTGAATTAGATCTATTACTCTAGAAAAGGTTCTAAAGCCATTTCTAAAGCTTTGTGACTCCAGTGCACCACATTGAGAGCCATTATCCACAAATTGTGAAAGCATGGAACAGTGGTGAACCTTCCCAGGAGTAATCAGCTGACCAAAATTACCCTACGAACTCACCAACAACTCCTCCAAGAGGTCACAAAAGACCCACAACAACATCCAAAGAACAACAGGCCTCAGTCAGTTAAGGTCAGTGTTCATGACTCTAACATAAGAAAGAGACTGGGCTAAAATGACCTGTATGGCTTAGATGCATATGGAGTTCAAGACTAAAACCACTGCTGAGCAAAAAGAACATAAAGGCTCATCTCAGTTTGGCCAGAAAACATCTTGATGATCCCCAAGACTTTTGGGAAGATACTTTGTGGACTGATGAGATTGTTTTGCTGCTTCAGGACCTGGAAGACTTGCTGTGATAAATGGAACCATGAATTCTGCTGTTCACCAAACAATCCTGAAGGACAATGTCCAGCCATTTGTTCGTGACCTTAAGCTAAAGTGAACTTGTGTTCTGCAACAGGACAATGATCCAAAACACACCAGCAAGTCCACCTCTGAATGGATGAAGAAAACTAAATGAAGACTTTGGAGTGGCCTAGTCAATGTCCTGACCTGAAGCCTGTTGAGATGCTCTCGGCACGACCTTTAAAAGTTGGTTCATGCTTGAAATCCTTCCAACGTGGCTGAATTACACCAATTCTGCAAAGATGAGTGGGTCAAAATTCCTCCACAGTGTTGTAAGACACTCACTGCAAGTTATCACAAATGTTTTATTGCAGTTATTGCACACAGGGCCGTTCAGATTTGGATTTTGTTTTCCCTTTATAATAAAAACCTTCATTTAGTTTGATGATCTGTGTGTCAAACATGCATAAAAATAAGAAATCAGGAATGTGGATTTATTAGCTTTTTTCTTTCAACAAAGTTAAAAGAAAAATCTGTTGAAATCTGTTGAAAGCGGTTAACAAACCAATGTGTCATTTCAAACCAGATGGCTCTACCATGTTCAAATTCTATTAATTGCTCCTTGGTAAAAAATATGTTTCTGTGTGACTGAACCAATAAACCTGAGCGTGATCCATTGGTCCTGCTGCCCATCACGGCTGCTGAAGTGTCATCCTGTAAATCTATGCCTTTAACTTGGATTTGCTTCATCTTCCTTCCTGCAACCAAGCTTGTTTTGACAGCACCCAGCACCCTCGTAGCCGCCCTGAAGTACCCGAGGAAAACATTTCTCTTCCCAGAAGGAGGACATAGCGCTATCTTAACAGGCACTGGAGCGACTTGAAGAGAGAAAACAGGACAGAGAGAAATGGGTGCACCATTAAGAAATAGCCTCTAAACTACATCTGACAATAGCCAAGATTGCACTTGAACCCAATTCATCGAGCTAAAGTGGCCATTTGAGCAGGTGTGGTGGGGAATTGGTGTTTCTGGATTGAGACAGAGGAATCCAGAGAAGTGGGACTTGTTTTCTATGTGTCACTTCTCTTCACTACAGACAAGTCATTGGGAAAATCACACTAACACATAGGCAGATGAATGCAAACTTTTATGCACTTAACATGTGCACAGGAGGCTAAAAGGGATGTAAGGGGGTGGGGGGTCAGATAGCAGGGTAAGTCTGCTGGTGGGGAGGTTGCTGAAAGATGGCTTCACACAAATTCAGATTATTTCTGTATTTCTGTATCAGTTTTGGGGCCTTTTACCAATATTTACATGTAAAGCCATTTTTTTATATCTGGTATTTCAATGTAGCAAATGTATGTCATATACAAGCATTCGAGAAAAACAGCATGGCATGACTCAAATTTTTAATTAGTTTGAGCCCCACTCACAAATCAAAGGCAATTTGGGACCAGTCAGGAGTGAGAATAGATTTAGTTCATTTAAAAAAAAAAAAAAAAAAAAAACCCTAGTATTTAGCACTTGTGTCTCAGTATAAGAAAAGCTTCTGTCACCTTCTAGTAAAAGACTACTTTTCTCTTAAACCACTGCTTCCATTCACTGTATCACTATATTTCCTTTTACACAGCATGATGAAGTGTTAATAGAATAAAGATTAGACACTAGCAGCTGTCCGAGTCTGTTGTATGCAGCTTTAAGTCTAATATAAACATCAACAGGTTAACAGTCAGTCATTATCATGCTCATGTTTAGTATCTTTTAATACTTGTCACTTTCAATACTGCGCGTGTTGTTGTGGTAACTATTTAATGTAACTCCAAAGGTGTAAAAGTGAGGATGAAGGGAAAGTTCATTAGGTTTGCATTTCATCATACACCGAAGTAGCACACAAACTGAAACTGCTCATGAAGTGTTTTTATCACATACCCTTTTATTTCTGTGCTTTTTTCTATTCAGTTCTTGTGAGAACTGACAGACATATCCCTGGAGCAGCCATGCAGCTGGTGCAACTGAAAACAATAGCCGACTCTAAATTATAAGCAAATACTGAAATGGTTAGACAAAACTTGTGTGTGTGTGTCTGTGACGGTCTCTGGCTAACAGTGGACCGCTGATACAAGTGTGTATGCTCATGCTTGAATTTGCATTTTCAGGCACACACGATTTCTGCCATGACACAAGCGTCTCTACTTTTCTCCTGTGCGAGTGCATTCCCTTTCATTTCACAAGCTCTGAGGCATAACAAAGACCACTGGAGCTGGTATATTGGCAATCACACAAATCTCCCTTCACCTCAATATTTAATGAGCTGAGCAAATTAGCCGTACAAAGCAATCTATTGAGCCTTTCCTCACCACTTTGCTGATGCACAGGCGGAGGAAAGCACCTCACAGAAAGCTTATTACAGGTAAGCCAACGTGTCTCACACTCTGTGCCATGGAGAAGTACAAACTCATGCCTGCAGTCAAGCAGTAGAAGGGACAAGTAGGTTGACTTTACGATTCGCAGGCATAGCATTTATATAAATATAGCATCTAATAAATACAGAATCATTTGCGCTGCTGTCTACACAAACTCTTTTTATTATTCATGCTGTAATTTTTTTTTATGTGTGTGTGAATCAGACATTTGAAGGGATAATGATGATGGCTAGTTAAGTCAATCAAATGACAGCAGTCCTGATCAGTGATCTGTGTTTGATGATGGAGCAGCCGTATGCGTTCCTCAAGTGTTAATTAAAATGTTGCCTGAACCTTGACGAGGCTCTGACTCGCGCCTTAACTTAATTAGCTAGTTAAAAAGCGGGTTAAAGAAACATTTAATGGTGCTATACACAGTGAATGTGTAAGGTTGCAAGTTTTATTTGTAGCCGTCACCAGATTTACAGAATTTAAACTGTACAACTGAACAAGTGATTCAGACACACTTATAAAAAGGACTAGATACAATATTTGGCGTAACTTAATCTATCTACAAGAAGACAGAAACAGAAATCCACGGTTTTCTTGGACCAGGGACAATTCCAGATTCAAACCATTAGCCGTCTGTGTTAGCTCCATGCTGCTCCTCTCTGAGTGCTTGTGTTTTATGCATAAACGTGAAAGACTGTGTGTCTAAGTGGGAGAGGGAGGTCTGGCAGAGAAATCCCTCTGTTTAAATACTATATCCCTTTCTAAACAACTACTCCATTTCAGCCTGCAGCGTAATCCCCCACACTCACTCAGCTAAAGCTAATTCATGATGCTCAGGGGAGGTTTCTCCACCACCAGTTCTTATAGCATCATTGAATCCTCATGCATCGTCATGTATCCTCATACATACATAGAGAGACAGCCAGAGAGTGGCTATCTGCCTGTTTCATAAAGTATTTTAGATTTTGATGTATTTAGATGAGAACTACAATTTATGCGCAATTTAAACCCACAGTAGTTTTCGGCCACCCTGCTGAAATATTCATAGTTTTTGATGTGACAACACTATGGCTTGGGTTTTAGTACCTGAGAGTGCAAAGTGTGTCTAGGTTTAGGAAATATTATAGTTTGAGTTAATTGGAAGGTGCCTAGTTGGGGTTAACAAACTAGTGTTGATCGGTGTTAGACAATTGAAACTGTCCACCGCAATGACCCTTGGCACTGTTGCTCAATAATGTTGTTTCCATTGAACACGGCCACCAGAGGGTTTTGTTTATTGAACTTCTTGGGATGCATTGACTGTTGATTCCCATGGGAAGACGATTCACTTTGCAAGGTGCAGTTGTCAGTACATTGAGCAGAGGTCAGATAAGATCAAGAAGAATAAGAAGAAAAGGATTTAACTTGTACCTGGCAACTGGTGATTACAATCAAGAGACTCCCGAAACGTGCTATTTACTCTGGGAACATGCATAATTGCCTCAGACTTAGGAAATTTCATATCTTTTGTCAAATACAAAACAGGGTTTTGTTGAATGGGGATTGTTTCCACCTCCTCCCTGCTTGCATGAACCACTCATTACAGTTTTACTCCAGGACTGGAAGGGTATTTTGGTCTGCCCATCACTGGAGGTCTGACTCTAGACACATTTGTAGCATCTGCCAAATGTGCCACAGTTTACACCTGAGTTTGAGGAAATACGTTGTGGGGAATTGTGTGGCATGCTCAGTTTCTTTTCTTTCTTTCTTTTCATTTCTACCCCTTATTCATTTCTCATCTGTATCTGGCTCCCTTTTATTTCCCTGGCACTCTCTTTGCCTCTGCCACCCCAATTCTTGGCCTGTTCGCTGTTTCACCCATCTGTTTCCATTCATTATGACAGGATTCGCTTCTCTGCTCTTCTGACACCTTTTCACATCGGGCTGCACAATGTAATTAAACAGTGTAGAGGGGGATGATTTCTGAGCTACAGCTACCTCTTTCCTCTTCCATCTACTTCACGTTTGCCTCGTTTGTGCTCACATGGTTGTGTTTGCACCGTGCTACTTTGTCAAGGGACTATGGTGTGTTTTGTATGTAAGATTCTCATCTCAACACACTAGTTTGCCACATAGGGCTCATGGTCTAATTCTCATATTCTCACATTCATCTTCTACTACCGCTTATCCTCACTAGGGTCGCGGGGGTTGCTGGAGCCTATCCCAGCTGTCATCAGGGGAGTGGCTGGGATGGTCTAATTCGACACACACTAATTTTTATGTCCATTTGTGTACAATTCAAAGTCATTTATGTGGAGATACACATGAGGGTGAGGTGACGCATGGCTAGACTTCCCACTTGCTACATCCAAGATATGTGTGATGCTATCAGTGCAATTCACACACAAAAAAAGAGACAAACAATAAAATAGTTGATTTTATTGTTGTTTCCAGTATAGACTACCTTATCAATTACAGAGTTTTAAGCGGTTTGATAGTAAGAAACACTACTTATTAAAGTGCACAGACATCATGAGCTTCACCCACGCAGTTATTTTTTCCCCAGATATTCAGCCTGATCAGAGCACGTCTCTTGGCTGTGTGGGTGTGTAGAGATTTGAATATTTTGTCTATTTTATTTGGTAAAGATGTCCCTTTTTTTTTGACTTGACAATTGCAATAAACAGAGTCGGATTTACATCTGTAGAAAGTGTGAAATGTAGTGTAACAGAAAACTTTGGTTGGGCCAACTTTATGACTCTTAAGTATCTGTTTTAACAGCAGCCACGTTGATTTGTGAAGTATTCCACCTTTGAAGGTTTATAAATACTCAGAAGGTGAGAAAAGATGTTTTACTCCTATTTCAATCACGTCACGAATGCATCGGACACTAGAATGACGTCGTATTTTAAAGTCAAATAGCGGCAAATGTGTGCATGCCGCTGTTTGCACACACTGCCCGATGTTTCCGTACAACACAGTCTGCACCGAGTCGTCCCAACAGTTGAGAGTTAAACGCACATACAACCGCCCCCGCGCCGTGAGGGAGTCATAGAAGAAAGAACAGCAGAGAAAGAGAACGTGGAGCAGCTGATTCTGAGGCTGAGTTAATGCGAGTGACCTAGCCAGAGACACACACAGACACGGAGAGAAGCATATTTCTAATCAAACTGTGGCCACTGTGCGGTGACTGCCAGCCAATATGACAGACTGGTGAGAAGGACTCCTGGGGTAGAAGGGCAGCTTGTGACCACGGGAACATTCTCTGACTTGATTTCTTCATCAGCAGGTGCCAGGGTCCCCTGACACACGCAGCCAGCCTGCACCAATAAATGACACATATCCGTGCAAGGACACATAGACACACAGACGCACACATTTGACCTCATCCAAGTCAAGGTCTGGGACCTTGTGTTTAGGTTACACGCTGAGGCAACCCCCTGAACCGTCCATATGATAACTTGGATATATATCTGACCCCTTTAACGTTTTCTGCCCTTCTTTCGTGGATCATCATCTGTGTGTTTTCACGCCGCAAACTGTAATGACCTGTTACTGATAAGGTTCTTCATTCTGCTGCTGCTGTGTAAACTGCACATTCATCTTACGTCTAAGAAGATAAATTAGTAGTGTTTGTATTTGGGTTAATATTTCAGTACCTCATAAAGAAGGGAACTCCGCCTACGTCTTGGGTCATTGGGTTCACTCTCATGAGGGATCTAGTTTCTACTGTCGGAGCATGAAACCAAACATAAGGGACATCTACCCATGAATAGTCTCTCTTCTTCTGTGGTGGACTCAGGGAGCTGTACTGTGTGTGTGTGCTCATATGTATGCATCTGGTTATCCCGAGGAATGACCTGACACTTGGTTATCTCCTCTCTCCTTTGGCCTCTCTGTCACATACAGCATAGGGAGTGACGAGCGGCATAGGGAGTCCCTCAAGTAAAGGACACAAACCATGCATTATGAATCCTCACGTAGGCAAACAGGACCCCTTGACCTTTCGTCGGACCAATGGCGGGGGCAGCAGATAAAATTCCCAAAGCAAAAAAAAAAAAAAAAAAGTATGGCAGCTTTTATTTTTTTATTTTTTGTATTGCACCAGGTTGTGAAGGATGAGGGCCATTTTTACTGTTCATGCTCCAATGTTAGTATAATTTATTTGTCCCTTATAACACGTTACTTAAATGTGAGCCAGCAAACACACAAAACATTACATTACCTAAACTTTAGGCACAAATATTTTTCACAACGTCTTAACCACAGCGGGGAACACTCAAAGTAAGCTGTTCCTATAACTGTCATTTAAATCCATTTTAAATGAGTGGAGCTATTGGAGCGTGTACCACAGCTGGTAAAGAGACTGCCGATTTGATTTGTGACTGGCCCATTGTTTAGTAAGTATCTGTTCTGAGGATGCAGATTTTCGAATGCTCATTATTGTAGCGTGTTAGCAAGATGTATAGGCAGATTAACCTTGTAAAGGGTCCAGGGGCAAACATTTGTTATTGACCTATAAGAATGTTTCATTATCTCCCCAAGGACGCAGAAATCAACTCGTAGTCTAGTCATTAAACTGATGAGGATACTGTATTTATGTGTAGCATCTAGTACTGCACTCTTCAAGACTTCTGATGGTTTTCCAGGAGTTTTGGTGAGCCAGAGACAGGGTTGGAATCTAAATGTAATGGGACTTCGAGCACAGGAATGAAATTTTGATTGGATTAGCTCTGAAGTTTATTCAATCAGATTTAGAGCGTCATCACTTTCCCTGTGACTGAAGTGATATTACAGATGGTGTTTGTCCCACTCAAGGCCGTAGAAGACACTAGATTGACTGTCTGAAATGAAATTGAACACATGCATCCATTTCCCTTGTCAACACTGTCATTTGGTCGCATTGGGACGCCTGGCTGACTGAGAGATTCTCTTGGATCTATGCGGTGATGGGTAGGTGGAGACATCTACAAAAGTAAACCATAATATTTTAGATTAAAAGAAGCCTTTTTTGCTGTAACATAATTCCACGAACAGTCCATTATTGTAGATCTATTGATGTCACTCTCACACTCACTTTGCTACATTGAGAGATTTCCACGTATTTTTTTTTCCTAAAATGCAGTTACTGTTATTCAGCACTACGCGTTGATTCATGAACCCATGCTGAGTCAAAACGTGCGTATGCTGTAAATACCACAATTAAAGCCAATGACGGTTAGTAACGCTTTAGTAAATGGTACGATTTTAGAGCACAGATTTGCTGTTGATACCACAGACAGAACAGCACCACAACGTAATTTTTCCTGGTGTGCCACAATGAACAAAAAACATCCATAATTACAATTTAAACAACGGTTTATTGCTTGTGAAAGCCATAAAAAGCATCCTCAGCATTTAGCATCCTCACATTTATATATGATGCCCCAAAATCTTGTCATCAATCAGAATCAATCAGAATCCGAATTACTTTATAGATCCCAGGGGGAAATTACTTTTCGTTACAGCAGCTCCTACTCAATGTGTAGCAGAGTTGTTTTTGAGAGATGAATATGGGGTATTGCACAGCAGGAAATTGTTGCACATGGTGAGGCCAGAGTCTAATAAATATATAAACAGATATGTACGAGTATATGTATACGAGTTGAATTATTGCACAATATTATTATAAATATGGGTCATCAAATTGTCAGGTGGAACTCATCCAGGGCTTTAATGTAGACATGGGCTAAATCAACTTGGACTACTAACCCACTTCCCAAACAAGTTTCATTGGTAAGTTTAGAACAATGGATCCCAGATTAGAATCATGAAGGGGAAAAAAGAAACGAAACTAGCTGCTCATATTTGTCATTGTCATCTGTGTGGAAGCTCCAGATCCTGGGATTTCATTGTTGTTAGGACTCCAGTGGATACTTTTCCTATCCCTGTATCTAAAATAAAAACCCCCACAACAGCTGAGACCACATCGGCACTCAAAGGTGTCATAGAGGGTAAACCCTCCTCTCAAATTGTGGAATACCATTTTCAAGTATCTTGTGGGGCATTTTACAAAATATGCCTTGTGAAGTGCCCCCCATTGCTAATGATCTCCAGTTATGAGACTATTGGCTTAGTTACCAGAATGGATAGTAATGACTTCATTATTTCATTGTTGTCAAGAGGAAAACATGGTGCTGTAGCAGCTTAATTCACACAACAGAGACTCAGACTTTAATAAGAATAGATTTAAAAGGGAATGTGAATGCATTTTACAAAGTGTCAAAAATTCAGTGAAAGGACTTTTATTTGTAATGACATTTGGCAAGACCACTATAGCTGTGTTATATTATCCCATTCATGTGTGCGGGGGGACAACAGGAAGCCAGTTCATGCAGTGGAAGTCTCCGACACACCCTCAACTCTCCAAATGGGTCTCTAGTGCACATGCTCTACAGGCCAAAAACATGGAATGGAGTTTGGGAACACAGCCCACAGAAAAAACCCTCAGAAGCATGTTTGGTACATGCACCTAGTTAGCAGTTTTTATAGCAGGAAATCTAGCTCAGCCTTTGGATCCAATTCCCTTTATGTTTTCATTTAAACACCATGTTTTTAGCATTTAGCACACTGTACCACAGTTCACAATTCAGTTCGGCCCCAGAGACCCACTAACTAGTGTTGTAGGGCCTGATATCCTGTATCAGTTTATTCACTTAATTTGATAGACATGTTAACAAAAGGCTTTGCACATCAAGCAGGTATAGTGCAGCAATGCACTGGAAACATGTGTCAGACAACCTCACGCATGTCTTCACATTCTTCTGAGTTCTCATTTAGTCTAAAACAACTCCTGAGACGCAGCGATTTTCTCCGCTTGTGACGTCATGTCGGATGCGCTGCTTAGTGCTGGACAGGTACAAGCTTCTGCACTTCCTCGTTAGGTGCTGCTTGAAGCAGGGAGGCATATAAGTTTAAAAAAACATGCTGCTCATGCAAACTTATGATACAATTCAGTAGTCTTAGTATCGTCCCTTTTGTTGGCTGTATGGTTCTGTTTGTTCAAGACATACGCCATAAAGACGAATACAATAAAGATGATAGAGAGTTCATTATTTTGCCCATTAGACAATTGAGCTTTTTTTTAATCAGTATGTTTTTGAAGGCCTCTTATTGAGTTAAATAGAGAATACACTGAAATCTGACAATGAGCTCAAGAACCACTTTTGTCGTGAAAGTGTTTCGGATCCCGCAATGACCTTTATGAATAATGAGGTGCTCCAAAGGTAACTGTGACAACTGGTCTACTTTGGAGACTGCAAAATGGGAACTGAGATGAAGTAATTCCGAAGCTGACGGGGAAGTGCAGTGTGTTTGCTTCATCCTGTGAACAGAGCGATGGGAAACGCCTGATTAACGCTGACAATCTGAAGAGCACATTGTGCAAGCACATTAATAATAAACTCTTAAAATCCCTGAGCATGCTTTTAAATAACTTTACACAGCCATGGAGGGAAGGTAAGATGTGGGAATGAACGATGAGTAAGGGATGACAGCAAGGTTAAAAGATAACTTGGCTTGGTTTCATACACTTCAGTTGCACCGCTTGTCCTACTTAAAGGTCTTAAGAAGAAAAATTGCGAATTTTGGGAGATACTAATTAGCTCGTTCTTTCAGTATATGAGGATATTTTAGTATGTACAAAGTGCATAATTAAAAAGTCAAGAAACTTAAATGGCTTCTGGGATGTTCAGCATTAATTGCCTCCTCAAATTAACATATCCGCCCCATCATTTTCTCCCACTGTGACTTCAACGCTCAAGAATACTCGAGGTGAAAAACAGACTTCCTCGCAGTGGGACCGCAGAGGTCACGACCCTGAAATTTTTACAGCATGTATAGTATGTTTGCGTCGTATATAAGAGATAGTTTTATGCCTATGTCATTAGATTTTTATGTAAAGTTCCTCTTTCCTGTCGCTGAGTTTTAGGGGTTTGATGTTTGTAAGTGACCTCCAGTCATGGTTGCGTAAAAACGCATAAAATGTTAGCGTGGCACTGAGCTACACTATATCCAGTTGACATATAAATAGCTAATAATGTCAAAAGAAAATGAGTGGTAATTAATGGTTGTGGTGCATTCCCACTACATGCCTCAGATGTTGCCAGGTCAGCCTTTCAGCTGGCTACTGCAGTGTACTGTACCGTACAAGAGGCAATAAAATGGGTCAACCCGCCCCCAGCTTCTCACCACATTTGAATTTGATTAAGCTACTTTACATACCTAAACAGCAGTTTTTAAATGTTCATTGTCTGCTTTCGGTTTCATACTAGTGCGCTCGTTCGACTATATTTGCTTTTGCCTGAGCCATCACTTCTAAAACCCTTAAATCAAATGACATTATTTCGTTTCATTACACTGGATTCACTGCACATCTAATGCGGTGACACGGGGGTCATATAAACTCGGCTCAAAACCGGGGCTCTTCCTCCTGGTTTAAAAATATTAACTGAAATATTAATCTGAAATCTCTTTTGAGGTTTCGGTTAAAACTTAGTTGACTTGTACCCCGCATAGATACAGTGATGTGTGCCAAGTATGCAAAGCCTTGTATGCCAGCTCAGTGGATGCAACTCCCCCAGTGTCAGATGACCAGGTTGTGAATCATTGATCTGAGCAAATCAATACTCAGCACGTCCATCTCCCGTCCACTCTCAGTGGGTCACCATCTGTGTGTGTGTCCATATCCTGTCCGAAGCCATCGCAGGAGCCCATCAGCACACACCAGGTGGCTGCCATCTGGGTACCGCCGCTTAACACACAGCATGGTTCTCTGTGTAGGAGAGTGTATGTACGCATGTGTTTGCGAGATAGAGAGTGACTATTAAATGTCACATTTGTGTGTGTGTCCACGGTCCCCGCGCTGTAAGTGCTGCACCGGGTGTGCGCATGTGAAAATGCGAAGGTGTACACCGCGTCCGCGCAGAAACGTGAAGATCTCTGTGAGCGAGGAGCAGAGATACAAGGAGGTGATGGAGCTTTTTGGCCAGCGCTGAAGAAGGTGAGGCGATAATAAAGTGTTAACAAGATGCTCGTTGTTTTGGCGAACCACCATCCTGGTGATTGGCCGTGACACGTTTTTGGGGAAGGAATCGGCTTTTGAGCGTGCTTTGCATTAAGTGTACAAACATGGAAGTGTTGCTGCGTTGGTGTGAGTTTCCAACACTTCTTGACTAGCTCGTCTTCACACTCTCCAGTATCGCCGGGCTCTCTGTATGTGACGACTTGTGTTATGATACTCCCGACAATCACTGCACATGAGCTCATCCCTCGCCGCTGAAATGAGGACAAACATATTACCAAACACTGAATAAGATTTTTTTTTTACTTATATATTTTTGTACCTTTTCAAGAAGGAAATTCACACACTGTATTTATGAACCCCTTCACATGTACATTTTTGGAAACAGCAAGCTTTATATTTTCTTTTTCATGCAAACTTCATTTATTTATTTAAAGATGGGCTTAATGCATAGGTCTTCAACAGGGAGTCCACAACTGCTCGGGGGTCTGCAGAGATACTGCAGGGGTGGGTGATTAGACATTTTGCATATATTGTATTATAGGCCGAACTCAATATATAACACACATAGTAGGTAAGGGGTCCCTATTTAATCCCTCCATCAGTTTGGGGTCCTTGGACTGAAAAATTTTGAAGACCCCTGGTTTAATGCTTTCATATAGACTAAGCATTTCAGCAACCATTTGTTTTTTCTCCCTGTTTTTTGAGATGCAGCGCAGAACTTGTAGCCCTCGGCTGAACATCTTCTACAGGCAGCATCTTTTACACATAAATCCTGCCTCCTTTGCCAATGCAGTTAAGACACAACCTCCTCCTCTCACCTCTGGGTCAAAACTCTGCCACTGTGGCTATCAATTTATGAATACGGGCCCCCAGGTTCTTTGTTAATTATGTAGTGTTGGTGCACGTATACACACTGCAATACAATAGAAAAGAAACGTAGAAGTATCTGTGCTGCACTACATCCCTTCAGTCCCCTTCTCCTCCAAAGAGTAGAGTTGCATACCCAGAGAGAGTCGTGATACACTGCAGCGTGTTGTTGAGGAACAGTTTTGCTCCCGGTCATTTTTTTTTAGACTCATAAATGAAGGAACTGTATTATCTCAAACCTGATTTATATTTTATATTATTTTTCACCCCAGAAAGTTTCTTAGGTTGTGAGGAGTCAAAAGATTTGGGCATCTTTATAATCCTGGATCTGACTCATGTTGACAAAATTTTTTAAATTGGAATTCATGGCAAGAAACTGCAATGAGAAACACATGAACCACAGCTCTAAATGGTAAATGGATAGCAATTATTAGTTCTTACTTTTAGTATACATTATTATATGGGTGGACATCTTTCACACTTTTTTTGAGTTTTGAGTTACGTCAACACTGATGCGATATCTACATATCACATGCACAAGGGGATACAGTGTTGTCAGTGAAAAGCCGAGCTTGATTTACGTGCGTGCTGTGAGCAGACAAAGTTCCAAAGTGTTCAGCCTCTCCGTATGAAGTTCTTCTCTGCGGCATCTATCACTGCCAAAACAACAAAGCACGATACGACGCACACTCCTGCGCCGCATGTACGCACGTGCGTCTTTCAATACATGGTGTGCATGTGCACATGTTTCCATGTGGTCAGTATGCATTAACATCTGCGCACACATTGCGCACGTTCTACAGCTTTGTCCCAAATCCCCAAACAATGGTGCCTACTATCAGAGTAGCAGTTACACAGGCTGCACCGTGGAGCAGAAAAGTAAACACGCTGCGAAACACTCTGAGTCCCTTGATAAAAGTAGCTGCAGCCATACATCACACGAAGCTGACCTGAAAAAAAAAGAAAGAAAAATAGACAGATTTAGGTTGTTACGCAAGGGTTGTTTCAGTGAAAGGAGATTAAGCTTGCCACTGAACTGTGATTACAGAGTTAAAGTAAGTCATTTCTTTGGGAAATGTAAGCTAAAGGAAAGAGAAGACGTTTCAGTGTCTGTCTCATGTGTCTGTTATAGTTGTAATTCTAATCGTAAGGTAATAGCTGTGGCAGCCCCTCCAACATTTCATCTTGCGCCACTATCTGGTCAACAACTTAAAATTTTCGAAGAATTTGGTTTATGACCAAACGTATGTCCCGAGGCTGTGAGGCCTCATATATCCTTTGTGTTTAGGGTTAATTAATAAATATTCTAAGATGGTGAACGTGGCGAAGAAATACGCACCTAGCATCAGCACTGTCAGCACTTTCAAACGGAGCTTGTAGTTAGGGTATAAGAGCTTAAGACCACAAAAAGCTCAGTGTCCAAGTGGTAACATCTGCTTTGAGTTGTGAGAGCTGCTGAGGCGAATGGTTTAGCTAATGACCGTGTACTGTAACTTAATGTAAGAAATGCAAAGGCGCAACGAAGCGAAACATTTTCCTCAGACTAAAAAGGAAATAGAGAAAAGTGAACTCTGATCTTTCTGAAAATGTACACTTGCGTGATTGAGATGTACCATGAGGAGCTAGCGTATAAATCGCCTATTCTCTCAAATGTAGTAAACAGAGCCTCGTTTGATGCCACTGCACCTCAGTGCTACACCTTAGAGCATGACTGAAAGGTCTCACTTTAATCTTGTGTAAATATGGAGAGTGAAATAATATTTGATTTCCCCTGTTTATCGATGGTGGATTCTAGTCTCGCATGTTTTGTGTATCCAAGGCAGCTTGCTCATTCTTCTGGTTCGACTGCATTTAAGAAGAGTGTATCCAGCCAATCCTTGTTTTTTGTTTTTTTTCCTAAATATGAAAATCTTTAAATAACACGTGGCTGATTCACACTGTATGTACAGTACAAGTGTGTGCATGTGCATCTGTCAAGGCACACTAGTGTAATTTGTCCCAGTTTCACAAGCCCCCCCTCTCCTCTATGACGCTCAGATGACAGGGTCGTATGTCATCTCTCCCCTCTCCCTTCTTCAGGTGTCAGACTTGGACAGGAAGTCAGAGGATTTAAGCCCCGTGCTTCCCGCCACAGTGTGACTCAGTTATCGCCCAAGCACAGCTGTTTCTGCTGAGAACTGTTGTCACCCCCTTTGTTGCTGGGATCATTTCGATTTAGGTATCTGTCGCACATGCTGATGCTTTTTGTGAAGACAGCAGAGTTCAGAGGCAGCTCCAGGAAGTTGTTTTAAATTAGATCTTCAGTGTGCGTAATATATATTTAACGCTTAAGCCATCAAAACTATAAGAACACACTCCAACATTTTCTTCATGTGGAAAGACATTCATCTTATGTTACTTATAGATCACAGAGTCTGAGGATGTTGTCCGAAGTCTGGTCGGCCTTCTTTCATGAGAGAACACTGCAAAGACTATGACACCAAAGGCAAATGAGTTCATTTTTTGCAGCCTGTTTTGTTTATTTGCATGACCCCCTCCTCTCTGGACGACCCTGTTGTCGGGCCAGACTGTATCTGCAATAAAAATACATTTTGTTCTGTTTATATTTAGATTTGACTCTAGTCACACCAGCAGTGCTTATAACTGTTACTTCTAGGGCTTTATCTAAGGAGAAAATATGACGGCATTTTCATTTACAAAAGCGAAGTCCACCACTTCCACTTCCACAAGTTTTTTTTTTTTTTTTTGTGCATGGATATTGAATTTAGAGTATTGGTTTAATTCCCTTGTGCTTAATTAAGCATTTATATTTAAATGCTGTTCAGACCCAGTATTCCTGTGAATGAAAAATATAATGGCAGTAAAGATTTGGATTTTGTACTTCTGCTTGCTGAATTAAATCGGTCTGGATAAAGACTGGGTTTTCTCACTGGGCTTTTGAACCCAGAAGAAATGTACGAAATACGCAGCACTGATGAAAATGAGTTTTGAGAGCAGTAAATTCATTATTATTTACTTTCCAGTGCTTCGGTGCTTTCTGTAAAATGAGCCGCTTTGATATTGACACACATCAAATACCAGTAACACTTGGCTTCTCTACTAGCTGGTCAAATCTAGGGGTGATGGGAGACATTGATGCTTCTGTTTCTTTGAGCGTGTTCCACAATTTCCACCGCAGGAAATTTACACAGACATGTCGTAATAAACAACAGCAACATTTTCCGTGCTTTCTTGACGAGATTTTCAGCCCTGACAGACATGATATTTTAGGCGTATTTTTCAGTCAAGTCATTTGCAAGCTAGATGACTTGACCTTTTCCCACTGGGGCGGACGGTTCGAAGGCTGACAATCATGAATGAGTAACAAACGCGTGTGACAAATGAAAAAGAAAAGCTGCTGGCAATTTTGTATTTGACAAATGGACAGGACTTTAGCTTGGCTTTTAAACAAGTCTCGTTAAGATGCAAGTGTTTTTCTCACCTCCACCTCCAGCGCAGCTCAAACTGTTGCAGTGTTGCCAACAGCCCTCTTAAGGCACCATTTGTTTCTTTGCTTTAAGTGAGTGGGTTATCATTATCAGTATGTTCATCCCGGGCAGGCCATTTAAAACTAGTACAAGGTTATTTAATTAATCAAGCTTAATGGAGGACCTTGAAGTTCGCCATGAAGAAATATGTGTTTTATAAAGGCTTTAATGAATGTGGCTTAACTGTTTGCCAGGATCTTATTGATCAGGCCACCTTTTTTTTGTAATGGTTTATGGTTGTTTTTTTTGTTTTTTTTAGAAGCACATTAGATTTACTTGCTCTAAGCTATACACCTAAGTGGGTAACGTGTGCAGTACCTGCAGAAGTTACTTTCAGATTGAAAACAAATATATTGCTTGTCTGCATTAGAGTTAAAAACATCAGTCAGTTCATTTTAATTTAGACAGCTCAGTTCAGTGAATGTTCAGTGCTTCAGGTTCATACATCACACTAGTAACTTTCACTCTAATAGTTACTCTGTTTGCATTAGCTGTTGATCCAGTTGTCGTCCATAGAGTGGTTTGGGTCTGGTAATATAATTTAGCTGTCTTAACCAATTTAACATCTTCAGTTAATCCTCAGAGTTTGCTATGCTGGATTAAACACCAGACTTCCACGTCAAGGAGTAATGTTAAGTAAAATGGACACAATGGATGCAGTCGCATCATTCTGTCTCTTGCTTTGCTCCTATGAATATGGTTTAGACTGTGTTATATACAGAATCTATAAGAAAGGAGAAAGGTTACCCATAAAGCCTAAATCTCTAAATGTTAGTTCAGTGTCCGGATTAACTCATTAACATGTCTTCTTCTGACAGCTGTTTTTAAAGCGTGTGTTAAGTCATATTACACCGTTTCCATGTGGCTTATCAATCAGGGAGAAATACACATCCCAGTCAAAGGATCAGCAAAACACCTGCGATAATACCAGTGTTTCTTCTTCTAATTTATGTTTTTAACACTCGGCCCTTTACTTATCTTCACTCAGTCACTGCAGTAGGCACTTTAGCCTTTTGCAACTGTGCGGCAAAGATAATGAAAAAGGCAAATATATCATCATCGGTGGGCAGCTTGGCTAATAAGTCTGTCAGAGCCACAGTCGGCATCAGTGCTCCCCTGGGTTATTTCGACTTTAATTGTCGACAGTGTTATGTTATCAGATCCTCCGCTGGTAATTGTCGACTTGGTGCGCAGTAACTCTCTTTGTCACATGGTCTCCTTTGAACATGCCTTTGCAACATGTAGCGATAAGCTTGTGATTGAAAGAAGGTGGCGATCCCAAAGTGTTGATCTGTAGCTAATCGATAACTCAGGTCAGCTCTTATGAATATGAATGACTTAACATAAACAGTCAGACAGAAAGTCCATGATTACAACGTTGAGATGAGATGAAAGTGGATGAAATGACAATATTTAGGCGCTGTGTGGATATTGTGTGAAGTGTGTTACTCGCTGCGAATGTATTATCCACCTGATGATTTAGTGCACTCAAGCAGAGCAGGAATTTATATTTCTGAGACAATGGCAGCATAAATCTATCATAATATAATCACAGGAACTTATCACTCCACACTTCTGGCTGATTCTGCAAATTTCCACATCATCCTGTATGTTTTACTGCCATGTCTGCCCTTCACAACTGAGAGCAAAGTGTCGGTATCTCTGCAGGGAGATATTACAATTTTCGTGTGGATGTCCACTTAGTGTTGATGGTAATTGCCAATGAAAACAATAACTTCCTCTATGGATGCTATATTGAAAGAGAAAGCTGAGTTTTATGAGTTGTTCTGTGCACACTGCTTACATGTGCCCGGCTGCGGTGCACCTGATGCTCAATCCTCAAATCCTTCCAAAATCCTCCCAGCTTGTTCACGAGCAGGCCGACCCTGTGCACTCTTGTATTGAATAAAAATACATCTGGGGGTAACAAGAAGACATATTTCTGTTGCAGTTGCTGCGCACCGCCCCTCCAGTTTGTGGCTATTAGTTTCTGGTTGCTCAGTGTCTCTCAGGTGTATTTTTTCAGCTCCAATATTGAGAGAGTCTCTGAGTCAGCCAATGCACCGTTAATACTATTCCCCTTAAAAACATCCTCCTCACCCTCATCCTTTTTCTGTTGGAAATCCAGATAGCTCGTAAAACAAGCAAGGATCTTACAGCAGATTTTAAGGCAGTGCCTCCCAAAGGTGGAGACTATCTCCAAGTTATTCTGAAAAGTGAGTGGTTGCCAGAGGGATGAACATCTGCATCCGCAAATCCACAAAGTGATCGTTTAAAGTCTGGGAGCCGGGTTGGATAAATGGAAGCAGTTCATATCGGCTGGATCAAGTGTCATCCTGAAGCTCAGCCTAATATCACACAATATGACTCATGTTCAATTTAAAGGACTAAACTAAACCAATCTTACGCTGTACTACTCTCCAAGCAGTTAAGCAGTTTCTCAGTTAGACAAAGCACTCCCCACGCCCCCCTCCATCTTCAGCGAAGGCATCATCAGTTCTGAGATATTTTGCAATTTTAGTAAATAGCTAATTAAGCTCTGATGGTGAGGAGACACACGTCATCCTTGTTTAATGCACTGGCAGACACACTCGCCTGTCTCAAAAACACAAGAGAGCATCCCACCGTGAAATGAAAAGGTGTTCTACTGGTAAATGTTTGCTTTTATTTTCCAAATTAGCATGCAAGGAGTAATTAAAAATTGAAGCAAACTACCTGCACGTGGCCTGTGAAATGGAGTGTGCTGATGAAGCTGCATTAAAGCATTGATTTTTAATTAGCAATTCCCAGTTGTGACATGAGCTTAAACGTGAGTATGATTAAATGTGGTTTCTGGTTTCAGCTTTTTATCAGCTGAAAGCAGAAATTTATATGTATCTATTAAATATACGGTGGTGGAAAAAAAAGCTCTCGGACATCCGTAAAATAAGATATTTGTGGAAAAGTCTTTTTTTGTGTGCGTGTTTCTAAAGGTGTGGCTGCATTAGACACAAATACAAATTTATTTTGTTTACTGTTTACAATAAAAACTAACAAAACCAAATTTGTGACAGTTTCAGTGGTATCAAAGTCAACAAACAACTGGTACCAAAATGACCTAATACTCAAAATGTCTTATGTATTTGTATGGAAACAATCAATTTTAAAATTTTAATGGCTGTTTTAGGATTTATTTAGGATTTTGTCTGTGACTGTACTAAAAGAAATTGCACTTGAAGACCTGGGAGTGATTCTTAATGCAACATTTCACAAGCGCATGATGTGTCCGGGAACTTTTTTTTGTATTATTGTTATTTTATGTATTATTTGTCTTATAATGCATCTTGCTTATTGGACAGGTGTTAGGTGTTAATTTCCTTTTCTGTCCAGCAGCTCGTCATCCATAAGCATGTTGCATTCTTGCCAAGACTTTATTAAATATACGCCAGCGTGGACATAATGGAGCACATTATTCTTCCTGCTTTCTTTGTATCCATTGCCATAAAATGACTGTTGAACTGTTGTGATAAAAAGGGGATTCTGGTAATGAGAAAATCATACTACGCAGCGAATAGCCATTGAACAAATATTATACGTCACTCTAATCGACTTGCTGCATTATTCATAGCCTTATAGCCGCTGTGACAGTGTAGGGCTGCCGGAGCTTTTGCTAAAGTGCCTTTAACCTAGAGTCATTTCTAAAGAATCGGCCCGCTGGCGTGTTAAGCCAACAGTCGTTTCTCTTCCACATCTCATTCTGTGCGAATGCTATCGTTTTTTTTCTTCTTCTTTTTCTTTTTTTTCTCCCTGCTCTGGCTTTTTAACAGCTCCGTCCTGGCCCTGTCAAACGCTCAGCTGGCTTGTATTTTTAAAGTTGCTAGATGGCAATAAATATTAAGTGTTTTGCTTCGAATGAGGCAAGCTGTAACTCAGGCAAATGCTTTGGATAATGGTTGAATCTAAATGAATCTGTCCCACTTGATAGCTTCATTCGGGGAGGACAAGGGGAGAGGGCCATGCCGTGATTTTTAGAAGAGGGTTACTGCTTAGCTTTGCTCATGATGGTAATTAGCACTGACGAGAGGATGACTAACTGTTTCTGCTACAAAGTACATAACCTGCCAGTGTTGCGCATGGTATAAAAATAAAGTATTAAATGAAAATGATTTTCTGTTTCCTCTGATACACCTCTACACTTTGCTACACACACACGCACAGAGACAGACACACATTCATTTATTCCACAGTGCAGCTTTACAAGGACAAGTTAGTGTATGAGGACTGAGCAGTTTAATGTGTTCACTGCATTGTTTAACACTGCAAATAGGTTATGGTAATCTGTGCTTTCCAGGCACAATGCAATTGAAAAAAAGAGTGGGCCCTTTTCTAATCTCCATACACACACACACACACGCACACACACACACTGCAAGCACAAATTCAGATTAAGACAAACAGATGAACATACATAAACATGCGCGCACACGTAAGCGCATGTACAAGTGCAGTCAATTGGAAAATTGTTTGGTGGTGATGTACCGTGTGTGGGGAGACAGACAGTGAGAAACGGAGACAGAAAGCATCGACGGCCCATTTAAATGTTGACAAATCCCTGACATTTGGACAGTTTGTTACCCCCCCCCCCTCTCATACATTGTGCCTCCACATATTAGCATTTAATATTTTTCATGGATGGATTAGGAAAGTGTTCACAGACTTTTTTAACTCACGGAAAAGGGTCTAGTCAGGGTTTTCTGACAAATGTATATATCAATATCTTAATACCTTATTGTTGTCCTTTCTGATTTGTTTGTGAGAATGACTTATCGCGGAGTAAATTCTTAATCTCAGTTACAGAGTACAGTATAAATCACGCTGTCAAAACAAGCCTTTGATAGTGTCGTCCCCACCTCCTGCTGGAGCTTGAGTTTCTGAAGGCATGAAGCAGAATGGTGATTTTGTGATTTTTAATTACGGCCGTTGGTTATAACTTTGGCTTGATTATAACAGTGTGCCACAGCTCTGTGTGCAGTGGAAGAAAGAAGCAGCTCCCTCACATCGCTTCTCATTAGAGTCACTCCCGGGGCCTCATCAAAGATCTCCCCCTCTCCTTTCTGCCACTTCCCACCCTCACTTCTTCCATAATGCACCGTTTTCCCAGAACACTGCTCAGTACAGCTCCAGGACATGCTTAACAAACACACCAGCAAAACACTCCTCCTGATGGTAACTTTTTCCGTTTTGCTTTACCACTGAAAGAAAATCTCAGCAACTCTTTTCAGCGAAGCTTCTTTGTCTATACATGAGGCTTCCAGCGATGGCTGTTTGATCTGTCGAGCACAAAACATGATCCAGAGTCATAATGTTTTGTTCGTGACAAATGAGTGTAGGTATGAGGGAGCAAAAGGAGAAGTCTAAATCAACGAGCTCAAAATCCACAAATGCACATCGCTTTGGGTCTTCACTGTGCATTGGTCAGTCAAACTTTATTTGGGAATAATTCTCGATACCAGTGGGTGGCAGTAGTCTGTATTTGTCATTCAAAGAAGAATTAAACTTGTAAGACCTACAAACTGTCGTATGGAGCTGGGCATGTCATTGTCAATATCTACATATCCAAACAGTTGGATGAGATATGTATTCATTTTTAAATCCTTAAAGGCTGCTTGGCTTCTTTTTTGGCTGACTTGTTTCAACCATCACATGTTCTAAATTACCTACAGGCTTTAGGGCCTTGTCTTATTTTGGAACACTTTACCAGCTGACATAAGACTGTTCGATACTTGTTTGCAATGTAAATCCTATTTACTCTATGTTGGGTTCCACGTATGCAGGTATTGGTGGAGCCAAACCCGAATACGGTATTCGGAAAGTCACAAATAACGTATTTTTTTTTTTTTACAAATGCTTATTTTGAACAAATAGTTTTAAAATTATTATTATAACACAAACATTCTATCAAAACTCTGTCTTTCCTCGTGTGACTGTAGTGAACATTTGTGCGCCTGCCCGGATTAAGTGATGTTCAGGAGTCAGAGTGAAAAGTCTCGACTCCGTAACTGAGGAGGCTCTGACTGGATCACACAGGACTTAACTGCATCACTAGTTTTGTCAAATAAATTTTTTTTGTTTTAACTTAACTAGATTGCGGAGGCAGCAAATAACTTTTGGGAAGTGGAGTTTGACCAGATTATTCTGTTACGTTACATTAGTATTGAGACGTCTGCAGTCAGGTTCTATCAAGTTAGCATCCGTCTTAGTTAGCATTTGTTAGCTCAGTAATTCAGACTATTGACTTTGGGTAAATGGTCTTGTTTTTATATAGCACTTTTCTATCTATTGGTACTCAAAGCGCTTTGGCATGTGGTACATTCCAAGGATTGAACCATTAACCGCTTAACCTACTGAGCCACAGTCACCACTGTGAGCACCGAATCATCATCACAGTCATGTTTTACCCCTTCAAGTCAATCTAAATCATCTATATCAGTGGAATTTAATGCAAAACATCAACCACTATTGCATATTATAATGGCTAATTAAAGAATACTTATTTTTTACAAATGCATATCCTAAATTAGAAGTATAACTAAAAATGTTTTTGAATTTTATTCGAATACAAATACTTTTTTCCCCCCTACAAATACAAATACTGGATGCTTTGCATACCCGTAGCTTGTATGTATCTATGCTCTGTATGTGGCTGAAGGTTCTCAGTCATCCAGGTCAGGGTAATCCAAAAGGAATTTAAAGAAGACCTGTAGAGTCAAGTAGTGAAGTTTCTGATTTTGTTTAAAAGTCCAGCTGCCTTTTTTTAAATAACTTTCAGATATGTATTGTGTGTGTCTGTGAGCACCCTCAGTCACCCAGGTCATGGTGTATCAAATAAACCAAAAAAAAAAAGAAGAAGCAAAAACCAAGTCAAAGCAAAGGCCACTGGAGTTTTCTTGAAGATGTTCCATCATCTAAGTGGCTTCTTCCAGGCTCTTCATTTTCATTTTGCGCTATATAAACAAATGTGGCTTGAAAAACGATTCTTCTTGTTCAACTGGGAGCTCTTCAATAGAGACAAACGATACGGGTCAGGAGAATATGAATGAGAGGAACAGATTCATTTTCCAGAGATATTGCTCAGTGCATCCTGTTCTGTGGACTCCCCGATGCATGAAGGGTCTAAGAACTATCATGTAACATCTGGTTTATGTATACTTGCCAGTTAACTCAGTAAACAATCCAATAATTCAATTCACTCCTATCTTTAAGTGTAGTCACAATGGAACATAGAATAATCCTAATTTTCGCACTATATAGCCAGGAGATTGTCCAGAGGGAGTTTCAGGCTCAGGCTGGTTCATCAGTGTAAGACAACAAACTGAAGCAAAGTATTTTAAATTGAGTTTGGAATTGAAAAGACAAACTCTGCGAATGGAAATTGAATTATCAGCTGGCAGTCAAAATAAAGGCAATTTGGAAAAGTATAATTGTTTTTGTAAAGGTCCACGAAGGCAAGAATGAGAAAAGGGAGAAAAGGGAGAAAAGGAAGCAGAGAAAGCGTGACGGGAATTCATTAGAAGAAGAAGACGGATGGTAAATCTGACTAATGCTACTACACTGAACTCAGAGAGAGAACCCAAAAAAGACTTGAAGTTGAATTCACACTGAGGAGGCTTTTCAACAGACCTCCGAATGATGAAGTGATTTAAGACGGATGCACAGGTGGCTGTTTGTTCTTCATAGGTGGGTAGCATTAATTCTGCTATGCTTAATAAAAACCAAGATATTCACTGTAAAAGTTATGTGTATTGTTTCCGAAGCTGTTTTGCTGTAGCTGTTCCTATTTGTCCATTTGTTTTAGTACGAGAAGTGGACAGAACACAACACTGGGACCCAGGACTAAATAGCAGAAAGCAACGTGCCTAAATTGCATTTATTTTTCTTAAGAAATTTCATTTTTTTTTTTTTTAAATGATTGTCTATTAAATTTATATATTCTCCTTGTTTGCTTGTTCTACTTTGCACTGAAACAAATGGGAACAAACCCTGGAGATGTTTGTAGGTTATTACGCTGCTGTATTACTGGTCTGGCCTCCTGTATGTGGCCCCCGAGGTATAATGAGTTTGACTCTCCTGCTGCAGCAAGAGTTTGTTACCCTACTACCTACCCACCTACCTACCTACCTACCTACATAACATGAGTTGTATTACTTTCTGTGTCATTTGCTCTTTTGTACAGTGCTGATTTAGTGACAGTGCTTGTCTTTGACCTTCTGAGGCAGCACGGACAAAAGGGTCATGTTGGTTTGATTTCCTCTGCATTGACTGACTCCACCTGACTGACACATTCAAAGAAACACAGGCTGAAAAGACATAAATTGTACTTAAAGTCAAAATGTGTCATTTTTAAGCTGTGACCCACCACAAACGAACACTAACAAAACAAAAAGGAATGGCCACATGTGGTCATGTGCCTCGTGTTACATAAGAAGCATTCCTCAGCAACACTCTCTGAATCATTTCCACACTGAGCAGACCTCACTGCATCAATGAAGAGCTGGATTTCTTCCACAATTTGTGGCCCAAACATGAGTCACGAACATCTGATGCAGTCGCGTACAGACGCTGCGAGGGTCAGAACTATGTTGTGATGAAAAGATACGCACCACTTGATTTCCCATAGTTTGAGCAATAACAACAAATATGGGAGGAAAAATTGTCGGAGCAGACCTCGGGCAATATGTGCAGAAACAGTAGTCAAAGTCAAAGTCATTGTTTTTTGGCTGTTGACAAAATGGTGCCACAGTTCCTTCCATATATTTTGCATGACATAGACACAAACTTGCTACACTATGTGATAGTGCAGTGAACCTTGAGTTCTGTTTTTTTCATTCATGGCTTCAAAGAGGAACGTTATTTGAAGTGCTATGTGGTTCGTGGAGAAACACCAAAGGCCTCATTCTTCTTTTTGCAGGTTATATATTTCCTCCTCTGGCTTCTCCACCAAAAAATCACTACGGGGTCATTTAAAAAAAAAAAAAAAAAAATTTATACATTTACCAACACAGCCCTGTGTCTTTAACTTTAAATCACCATTTCCATTGCTAGAAGGTGGGCGGAACAAAGGGATACTTTTCTGGGTATTTTTTAGTACCGTAGAACGCTGCTTACTACTGATTGGTCAGGAAAAATCTGCGCCAGGTATAAAGCAGGAAGTTTTGGTTGTGACTAGAGAGATGAGTGTTTGTGACAAGTTGTAAGTTGTTCACTTTCAACTTTCTGCTCTTGTGTTGGTACATTTTTTAAATAATGACTGGAAAAGCAGTGTCTTTCTGGACCAGGGAGTGCCGGTAGGGAAGCTTGCATTGAATCCATTACACCTTTGGCGCAGTCCTCCACTAAGTTTTTATCTTTTATTACGATGTAACTACATAATGGTTGTTTTCTTTCGTTCACTGGTTGTTGGAACATAACTTTTCTGTGTAGTCCACTGTTGCTAGTAGCAACAAGTATGGGTGTGGCTAAAGCCTGCAAAACCTGGGGAAGCGGGGGTGACTCCTAAGGAATGGAAAAGGTAGTTAAAAAAAAGCTGGGGAGGTGTGGGGCGGTGTAGAGGTAGGATGTGTATGGACATCTGGTTTAAGTTAAGTCTGCTCTGCCAGGGGCCATTTGTGCAAACTTATATTTTTGCTGTGAAACACCTTCCTCCCAAACAAACAGTACATATTTCTTAGATAGCTTGATAGTCAGCCCACACCAACACCCCTAATAACCCTGCTTTTTATTTAATAATATGTTGTGATCAATATTATCAAATGCTTTTTTAGGTGCACAAATATTCCAATCCGTAGTTTTGTTTTTACATTTTCTTACCTTTGCCATAGTTTCCTTCTCATCAACTACTCCTGGAAAAATTGTAATAAAACAATTTTTATCATATAATAAATTGAATATTGTTAGAAATTCCTCATATGCTTTATCAGTATCTTTTTCTTTATAAACTATATTCCAGTCCTGAATCATTGAGTTATTTTTAGTGGAATCATAGATTCTTCTGTTTTCGCTCCTATGTATTTGCTATAATTATAATAACGTACATTAAAAATAGGCAGGTGGTCGCTGATGTCAGTTAGTAATAGTCCGCTCTCTGTATTGTTTTCCAGGATGTTGGTAAATATATTGTCTATTAAAGTGGCACAGTGAGAAGAAGACACCTCTTCTGTTGATTTTAATGAACATATTTTCCATCCAGACTTTTATACTTGAGAGGAGATCTATATATACAGCTCACTGTTATATTTTTCATTATTTTAACACCATATTTCAACTGTAATGTAAAGTATATCACCACCTCTCCAACATTTTTGTTCTTTCTGTTGATATAATTAAATTCGTATCCATCTAGTTCAAAGTCTACTCCCTTCTCGTTATTGATCCAGGTTTCTGATATGACTATTGCATTGAATGGACTATTGAACTTTCAGAGATATTCCTTGATTTTGTGGAAACTTGTATACATATATACTCTGGCATTGAAGTGAGTAACTGATATGTTATTCTCCGCTTTAATCATAGAATTATATTGATTTTCTGTGTGATACCGGCAACCAATGTTGATATTGCTGAATAGATTATTTTCATCGATCGATATTATTTTCTAGATCTTGTGTTTTATGTTCAGTATAAAGGAAATTGTCCTATTCCTTTGTCATGATTGTGTGGTGATTAGTACAGGAGTTTGTTCACTTTGTAGCTCTGATTTGCTGTCTCAAAATTTGTCCAGTTCCACAGTGTCTTGGATGACCAAGACCTTGGCCTCTTCTGGAGATCCCTTTAGTTTAATGAATATTTTGCAGCTTTGTGTCCAAGCGTTTTGTATTTTTCCTTGCTTCCTCTGGAGTTTCACCTTTCTTTCTGCATTTTCTACATCTTGTCTTCTGCATTTTTTATTGGTTAAGTGTTCATTCAAATAAACATTACAGTCTTACGGCCGGCCAATGTTGTTTAGCTCAATCCATTTGGAGTGCAGGGATGCGGTCACCTGTTGCTCCACAAAGTTAGCGTCCTCCTCACTCTGCTCGTCTCCGTCTCCTCTCCAGTCACGATGATATCGTTAATCCGAGTGTAATGCTCCACATCTGCCACTTGGTTATCAAGATAGGCCGTCCTCTTTAAGTTTTCAATGTTCTGCAGATGCAGATCTTTGATCTCCTCCACCAGGTCCAGGGTGTTCTCCTGTCGCAGCCTGACAGCAGAGACCTCCTCACCCAGAAAGCTGAGAGAGTTTTTGATGTTTTTGATGTTCTCTCTATCTCCTCTAATGAAGGAGCTTTCTTTGATGCCATTGAGTCTGTTGTTGTTAAGCATCCAGCTGGTTGCCTAGTCGACTAGTTAGCACGCTGCTAACAGAGTTGACTCACATTTGCTGCTCAGCTATAGTGTTGTTTATAAATTAAATATAATAATCATTGCTAACTCACAGCATTGTAATTTTTTTCATTCAAGAAGAAGCAAATGTTTTACTTATAGTTTCTAAAGTTAAGATTTACTCATGAAAAAACACATTAACCATAGAATGTATGTAATAGCAACAGCAATATGTAATAGAAATGTTCTTTCACTGTACTCTAAAGTTACTGGAATAGCAACAAAGCATGTGAAAAGCCTTTGCAGAAGGCAAAGCGAAGATGTACAACATATTGTGGACATTTCTAATCCATGATACATGAGGCATTTAAACCACCACGGCTCATTCACACCTTGATGCTACAGGAGAGAGATCACATGTGAGCTGTAAGGCCACACTGGAGTCATGTGAAAGTGGTATGAGTTAGATCATTTCAAATGTTGTAAAACTAACTGAGCGTGAATGCTGCAATGTTGTATTTTTTATTTTTTTGCAAACATAGTGCCATAAGAAACTAACAAACTAAAGAGACTGTCAAAGTGCACTGTATATACAGTTTGTCGGACTTGTTTGCGAATCTTCTCACACGGTGTGGTCTAATTATCTTTCATTTGGTAGTGTGGCCTTGGATGAGACAGAAAAGGAGAAATAATTTGAAAATGGTGGAAGTTGTGAGCAAATAGATAAGAGAGAACACGGTACGCTGTGCTTTACACACACCGTCTCCTGCTCCCCTCTTTATATTCCTCTCTCCATTCTCAGCAAATTGCTCTGAGACTTATAAAGCTCCTCTAGCAGAGTCCTCACCTGGGAACTGGCCCAGGTCTACGATCTATGCCTCTTGCACTTCTAACTTTAAGTGCGATGCCATCAGCTCAGCCAATTAAGCTTCTTGTTCCCCCAAAGTCCCGGCTTCCTCCTCTAGCAGTCATTGGAAATGAAAATAAGGTAGATGGTTTTCCTCAGGCGACAGGGGGCAGATAGTCTCTTCTGGTCTCTGCTTGCTGTTGGACGTATCGGGCTTCTGATCTTCCTTATTTGGGGTTAAAGAGAAAAAAATGATGCAACCCCCACACAAAAATGTGACTTGTGAAATTTCTCGTATCCTAAACTTGTCACTGCACAGTCTTCTGCAATCAGGAGTCTAATGATGTAAAATCCCAGGCCATTCATGGGAATAGTAACATCACACTGATCTTAACCCCTGGAATACTAAAACATTCACAAGCAAATTGCAGTTAAGTGCTGAGGGAAGGCTAAGATACAACAAGTGTATTAGCCTCCAGAATTTTAATCGTCTCCCCTGAGAATAAATTGGAAATCCATTGGTCCAGAACGGACCGTTGTTACTTCAACTCACTGTAAGTAAATATAAAGAAGGCGTCTGTTATTGATCTACAGTGCTTGTACAGTGCTTCTGTGGAACTGTGACGTGAAATATAGAAATTTGTAAATGGGCCACGGTGGCCTAAAGACAATAGCCTTCTTCACTCTGTTGTGGTCTGTTCTTAGAGGCATAAATGCTCCTTTTATCTTAATGCTCATTTTAACTTGGGGAATGAAACACACACCTTTGATACAAAATACTATTTTATGTTCTCATTAAAGAGAGAGAGAGAGAAATATAGAGTCTGTGTATACTGTACTTTATATAGCTCTAGCTCTAGCTATATATTGTACAGCCTCTAGTTCCTCCCAGTTACAGGAAATTAAAGGTGGAAAAATCAGATAAACATGGATTTAAGTGACTGAGCCTGTTTTGGACAGATAAGTATTATTGTTTTTGCTTTTAGTTGCTTTTTTTTTATTATTATTATTATTTTTTTTTTACTTATGAAGGTTTTTAATAAACATGTTAAGTACATATGTATTCCCTTGTTTCTGGCTCATGCAAAATGAAATGCAATTAATACAGATTAAAAATTACATTTAATCGTGATTAATCATAATTTATCTGCAGCGACCGTGTGATTAATCTGATTAAAATTTTTAATCATTTGACAGCACTACTCTGCACATTTACTAGTGCATTTAAATTTTGTCACTGAGCCAATATGTAGCTATTTTTATAGTGACTTTATCCACATCTTATCTTATCTCATCTCATCTCATCTCATCTCATCTCATCTCATCTCATCTCATCTCATCTCATCTTAACCTCTTCAAACATAGTGGGTCTGATACGGAAAAAGGGTAAAATTCTGTATGTGTAAGTATTTCAGATACACAGTGAAACATAAAAACTGTTACACTACAATGTGTTAAATGGATCTATTATGACCCATCCAAATTCCACCATGCTAAAGTTGGAGCTCAAAAGAGAAAACAAGTTTATTCCTAGAACATTTTAATTAGAGTCGAAGGTGTGAAAAACAACACTCTTTAGAGAGGTAACACCTTCAGTTCTTTATGAATACATTGTATGTGTAAGTAATGCTGTAGCTTCTTTACAGACAGCGATTATATCATTACCTAAGCTTATCAGTAGCCTCTGCATTTCCAGCATGTAGCACTGAGTATAAACAAAGGTGTGTTTTCATCTTCAGAATACAATAACATTGTCAGTCTTCATAAACCTTGTGTTTAATGTTCAATTAGTGCTGTCTAAAACGGAGAGTCAGCTACATCCTTAGGTTTTTCATTATTAATAGGACTGAAGGGCAAGAAAAGAGGTGCTCATAAATTCCCTTATATGCCTGAAACAGTATGAAACTAACCATTTTATGATGTGACAGTGTTACACAAAATATGTTATTTGATTTAGGGCGTAAGAATAGGACTCATAAAACTGTAACCAAACTTCTTTCTGTGCCCTCAGCATCAGTGCTCAGCATACGTCAGGGCTTTGTGCCTGGAATGTATACATTTCCTGAAATTACCACCTTGGTTTTAATAAAAGCTGATGAGTGATATGCCAGACAAGTGTTCAAATGAATTGGCCCCAATGCTGATATCACATGGAAATAATATTAGATGACTGTATTAGCTGTCCTCCGCATCCAATAACCAGCCATTTCTTCCGTTTGCCCCTCCCCACTTCCCCCACACACACTCCACTGCTGTGATGTCCATTTGCACCCTGTAATTAACTCAGCATATCTCTGTCATGATGTAGAAATAAACCGCAATTTAGCTCAGAAGGCAATTTCAGCCTCTGTGTGTGTGTGCGTGCGTGCGTGCGTGCGTGTGTGTGTGTGTATGTGTGTTGAGGGCTAATGGTAAAACAAACAATATCAAGAGGTTAATAGGAAGAGAATTAAAAGCGAGATTAGACACTGATTAGCTCGTATAGTGCGGCTAAAAAACAGATGAAGGGGACAGGGATGTGGAGGAAAGGGAGGAGATGAGAGGAGACACAGATCAGCGGCAGGAGTCTTGATGAAAGCAAAGGACAGTTCTCCCATAAAAGAAAGCCCACAGGTTGTTTATGCAGATAGCTTATTAAAATCCATGATTGTGTTGTTTTTTGTTGTTGTTGCTGTCGTTTTTTTCTGCAGTGGTTGTGTGAGCACAGCCTCAAAAGCATCAGCGAAACGCATTCCTGGCTCCAAATGATAAATGAGATAACTGGAAGACGTTAAAATTAATTTTGTTAATCCAGTTTTTAAGTAACAAGCCTCTGTCGTACCTGTGTGTTGTACGGCCCAGTGGGTTGGGAGGATTGGCTTACACGTAATTATGACGGGAGCAAAGGAGGAAGTTAGTTAGTGTTGCTACACTGCAGAGCACAGATCTGATAAGGAGAACTGGATACAGTGTTCGGAGACGACAGCGGGTTCCTTCCCGTGAAATTACTTGAAGGTGCATGAGCCGAAAAATGTCTCTGGTTTCATGCTCAAGCTCCCGTGTTTCTGGGCCCCACAGAGGATTTGTATTAGTGGGCACTTGGCTGACTTTCTGTTGGTTCCTCGCCTACATGACTGTGACAAATTAAGATGATCCACAATACAAATTATTTAATTTTATCGCGTTTATGCAGCTGAAGTTGAAACTAGTGATCTGCAATACAAACCTGTGGGCAGGTCCTCACTGCATGAATAGCTGTAATAATCTACACATCCTATGCTCGTGTTATTTTGGGACCTCCACGTAAGCGTCTGAAGCTAATTTGCAAAGACTACATGCGCCTGCACTCATAATTAATTGCGCACGCACAAACACACTTTTTTGCTTTGTGCACTTCTTTATTTTCAAACTGTACCCGTGCACCTCCGTGTGTACTTATTGACAGAGCGTGGTGTGAGCCGGAGTTTTCTTCATTTTCTGCTACATCCCTAATAGAGACCACTCTCTCTACCTCATGTCCACCAGCGAGATGTAGAGCGGGATCAAATGATTCCCACTGTGTGCAGGTCTCACCGAGGTTTTCAGGTTGACTTGAAGTCAGAGCTGTCAGCGTGAGCTCAAGTGAAGACTCCATTAACTGTGGCTGAGTATCTAAGTCTATTAGGCGAGGGGCTGAAGAAAAGTGCTGCATCTGAATTTGAAATATTCTGGTCCATACGTCCACCTAAAAAGACAGTGTTTTAATGAAGGTGGTCTGTTCTGGTTTCATGATAAAAAAATTTTGTCAATAGAATCTTACATGCAAGCGCATCCATGGACATGTATAAACAGGCATAATATATATAAGAATACCTACATACATGCATACTGTATATGCATAGTGTGGAAGTCAGCTCAAATTCTCCCTCCCACTAAATTCTTGCAGTGGAAAATTGATGTGGAATCGCTCCGTTGGGAAGTGATTAAACTCAGCCTAAGATTTGTCGGACTAATCAAATAGTTTGGACGAGCATTAAGTAGTGATGGACAGAAAAGTCACGGGGACAAGTCGTACACATCATCTGAGTATCACTGTCTATTTAAATTTTCCATATGGATCAAACTTGTTCCACAGATACTTGATCAGTTTTGGATCTAGTCAGTTTGTAGATCAGATCAACACCTTGTGCTGTTTTTCACGTTGCAAAGCATTTTTGTGTGTGTTTGTGTCAGGCTGCATCCTGCTGGGGATGGCTGCTGGCATCAAGGAGTGTCATTGCTATGGGGAGAGGGTGCCTGGTCCGGACTCGGTGGGTGGTACATGTCTGAGTAACATCCACATGAAGGTCCAAACGTTTCCCAGCAGAACATTGTATTGTGACAAGATAGTTAATGTTATTTACATCTCCTGTCAGTGGTTTTAATGTTATGCCTGATCGGTGTATACACATATCTTTCTACACACACACACATATACATACACACACATGTTAGATACACAGATACATACTGTATATAAAGTACAATTGTTGTTGTTGTTGCTGTTTTGTTAAATGAAACTGATAAGACGGGTTTGTATTATTCCTGTAGTCACCAAAATTTCATGCCTTGTTCTGAACACAGTGTGTCCTTTAAATCTGCTCACTCAGGCATCTGTGCCAACATGAATAAAAAACAAATGTCAAGCTTACTTAGGGTTCTGCATAACCTCAGAGAGCGACACGTTTCAGTAGAAACCGAAAAATCGGTCCCTCCTTTTATTAAGAAAGAGCTGAAAGCCTCGTGACCAGTCTTTAACTTTGATGAATGACATGGCGATATCATAAAGCAGTGACAGGCGTTCATTATACATTCATAATTACATAAAGTTCCCTGTGAGCAGAATAGCTTTGGTTCAAAAAAATATCCCTCCTCCTACAATAGATAATGACTGTTTCTCTGTTAAATTTTTAAAGTGGAAAATGCACCAGAAAAAACTAATTTGTCTTGATCTTCTAAACTTCTTCAATTAGCGCTGTCTCTTCAAACTACAATCTGCCAGTGTCCATTTGCAATATTAACTAATTTCCTTCCTTCCTTTTTTCTGTTAATCCAATACAACACCGTTACAAGTGGAAGGAAAAACAAACAAACAACAAAAAAAACAATACAAACTGGAATAACATTTCTTCATTTACTCATTTTTAGCACACAGTTTTCTTTTCTTATTTTTATCAGGCGCATCTGAACACAATCAGCCCCAAAGCAGATTTGTTTATCGTGTTTTATGCATGCAGCCCACTTGTTTGTGTTGCCGCTGTTATTGATGGGTTTTCGCTTTTGTATTACCAGAACAAATTTAATTAGAGCTGAAGGAATACAAATCAGAGTTCACCCACCAAACGCTATTTGGTCCCCTAATAAAGGGGTTGGAGAGAGGAAGTGAAGAAATACAAATGTAGTTCAAGAGCTAGAGAGAGAAGCGCTTGAGGAACGTGAATCTTTTAACAAATGAATGTAATTTTACAAACTGGCCCTATAGGCCACCGTGAACGGTGCCACTGAAGAATAAAAGGGCACTTTTTTTATTTCTTTAAGTGTTTAGTTTTTTTCATTCAGGGCTGATTTGGAGACAAATCTCAAGCCAATTACTTATGATACACTTACAGTAGCTTTTATTCTCAACCAACTGCACAGACAATGAAAGGCAGTTTGATCTTCAATCCCAAACTGAGTCATAAAATATGTCAGTTCTCGGAAAATACAGTACCGCAATTAACGGGATTTCTGTTAAGTATTCCTGGAGTCACAGTCTCAGTCTCACTTCGTTCTCTAAAGGATTTCCTCTGTAATATGTCTGAGAAGGTTCTCAGTCATCCAGGTCATTGTCATATAATAAATGCTGATCAGTGTGGGTGGATTTCCTAAATATTCCAAAAAGGAAACCAACCCACACTGATCAGCATTTAATGTGTGACTCCCACCAACCCCTGGTATATAAAGTAGGGGTCAACAGAACCCTTCAGCAGTGGGCACACACCCCACCCACAAGATTGGATGGAAAGGACAAAAACACATCAGACAAACCCTTGAGACGTGTGGATATCCCAACTGGGCTTTTGTCAAAGGCTCAAACAGATATCCCAAAAAGGACAGGGTGGAGGGCACAACAAGAGGAAGAACAGTGTCATCCCCTACGTAGCGGGTGTATTGGAGAAAGTCAGGAGAATTTTCTAGCAATACACTTAGACAATACCTTGTCCACCCAAACGACAAAACACCCAGGCAGAAACAGAGTAATGCAGTGCATGCTGTTCAGTGCAGTGAGGAATGTACAGACTTGTACATTGGGGAAACTAAACAATCCATCCACAAACGTGTGGCCCAGCACATGAGAGCCGGCTCATCAGGAAACGACTCAGTGGTCCAAACCTGAAGGACAAAGGACACTCCTTTGAAGATAACAACATCCAAAACGTAGCCTGATAGCCAAAGAAGACATCTACGGCAGACTGAAAAATCCTTCTCTAAACTGAGGAGGTGGATGGAGATATAATCTGCCATCAATTTACAATACAGTCTTAACTTCTGTCCCTAAGACGTTTCAATCCCATTCACTCCTTGAGACTGGGAAGACGGCAGACATCAGTGCTTAAACAAAACATGAAACAAAATGTGAAAATACTCACTACTACAGGATCCATCTTATCCTGTACCTTCTCCATCCAACTCCTCTGGGTTTGTCCTTCTGTTTCTTCTTCTTGTATTGCCTCCTTTTATTTCTCATTCCACTTTGCCTTTTTTCCACCTTCTCAAGCCCTCGTCTCTCTTCCTTTACTTCCTTTGAATCTCACGTTCCTTTCTTCTCCCCTCCCCAGTTTACTAAACTTCAGCTCACACAAACACCAATCACAGCCTCAACTCCTTCCTTCACTCTCCCGGCAGCCACTTTTGTTTCTCTGTATTAATTGTCCTGGTCTTCCTTTTGCGAGTATATTCATATTTTTTTAGAGAAGCTACAGGTTTGCACCACCCTCAGGTCCATGTCCATTCTCTGATGAGTCACAACTGTAACTGATCAGTGTATATGTTTGCGCAATGCCATTTAACATCCTATTATGCAGTTTAAAAATAAATCATTTTCTTTTCCCTTTGCTTCGTAGCATCTATGTTTAATTCATCAAGATATATCGATGCAAATGATTCACTTACTTATAAATTTAGGTGGAAATCCACATAGTTGCTATATATAATGACACGTCACATCAAATGTGTTTAACAGTCGAACAATGTTTATGAGGTACCAGTTGTTTAACACTTGGAGATGTTTCAGAAAAATTCGATAGATATATAGAGAGAAATTGTCCACTTGTGAACTACAGTGCTAGCATGAGGTTCATACTTCTTTTCTCAAAAAGTTTTTGAACAACCTCAACCAACAGGTTGAGTCTGCAGATCTGACCTATGTGCAGGCTCCTCTGACTCATTCAGGTGGTAGGCGAGCCTTTCATACCAGACAAACATATTGATGGATTGACTGTGATTGATCACCGCTGCCTTGGCCTTTTGCTTGAAAAGACTGAAAGAAGCAATAAGTGCAGAGTAAACAGAACCTCAGGGTATATCTGATCTTGGATCAGGAGCCAGAAATTGGTTCTGATGCTGGTCAATGCTAGCGAGCAGCAGCGCTGCTGCAGGGCACAGGATGAGAGTTTCTCTTTACCTGGCTTCCAGGCCAAATATGCTAAATAAATCCTGACGTACTGCACAGCCCTGTTCCAGGGGTATTTTTAGAGAAGAGGGAAAATGGCAGATAGCGCAAGGACACTGTCTACAAAACACCTAGAAAACTCACGCATCTAAGCAAGTTATACTTGCAGTCGCAGGCGCAGTACACACGCACTGTGTTTTTATTGTTTACTCTTGTCTGGAAACACTTCAAACAATACAGGTTCCACATCTCATTTGTAGTCCAGCGTGCTGGTCCAGAGATGGCTCTTGTTTCCATGCAGAGCTCACCTGGAGCCTCTCTTGTGTTTACGATCGTGTCCCTCTGTGGATGATACCATTTCCAATTCATTAAGGCAGACTTTCTTTGAGAGGGGCTGTAAATTAAAGTGGCGGATGCAGGGTTTTTTCCACCCTCTTTCCACCCTTCATCTCTGTGTCTTTCCCTAGTCTTACACAGCGGAGTGTTGCAGTGAGCATGACTTTGTGTCTGAACTTCTAATACTGAGCCTGGGTCCTTTATGTTCTCTGCTGTGTGTGAGTGTGTGTGTGTGGAGTTGATTTTGCTCTGCTGAAGAAGCATATAGATATTCCACAGTGGCTACTGTCCATAACATCTTTGCCTATATATTATAAAATCTTAACGATAAACCAAAGTAGTTTGTTAACAATAAAGTTATTTAATCGACTATATAATAATATCATAAAATATAGTAGGGATATTTGGCTCTTGCTTATTTTTTGTGACTAAGTGGCCAAGCAATGAACTCTGTGTGTTAGGTATCTGCTAATATACTGATACTGATCTGTTAACATGCTCATGTAGATGACATATTCACCAAGTTATTTCAGCATGCCAGCGTTTGGCAAGCTAGGTTTTTCAGGAATCAGTTAATAAACTGAAGAACGACGAGGGGAGGAGGACTGATGGCAGATCAGAGAGATTTCTTTTAGAAACAAAATGCTGTGGAGAAGACCTACCCTAAATAAATTTTCTCTTTTGTTTTGGCCAAAGTTTGGGTGCAGTATGTCAATAGTCATCTATTAAAAATATAATTTTACTTTTTTTAAATTTTTAGTTCATTGTTCAATATTTCTTATAATTTATGCAGAATAAAAAAAAAAAATAAATAAATAATGATGCTGTTGTTTTAATGTCCTATAATTGTAACTTTAATGTTGCCGGTGCCATTTAGATGCAACGTGCATCTTTTTCCATGTGTCATGGAACTTATAGGAGGAGCACCTTTGGAAATAGAAGTATAGCAGAAATACAGAAAAAAAATACAAAAATCAATACATGATGTAAATAGCAATTAACTGAATGCTCTTACAAAAAAAATACAACATCATGGTTTCCCCAGCAGGTAAGTTAGGGGCCCTCAACCGTAGGATGTAATATCCGTCTATTACATGGTGATCAGAATTGTTAGAACTACCCATCCAAATTGTTTTGGATCTGAGCTCTCAAGTCTTAAGCCATGCAGGTAGTGTGACTAAAAACTTAACATGTTTTGTGATCTTATAACAACAGGAGTTTGCCTAAATTGAAAAATGTATTTTATCTAATACAAAATAATTAATCTAAGTTTCACCTCTCTGCCCAGAGTGTATAGATTTATTGCTTTCTTCCAAAATTTTCTTTTACAGCATGCCCCTACTTCAGGTAAGAATAATCTTTTTAATATCACCTCCAGCTCCCTTTTCTCCTCCCCACAATTTCCGTCAATAAATTTGAACAAACCACCCAATTCAGGAATCCAAATAATCTGGTTCAAAGTTCCAGGGAGAGGAAAGGCAATATAGTGAAAACATTAAATCCAACCTGTGTTATTTCTTTGTTCTCTCAAAAAAAAAAAAAAAAACTTTTTTGGTCCTCATCCAAGAAGTGCAGCACAACATATCGCTGGACACTGATTATGTAATACAAATGTTTAATCGCTGCGTTTTAATCTACCAAACTGAAACTCTGGAGTCTTGTTAAACCGTCAGTGCCTCGTCAGTTTGAGACTTTCACCCTCGGCAGTGAGGCCCTGCAGGGAGGTCCTCTTGACCTCTATTTTCCATGGGGTAAAGATTCACGCAGATTATTTCACAATAATATTTCGCTCAACAAATAATGCAAATATATTAATGAGAAGATAATTAGCACTGTGTCATTGTAAGCAACAGGAAATGAGCTGTGGGAGATTTCACAGTGTCTCTTGTTCCATGTGACCTTAAAAGACAAACTTGGACAAAAACAAAAAGGACACGCAGAGTGGGACTGCTGTCTTTACCAAAGGGAGTCTCCCAAAACTGAGTTTTGGGCTGAGACCTGACTAGCTTTTGACAAGGTTGCGATGCCACAAGCACTCACCTCCTCTTTGTCTACTTTATTAAAACATCTGCTTGCTACTGCCCCTGCTGTGGTCTGGCAAACAACATCTCATCTAATAAAGTTCTGAGACAGGAGGATGTGGAAGACAGAAAATGAGAGAGAAACAGAGCTAGGCTGAGGCTGAGGGAGAGGCAGCACTCTGAGAAAGAGGCGGATAGACCAGACCATGCAAGGGAGCGAAGCTGCGACGGAAAGAGAAAGAGCCCACAGGAAACAGAGAAAGGGAATACAAATTTAGGCTTTGATCCAGATTTTACATTTGAAACATGCCGTTATTGTGATGACCTGTTGACATTTCAGTGGCAGTAGCTCAGGAGGGAGAGCAGTCGTCCAATAACCGAAAGGTTGGTTCGTTCCCGCCCTATCCCTAGACTGACTTTGTGACCTTGGTCAAGACACTGAATCCACCTTGCTCCCAGTGTGATGTGACTGTGTGAGCAGATGAATAATGTATCCAATTGTAAGAGCTTTGAGAATCTAATGATAAAGTGCTATATAAAACCAATATATTATTATTAGTCTTAGTTGTGCTGATTACGATTTTGTTTCCTCATGTGGCAGAGTTTCTGGTCTTTCAATGGCTATAGTTTAACAGGCAAACTTTTCCAACAACTTTTCAATAACAGAGCTGAATGATAAGCCAATCTCAGTGGCGATTATATTAAATGTTATCTAGCTGTAAGCACCATTGGAGAGCAAACATACTTAGTGCAATGCTCTCTATCTGGTCCATGGCGACGCAGAATGCACAGCTTATGCCGAGTGTGTGTGCGAGAGAGAGCACGTTTATGCAGAGAGTGTGGGAAACACGGGAACAGATAAGCAGGCGGTTCAGTGAGAGTGACTATGAGACTAATTGGGCAGTAATGAAACCACTGGCTTAATTACAGAAATCACAGTACTGGAAAAATCTGCACAAGGTCAGCAGCGTACAGGCAGTGGCCACTTGAGGCTGATTACAAAAATGAGTCAGCCTCCGTAAACTCCATATACAAGAGGCATAACATTATGACCACTGACAGGTGAAGTAACTAACATAGACCACCTTGTGACAATCCAATGTTCTGCTGGGAAACGTTTGGCCCTGGCATTCGTGTAATCAAGTCAAGTCAAAGTTAATTTCAAAAGCGCAAACAACGTCAGCGGAACCAAAGAGCTGTACAAGCACAACAGTATCTCTATTAATACCAGCACTTAGACCACACCAGACAACCCCACCCCATAGTAATGACACTATTTTATGGCAGCAGCCATCCCCAGCAGGATGCAGCCTGACACAGACACACACAATGAAAATTTGTTTCAGGAGCAACTCAAACAACATGAAGAACGGCACAAGGTGTTGACCTGGCCTCCAAATTCTCTTGTTTCCCAAACTGATCAAGTATCTGTGGGATGAACTGGAATAAGCCTGATCCATAGAGGTCCCTCCCCTCAACCCACAGGGCTGAAAGACCCCCACTAACAATATTCTGTTGCCAGACACCACAGGACCCCCTCAGAAGGCCCACGTTCATGCAAAATATTATTAAGTGTTCTGTCCAGGGCATACGAGTGAAAAACCAAGAGTCACTTCCATGAGAGAGTCACTTGCTTCTTTTGACTGACCACCTTGCAGTGAATGGGAATAATAAAAAAAAAACTAAACAAAACAAAAAACAAACAAACAACAAAAAAAAACAGCTGACATTTTAAAAAAATTGGGCTTATTGTTGTTCAGACAGGCAAGAAGTTTGTATGTGAGTAATAGAAGAATTCCTCTTAAATAAAGGAATGAGGGTGTTAAACACTGCTAGGTTTATTTTGCACTTTTTGCAATTTTTTAAGTGCCTCCTTTACACTTTTGCAACTGCATTTGCAGTTTTTTTAATGCTCGTATCTGTTTATCATTTTAGAAAATGGTTTAAAGCTTCAGTTAGTATTCCATACTTACCATTTAATCACAGTACTTTAAACTAAAGGCTTCCAAACTTTTGAACACACTCTTGATGATGAAGTACCTTCCTCTCACAGCCTCATTTCCACTCATGCTTATTTACCGTTGGTCAATTTCTCTAAATAAATGAAACCTTGAAGAAAGTAGTCCTCAAGCAATCTCAAGCTGTGGAAGCAGCCTCGGAGCATTAATTTCCAAATAAAGCACATCACAGTGCACTGACACAGCATATAATTGGAGGCTGTTTATTTTTCATTAATAGAACATTCAGCCTCCTGCCTGCTGAGACTACTGAGGTCTCATCTATTCTTAGAGTGCATCTTACACTTTTAAAATCTCTCTTAAAATGCACTTTTAGAAGCTGACATTCTCTCATATCCAAACTTGCTACAGACACACAAAGATGGATAAAAACGGAAAAAAAGTTCTAAATGTCAAGATTAATGCCTGTCTTTCATTACTTTTATGAAAAGTAAATTGTAGTTTTGTGAAAGGATGAACCTCCATGTACTCTCTGGGAAGTCTAAATGTGCTTCACAGCTTCTCCTACCAATCTCCAGCTGTATATCTATCTATCTATCTATCTATCTATCTATCTATCTATCTATCTATCTATCTATCTATCTATCTATCTATCTATCTATCTATCTATCTATCTATCTATCTATCTATCTATCTATCTATCTATCTATATCATCACACACACAAATGCACCATACAAGAACACACCATACATCATAAGTACATTTCCCGAATGGCCAATTTAAAGAAAAAGGAATAATAGAAAATCAAAGCAATTATTGATATCAGTAAATATGTTTGTATTTAAACATTTGAACATATTCATTCATTCATAAAACACAACTGCATTTTAACAGAGTTTTGAGTAACCGGATTACTAATTTTGATAAAACAACAAGGTCATAAAGAGAACAAACAACTTTATAATTATCTTGTTTTCATAGAGGAGTCCGTTAAAACAACTTCTTCCTTTTTCCTCCATGACTGAATGCCTCTTTAAGCCTGTGAGACGGCTGACACATGAATGAATGAGTTCCTTTATCATGTGTTCCCATGGGAAATATTTATGAAGATGTACAATGTCAAGTAAATGAAAAACAGAATTACTCAGCAGCAACCTTGGCTTGTTCACCTTAGTCAGTGTCTTCCATCTTTCACTGATTGGTTGTAGTGTTTTGTGAGTGAATGGACAGAGTGGCTGAAACAATATAAATGCATCAAGAATGGTGTGACTCAAGCATTAATTCACATCATTGCTAATCACATACCTGAATAAGTTAATACCTTAAGCTGCAATACTTTTTCCAACATGAATTACCATCAAGGACACATTTAAAATGTATTCTTTCCAAATGAACCATTTGAACTAAATCCAAAATGGATTGATAAGGGCTTTGGCTTGTAAATCTAAATGTGATTCAACCTGCTTCCTGCGTTGCAGCTGTGTTTTGTCTCTTGTTCTTAGTCAGAGAGTTCCTGTTTGACCTTGCCTATGCGGCACAAACCAATCAATAGCTGTGATTATTACAGCAAAGTGAGTCACTTTGATTCCATCTAGATGCCAAGGAACATCAGTATTCATGAAGACAGGTCACAGTCCTTGGCATTTTCCCATTTTAAATATGACTGCATTGATTATTTGACGCTCTCTTTCTTTTGTTTTGAATGGTATGGAAAGCATATAAAACAATTCAAGTTACACTTAACATTTATGGGATTTATGGGAGATACAGTAGTATTTATCACATAAAACTCCACTCTTTGCTTGTAGAAAATCAGCAGCAGTAATTATATTTAGCAGCTATGATGTATAACTACCATATTGACAATCTTGTTTGCTTGGTATGTTAGCATGCTACTAACTGACACTGAACACAGTAAGGCAAACAGTTAAGCTTTATAGTAAATGGGTGTGTACATAAAATCCATTGTTGCACAAATAGAGACTGATTTCCACACCAACTAAAACATTTCAGTAAAACGCAATGGAAACAAATGAACCTGTTGCATAAAAAACATGCAGATTTATGACACGACATTCCAAAACCAGGAATTGAATGAAAGTCTGGGTGGAAATCTGGGTGAACTATTCCCCTGTGAGCTTAAGGTAAATTTTGCTCAGTTTACAGAGTATGAAACACTATCTTGAAGAAATAACATTCTTACACGTTTTTTTTTCTGAGTGCACTTCAGCACTTGGTGAAGGTTGTCCACTCACCATCCACTTGCAGTTTTTTATTGAGTGCTGCTGGGTTTTAAGGGGTTAAGTAAGGCCTTCAGCCTGTGTATAACACTGGGAAAAATCAGGAAAAATATTACTTCTGCTATCTCACCATATAAGTTGTCGAGTTGTTTTCCGCTTTGCTGGAGCTTGCTCACAGACTAGGAAACATAACACCCCAATATTTCACATGCTGGAAACCAGATAAAGCCAATCGGCTACACATGGAAATTCACTGACACATGAAAGACAGCGCTCCTCCCTTTTACGCGGAGCCTAGGTAGAACAAGCCCACTGTGTCTGCTTGGATGAGGGCTTCGTTTTTTCTACCCTTAAGGTGGATAGGCTGAAGTCTAAGCGCTGAATCAATACTTATTCTCTATGTACCAAATAAACAACCTAAATGTGAGAAATTGTCACGTGATTTGTGCATAGATGGACTATCCTTTCCAAAAGGTATAATGATCCTGGGCTGAAGGAGAGGAAAATATCCTCCTTTGACAGCGCAGAGTGCAAACAATATAAGGCCAGAATCGTGTTGGACATTCAAGACTATTCAATACTATTTGAAGACTGTTTTGACAAACTATGGTCCTGTAATTTGTAAAAAAATAAAATAAAAAAGAATTATTATTATTATTATTATTATTATTATTATTATTATTATTATTAATAATAATAATAATAATAATAATAATAATAATAATAATAATAATAATAATGCATACATAAATAAAAACATGAAATAAAATAAAAAATCTGTGCTTAAATGTGGCATTTGTATAATATAATATTTTTCAAGGTCAGTCTTTAAAATCAACAAAACCATTATCCTTTAATTGCTGAAAACTCATATTTTCTCACAGGAAGCAATTCATCAAATTCTCTCCACTGTAAACTCATTTCTTACTTTCCATTTAGAATAAGGATGAGGTGAGATCGTGGTACTCAACATATCTGTGTCCAACTATTTAATTACATTTATTGTACTAAAATTGACATTAGAGCTGTGCTGCCTACGTTCAGTATTTTCTGCTCAGTGTTTCCATAGCGATACAGAAATATATATTTTTTTATTATTATTCATTATTTATGTGGGGGACATGCATGGGTAGGGTATAAAACACAGTGGAAAATAATTACAAATGCACTTTTGCCTCGACGTACAGTACATTTTTAATTATATAGATTAGAATATGCAAACAATCAGAAAGGTGGATGTACCAAAGGAAAATGTGACCTTTGCTGGATATTCACATCATTTGAAACCTTTTGTAGTGAACTGTTCTCATGAGATCCTGAAACATTTATCACAGCACTTCAACATTTTACCTTCAGATTTCTGCCACTGAGGAGGCATTTAAAGGAGCCTCAGAAGAGCAGCAATTGATGAATAATGTAAAGAGGACAATCGTAAGGATGTAGAACTTTCTTCCCACTCTGCTCAGTGTCTAGAATAAAGCACATAAGCTCTCTGGTGGCTGAATATCAAACAAGTGGCATTCACTCCTCAAGCATAACAGAATGTTTCCCCTGTAAGTTTATCTCTCCTTTGAGAGCAATGCACATGGTGGGATGTGTGTTTAAAACGAAGCTCTCATCCATGAGAGGCATTGCATTTCTCTGGACGAAAGGAAGGATTGAAGTAAGGAAGACAGTTAGAAAGATAAAAGGAATGAATACCACTTAATATCAAAGAACTTACTAATGCTCTCACAAATATATATTTTCAGAAATCGTAGATGGCTAAATTTTGAGGTAAATATGTAGAACACAGCATATTTGATGCAATTGATGTTTATGTTATTTCTATTCTATGGTTCACTTACTAATGATCAGTATATGAACAGCAAGTGCAAACAATCAGAAAGGATCCCTTGAGAACAGTTCACACCCCCTCGAACGTCAAGTTAATTTAATTTATATCACCAAATAACAACAGAAGTCATTTCCGATCGCTTTTCCTCTTTTAATAAATAATGATGTCACTTTGAAGATATTTTATTTCATTTTCTTTATCATCGTGTATCTCAGCTTCTCGTCCCCTCTCTGTTAGGATGGAAGGACCTCCGGACTAGCGTACACACAAACAAACACATGAACACACACCTACAGCCAGAGTCATAGACATATTTTGTATGTATATGTCTATGGCCAGAATGCCAAAATAAAACCAGACTAAATAAAACCAGTATAAAACCAGACTACTGGGGCTAATGTGGTGTTGTTAACACAGGAGAAACACTAGCTCTTAATACGATCGTTATGACACTGCTATAGAAACCATGAACATTGTACAAATATGCAATAAAACAGGACGTCGCGTCACAGTCAGGTATCTCATACAGTGAGAAGAATGCCATTAGTAAAGCAAAAAAAAAAAAAAATAATTCACAGACAACAAGTTTCCTTTCCCTCACTACAGCCACCAGAGTCAGAGGCTTTTTAACATGGGTGTCTATGGGGATTGGCTCCTTTTTGCCAAGTGGCCACTCGATGAACTGCAGTTTTTTGCACTTCCGCATGGGCTTCAACTTTCAGACCTGGAGGTCGCTGCCTGGTAAAAACAAATATTTTTGCTTTCTTCTTGCGGGACTGATGTCATGTATGTGATAATTCACGTTTTTCAGGATGAGGACAGCTCACGTGTAATACCACGCAGGGACACAAACGTCAACAACAATGGAGGGAGGAGAGAGATATGAGTTTTATAGGTGGAAATACAGCCCCTTTTTTGAGTTTTTGTCAGTTTAAGACAACAATATTAAGGTTCACGGTACACTCTGTGCTGGAGACAAAGTCCCATCTAGCTTCAAAAACACAACATCGAATTTAATGAAACATTTGGAGTCGCAGCACGGCACAGTGAAGCTAACAGAACAAGACCCACCAGGTGGTGCGAAGCAGAGAGCTGCGCGTAATACAGGAGGTCCCCCACCACAAAACAACAAAGCTGGACTTTGGTGCAAAACTGGGAATTTGTTGGTAAAAACGAAGTTAGTCTTCCTGACCAGAGCATAACTTCCCAGTGTTCAGCAACACTTTTGTTGTTTCACAATAACTTAAACCATTGTGAGTTACAGTAATTCAAAAACCGCAAACTTTAATGGATCGCCGAAGATCCACTCGGTTCTGAAGGGTTAAAAAAGGTTGGAACGCGACGCTCATGAATACTCGATTCTGATTGGTCCATCGTTAATATTCAGCCGTGCAATGTGCCTAATTGGTAAGAGCAATCTGGGTTTGATAGACTCCTTAATCTTCGGTTCAAAGTTATATAAGTATCACCTTCTGTAAAGTAAAGAAAAAATAATACATTTGTGATGCTATCAAACAAAATGAACAACAACAGTATTTTATTTTCTGTCGGGAAATTTGTAAACACTGGCTGACATCGGAGAATAACTTTGGATCTATGAATTTCTGACAATCAGGAAGAATGAAATTCAAACTTGAAAGCATCGAAGAAAAGTTTCTGATATTCCAAAAAAAAAAAATAAAATAAAGAAATAATCCACACTCAATTATAGTGTGAAAAGAAAGAAATCAACAGTAAAATCAGACAGGGATTAGCTTTGGTTATTGGTTATTTTTTGACAGTAATAGTTTATTAATACTGGATTGGTTACAGATACAATATGAGTAACTAGGAGAAAATAAAAGACTGGGATGTAACCAGTAACCATTGGTAATTTCTAAAGATATGGTTTATAACTAAGTTTCAGAGGGATTTCTAAGAAGCATAGCTTGGAGCTATCAATAATGAACTCTGAGTAATCTTTCAGGCGAGCAGGAACAGCAACAAAGCCCTTCTTCGTCCTCGCAGAAGAGTGAGACAACTGCAGTCACAGGCTCAGTAACAAATCCCACCTCCCCAGTGTCACAGACAACAAATGAAGGAGAACAAGTGCAGCTCTGAACCATTCAACCCGAACCCCTCCACCTAGCGCTCCACTAAGAGGCAGCTCAGAGTAGAAAGCACACATTAATTAGACTCCAATCTGTACATCTCTGCCTTGCTCAGTTGAGACAAAAAGGATTGGCGGGGAGAAAGCACAAAAAGTCTGATACTGTATTTAAACTGACACCATAAGCGCTTCTTTCCTGTGAAGTTTAGGACATTTGAGAAAAATTAGTTTAAACTGAATGTAAGACAGCGACAAACCCATACAGCTTGTATGTAGCCATGTAAATAGTCTTGTCTCTGACTTTTGACAGGAGAAAGTTCTTCTACTGAAGTCAAAGGTTAGACTTAAAGAACTAAGCGAAATCCTCAAACATGTGACACCTATCACTCTTCCCAACTCACCAGACTAATGTAGGCAAGCTTAATAGGTGCAGTCTGTTAGAGGCAGACACATCCATTATACTGTCTGTGTGATTTTGACCTGTTTCTATCATAGGTGTGAGAAGTGGGAGCTAGTGTAGCAGAAAAAATGACAAGAGGCATTATGAAAAAGGCAAAAAACAAATGGGCAGGAAGAGAAGGCATTTGCAAAATGCATTTAGAGACAGTGATAATGTCAGAGCAAGTGAAAAGATAATACGCCCTTAGGGTGCAAATGAGCTCTGATTACTGCATTCGTTGTGATGCTATGACTTTGCGACGACATCCTAGTCTGAGGTGCTGAAAGATGGGAGAAAGCCATTTGTGTCACTTCAGTGCACTTTTACACAAATCTTGCAAATTAGGCATGCATAACTTGGCAGCCTTGACACTAAAGTCATTAGCGAAGTGCTGAAAGTTGTTTAACAGTAATTCCTAAGAATTTCAGTAATTACTGCATATGTTGCATCTATCATCTGCGCAATCCGTCACGTCTGCAGGGAGGGTCAAATCGAGACCAAATCCATCAAAAACAAAATATTAAAGAATGCGTCATCCAACGACATCGTTACCTTGTCATGCACAGTCAAATTATTTAGAGCAGCTCTGTGCATGGTCAGACAAGCGGGTGACTGTGCTGCATTACTACAACAGAGGGGGTTGGTAGACGCACAAATTTTTATTTTTTTTGCAAATCTCTGTTTTTTGTGCGTACAAAACACGTTGGTCTATTAATCACATGTAAGGAGTGATAAAGTGCATGTAATTAGTGTCTTTAGGCACCTGTAACACTCCTGTAATTAACCCCCTGCTGTTGTGATATATTTTCTAGTAAACAAAGGTGACACAAGCCAGGTTCAGTATAAAATCACATTTTGCACTTAAGAGATTGTGGTCTACATGGATTAAATTGCCGTAAATGCAACTGAGCATAAAGTAATTGTTTTCCAGCATGAAATATATTATTTATCACGTTTTGACTAAAAAACAATAGAAACAAACCACTTTCAAAGCCAGTGCCTGAAAACACGCTCAAGACAATTTCTTATCTTAAAGAGGCCAAGGTCTACAAATGTTTTAGGTTCTCGAGCTTGTGGCTGTTTCCACATCCTCACATAGTCATTCGCTTCACAATGGGGTTGTCTTGCTGAGAATTGGATGAGAAAATTGATAGGTTATAAGTCTGGAAACTGGGGGAAAGAGTCAGCTTGGCTCTATGTCGAGGAGGAAATCTGCCCACCACCAAACGACTATTTATATAGAACTGGAAAACCAGATGTGAGATATATCGTCAAAATGGGCATAGAGCACACCTCTACATATACATGTACCTCAGCTATCAGGTATCAGAGAACGTTTTCTGTTTTTTCACAACTGAATGGTTGAAGCAATTATTAAAAACCCACCACTGATTTTTTTTTTTTATTCAGAATAATCATTTCAACCTCCACTACATCTCTCCTTACCATTTCTTTAAGGTACACAACTTTTACATTCAAGAACCACGGAAGCAACAAATGACGATGAGTACACCCATTTGTTTCATTCATGTTTATTTATACCTTTCAGAGTCATATTTCAAATGTACTTTTCTCTAAAATACATGACAGAAATAAACATCACACAGCGCTGTTTGCTACCTTCCTCCCTAGTCTTTCCCTCAAAGGTGCATTTCACATCTGCTCTGAAAGGGATCAATATATTGAGTGCTGTAGTATGCTGTAAATCCTGACAGTCAACACGTTTACTACCACTGTGAACGCTGCGCCATTTCCCAAAACTCATTTAATGAGAAGACAATGCTCGTCATGTTGAGTTTCAACAGTCAGGTGATTCCTATAAACCTAAATCATAAGATTATAAGGCTCGGCACTTTGGAGCTGCTCGCTGTGCTGCCATAGGAAACTACACACAGTTGTGTTGGTTACATGTCAAAAAGTCCACTGGGATTCAGGTACTTGTGCACCTTCAAGATGTGTGTGTCAACAAGATGTTGAACAGTTCTGATTTTTGTAAGACAGCGCATTCAATCAAAGTTGTTCAGTAAAACAAATTAACACCGTCTCAAACCCTCTCCTGAGGAACGGCCATAGAATTCAGTGGATAAAGTTAATTCTGGTTTGTAAACCAAAAATTAAATATCTTTTAAAGGAAAGAGTTACCCTGGAGTGTTACCAGCACCACTCAGCTGCTGATTGTTTCATTGTTTCATACTGTCATTTCCATAAAAAAAAAACAACAACTTTCAAATGTGCGCCTTTCATTCAAGACAGAAGAGACAGTAGGTGGAAGATTAACAGTCAGTTTGTCATTCCAGCTGTTATTATTTTTCTGCATGGTCGCAGGGATCTCTTTGTGAGTGTCTGTCTGTTTGCCTTGTCTGTCAGTGTGCGTACATGTTCAGCTCTGCGATGGTAAATGATGAATGTGAATGCTGCAAGGACGAAGTGGAAATGAACATTGCATTCACACAAACAAGATGTAAGAACCCTGTTAGAGTGCTGCCAGATGGGGAAATGAAAAAATATCGCACTGTTGCTTTAAAATAACCATATTTTCACCCAAACTATCATATGTACTAAAACAACTTGAAAAAAAAAGCACAGTGCATTTAAAATCAAAGCCATTTATGCACAAAACTGCAATAACCTAAGGAATAAACACGGAGGTTTGGCCGTATGAATGAAACCACTGATTTTAACTGCTTTATTCATTGTCAGTCAAATGACAAACTATTATATTGTTATATATATTTGCCTTTTTCTTTCATATAAGCCCCAAAACTGTTGTAGAAATGTGGTAATTGTCTTATATCTGGCAACACTGCTCTGTGGTCTTGGGAAAACTACTCTGGTGTTTCCCACACTATGTTAGAGAGCTGCACCTGAAATAGATTGTGAAATGGACTCAGATACTTTCATAAACTGCTGATCACTTCAAGTTGTTCAGACCATTCTCACCACTACTTCACATTTGATTGGTTGCCTTTGGTTTGGTCTTAAGTCACGCTGTTGGTACATTTAGACAATCCATCATCACATTCTCAAATCTGCTATAGTCAAAAAATATGTCTGCTACTAACAACTGTACTGAAATCAAATTTACATGTTAAGGCCAAATATGATCTGATGGACCTTTAACTTTATCACAAATGTATGCAGGATCAGTAGTCGCTCACAATTCTAGCTGATTGTGTTCTAGCACACAATCTCATTTGGTTGCCTGGCACCGTATGACGACCAGCGTGTTCAATATGTTGGCTTGTTACCTAGGACAGATGTTTATTCAGAAAATGCTCTTCTTTGCTTCAGTTTTCAGTTTATTGACAGATGTTAGGAACAATTATACTGAATATTGAACATCACCCGAACTGTAAGTGATACCTTCAGCATGTGATTTTTTTTATGGAAGATATATGCAGGCCTTACTTTGTATCTGTCCTAGATACGATATGTCCCAAAGAGCTTGTTGCTACAGGTGTGAATACATCAAAACCTTTGCTAGAATGGTTCATACTGAGACGGAAGGAAAAGAAACGACAAACCCTTCGTTTACATTCTGTTAGAAGCAATGTTTCCCGTTTGGAAGATTTTCCTCCAGTTTGATTTGTAGTATGCCACCTCGGATAATTAATGTGTTAATATCACTGCCATATGAGAGTATATGGAAACAGTATGTGTTTTAAATGATAATGTTAAAACTCAGTGATGGGGCAGAAGGATTGTTTCTAGACAGTCTGCTCTAATCTGAGTGCACTGACACATGGTATTCTCCTTTAAACTTGACGTACGAGTTGTCACACCAAGACAAATGATGCATTCCTTTGTGAGAACTACGACAAGGGTACACACAGTCCTTCATAACATCCCCGTCTTTCATTTGCTGATGTTCACATGTCCAAATCCAATGATGACAATGGGAGCATTACACCTGCCATTGAAATATGAAGCAATATGAGGGATGATTTGACAGTTACCATGATGAAATGCCATGCACATCAACGCTTAATAAGATTTCTAAAACGTATCACTACTGCATGGGTAAAGTAGTGACCTAAAATGCACTGCTGTTATGCAGGATAATGCGTATGATATTGTACAACTTAAGATGATATAAATGCCACATGTCACCACTTCCCTTAGTCATAAGGATGCAGGGACTGGAGGCATAGTGATCAATGTCTAAAAAAACCAAACACGTTTCACTATACTGTGTTTGTCGGAAAATGACGGCCATTTTGAAGACATTGTTAGGAGCTGTAATGTTGCAGGCCTTCCGCAGACTTAACAGTTTACACGAAAAGCATATTACTCGAATTCATCTTAAAGAGTTTGTGTCATCCATGTGTAACGTCCCATCAGGTGCGCTTGTCATATCAAAAGAAAACGTATGACAGGGATAAAGCTAAGGTACAGGGAGCGTCTTTTTGCAACTTTAAAGGTTTGCTTGCAGTTCGTTTCCATGTTCACACAATGCTCTACCGTACGTGGCATCGCACAGGTTTGTCCAAGACGCTTTACACAACTTTGCAGCAGTTACACTGTAATTTGTTCAACACAAGTCAAGTCAAATAGGCACATCATGTCTGCATGTTATATACTATTTATGATTGAATAAAAACAATAACACAGTTTGCACTGACCACAATGAAGAAAATAAACATGTAACGGAAAAATACAATAATCAACTCAGTGTGACATGACACGGACAAAGAGTAATTTACATGTAATTTATACATAAGCAGATCGTGTGAGTTGTTCTTTTGAAAGCATAATGCAACAAAATGCAAACATATTTAACTGATATAAAATGGTTACAGAGGGACCTGCTACCTGCATGAACGACGATTACATAGAGAACTAATAAGAGATGAGTCAAGCACCCATGACGATGTGTTATGGACACTGTTTTTTTTTTCTTTGTTAAATGCATTAAAAAACAAATGTAAATAGATCTATAGATATGAGTATTGCTTAGCTTTAACATATCATATCTATGGGATTCTGAATGGTTTACACAACAGACTTTCAACAATAATCAAACAATGGCAACGAATACACAACCCACACTGCACACATGGCAGACACTGACAATCATCTCCGTCTTTCACTCAGCGGCGTATGGGAAATCCATACATGACATTCAGTAACCTGTGGAGAAAGAAAAGTGCTGAAACTTACTCCAGCCGCTTTTCCGCTTACCGTACCCACACCATGACTTTCTTTATGTGAGAGACAGGCCTGGCTGCCCTATCCGACCTCTGAGTCTCACGTCGACACCAGTTTCTGAAAGTGGGAGGAGACCCCATCCACGGCTTCCCCCCCTTGTGTTATTCAGGCAGTGGGTGAGCTGAGGTGCTCCCAGATGCCAGCGATGTGTTTGTATGTGTCTTTTACTTGTATGTTCAGTATTGTATGTGTGAATGCATTCCCCTCCACATGCTATACTCAGGTTCTGGATCAGAAATCACCCTCTCTGCATCATCTATCATAAATAGTAATATAATACTTTATTACCCATTGCCCATGGCGCGTGTTGCGCCATAAGAAAACAAAAACTGTAAAATATCAAAAACATTGAATAGGTCTGACAAATCGCAACATCACATAATAAGTAGAATAAAACCCAAAGGAACAGCAGAGGTTGTATAAACGTTGTGCTTCTTTAATTTCACTTTTGTAAAGTTCTCCACTGTCCTAGTTGTGTTTAAAGTAGTTTAAACTTTGTTATATTTAATATATATATATATATATATATATATGTAGAGAGATAAATGTACACGTATAATCCGCACTGAGGTTCGTCTCTTGTGGCAAGCAGAGAGGTTACCAGGGGCAACCGTCTTTTATCCTCTGTTTCTGGGTCATCCTTTCACCGACCGTCCATTGGTGTATTCATTCATTCATCAGTTGATTTCATCCGTCTTTGTCACTCCGTAGCTCCGTGGGTCTCCGAGTCTGGGACGGGAAGGAGTCTTTGCGAAGAAGTTCTCTTCTGAAGTTCCTTCAGCACCATCTGTCTCTCTGTGTCTTTTCCTTTCTCTTTCTCTCACTTTCACTTTCTCCCTGGAATCCCTGCTCCCTCATTTTATTCCCTCAGGTCCTTTGTCATCTTTGGTAGAGTGTCCGACACTTTGGCGTGTCTGGGGAATAAGGGCGGAGGGGCCGTCAAGGAGAGCGGTTCAGGGGAGTGAAGATACACGACGGGTGCACGCATGGATGAGGGAGGTGGATGAAGGAGGAGAGGGGAAAAAAGGACGTGACACGTGACAAGGGAGAGACTCTCAAGCTTGAATGCTATGGATGATTAAGTATGTTAACCTTAAATACAGCATCAGTTGGTTACACTGACTGTTTGGATGGGGGGATGGGTGGGTGTGGGTGTGGGTGTGGGGTGGTATTCAAAGAAAGCGGAGGACGAGAAACTCGACGACGACTTTGTGCCTCTTTTTACCTAAGCATGGGAGATGGAATCGAATGCACGGCGGACAGAAAGACAATAAGTGAAGAGGACGGACAGGTGAGGAGACAGTTACCCAGAAGAAACAACAGGGAGACGGGTTGAGAGAGAAGTAAAAGAGCGCTAGTCAGGGCAGTGTCTGTCAGCACAGACAGGCGGTGCGGTGTTGCCGTGGGAAGTGCTCATCATCTGTACAGTAGCAGGAGGGAGCAGGAGAGGCCGAAGGTCAGCCAGTCGGCCAATGGGAGCGAGCGCGATCCTCCAATCAGCACTACGGAAACAAAAGACAGTCATATTAGTCCATGTGTGAATAAAATCCACTCACACACACTTTCACTTTCTGCGATTCATGGAATGATTCATTACTTTGCACAGACGTGAGTCCTACTCACTCTATATATACCAGATGTGGCCTTGTAGTACAGTCATATAATTAGAGTTTAGGAATCACAGTCACTGTTATTATTATTATTTTTTTTTACTATTACGTATTTTTCTCAGTCTGCGGGTGGAAAATGCAAAAAAAAAAAAAAAAAAAGCAAACATGCAGACAACCATTGAGGGTCTTAATGATGACTTTTTTCATGTGATTTCTTTGTCCCACCCTTTTATTGAAGTCAGGAATGATTTTTAAGCGAATAATAAGTAAATGCATGTACTCTATGATTTTTTGTTTTTTTTTGTTACGAAAACGAAAGACGCCGTCAGGGAGGAAAGAACAGGTTGCGTGGCAAAGAAAAGATGAGGATACAGATAGAGCTGTGGATGAGGGGGCGGAAGAGTAAACAAGATATTCGCCATTGAGATCCCACACGTTGTCATGACAGCTTTGAAATTCTAATGAGGGGAAAAAAGTTACGACTGATGTCATCACCAATATCTGATGGATTTTTTATTTTTTTTTATTTTTGCTGTGTTTTTTGTGCGGCCTTATTATGACTGTTTATCGGCGGCTGGAAGACACAGCAGACACACACACCTCTTACGCGGTGTAATTGAATTGTTTAGGACTCATTTGCAGGCGAAAACTGGCAGTTTGCACGCTTGAGAAGTTCTTCTTTTATCCTTCGAAAACTCCCACAAACAGGCGGCATACAAAAACACACCCATCTTCCTCTTTTACGTTAGCACGGTGTAGACTCTGTGTCTCAGAAATTACAAATGCAAGCTGCTGAAACACCGTCTCATAAATAAAAAAGTAGGCATTGTATTAAATAGATCAATATGATTTCATATCAAGGGTCCTTCCTCCAGGCAGAAAATCAATATTTATAACAAAGCTTAGATCTGAATGCTGCGGACCTACACACACACACACACACATTTCAGTGGTACAGTATGCTGGCAGCAAATTGAAATGGAACACGGCGTTTTACATATCTCTGTCTGCCTTACTCTGTCTGCCCTGTCCCACCCTGCTCTTCCTCACACACACTCATCCATTCACTCTCTCTACACACTCAAGATCCTGTGCAGCAGCAGCAGCAGCAGCAGCTAGTAGCTTTATTTCAGCTGATGTGTAAATACAGGCTCCCATACATCATCTGTTCTCTTATGGAATTAAGACGGAGTTAAATTAATCACGTAGCATGCGCATGCTTTGTTGCGCCCGGCTCCATGTCTGTAGTAACACAGACATCCATTTTAATCCACTCCCCGAGCCTCGGCATCTGGTTCTCAGTGGCACACGTGGGATCGAACAAACAACAAATCACTGTCTGCGAAACGGCACCATTTAAAAACCTCCTTGCAACCCGCCTCCGTCTCCATCCGCTTCTATTACAGCTGCTGAAGCTTTACAACGTTTCATTAAGCAGCTTATTCGCCGCTGCAACTCCATTCAGAGCAACTTTTTAGGATGGGTTCTTGTCGGATGAGTAGCTGGTGAGTGAGTCAAGGTTTTGCAGATTTGGCTCTGTGAAACTCACCTTTTCTACATAAGCTTTGACAAACTCATTTCAATAAAACCGGGGTAAATCTCAGCCTCTGAATTCTGTGCATGTCAATTCCCATCAGATCTTGACTTGACTTGAACTGTTAAGTAAATAAAAGATTAATCTACCGACGGGTGCCACAGGTCAGATCCTACTGTGGGGGGAGTTTGTGTCCCTTTTAAGGGAAGATTAATGCTGGTCAGTGCAAAGTTATGTGATGAAACACGTCTTTCATTATAAAAATACCCTATTCATGGGCTACCACGGCTGGTGAGTATGAAAATGATGTGGTCTATGCTCCAGCCTTCTGCTAACCAGATATTAACCCCAGTGACGAGGCACTGGACATATTAGACCAAACTGTTGTGCATCATCATCTAAACATGAGATATGGCACATGCAGCTTTCAGAAGAGCAGCCAGTGCAGTTCCCAAGCTTTCCAGAATTAGGCTCTCAGTTCACGGTTTACTGGCCGCACGTGGCGGCTGAACATTTATTTTCTGCTTTTTTAGCCCTCCTTTCTTTTCCTCACTCGTCTGCGTTTTATACTTCGCATTCAGCCTGTGCGGTTTGCATAATACGAAGCAAGAGCTCAGCATGACACAAGAGGAATAAAGAGGACGGAAAACAGTGCGAGACAAGCGCGCCTTCCTCCACCTCTTTTACTCTCCTGCAAACACACATTTGAGCCAGGTGCAGCTCTGTGATTGTGCAGATGGAGCTGCACCAAACATGTCAGAGGCAATCATCCTTCATTTAGGATCCCAGTCCCCATGTGCGTGCACATAGTTAACCTGAAGTAAATGTGTGCACATGTGTACGTGAGAATGATTCTGCTGCAACCGCTAGTCAAATGCTAGTTGTGTGCATCCCTGCATGCGTAATACCGCGACGGGTTACATATACGGTAAGTATCCACCGGAAATACTTGGGTGCAAATGTAGTGCGTATTGATGTGTTGATGTATCAGTCTCCTTCCACATCAGGGAGCAGCAAATCACACCGATTCAAGCCTTCCTCAAATTACACCTGTGTAAAACATGTCCTTGTAAGACACTGTCATGCACTCTATGAGGTCATCCTCGCATTAAATCTGACTGGTTAAATTGAATTGTTGTGATCCTTCGGTTTATCTCGCCAAACGCACGAAGGAGAATTCCGCACTGAAGGCAGATGCATTGTGTTTCTGTTCAGTCGGCCGCCTGATAATTACACATCTGTCTGCGCTGTACGTCTCTGCCTGCACAAAAGCCTGCAGGACACACGTGCACACGCACACACCCGGGAAGCTCAAGAGCTTTCCTCTTCCTGTTTATGCCTTCATCCATTATTCACTCCATCCGTCAGTGTTGTTGCATGCATATACTGTATGTGTGAAATTGCGCTACACACCGAAGCGCAGGCATCCCACATTGGGGTTTTGAGGAGGTAAAAGAAGGTTGTTAATAATTCAACAAGTTTTTTTTTTTCTTTTCCCATTTTGTGTTGTTTTTGTGGCTCTGGTATTTTCATTGCGCTAAATCCTTGCAAAAGTTATCGATGTAAATTATCAGAAAGCCTAACTTGTCGCGCTAATATCCTCTGCTCACAAAACATACTGCATGTTATATGTGCAGGGATCCCCCCCCCATGTGTTTTCACTTGTGTTTCTGAATTCATTTTGCTGTAGTGAATAGATGAGAAAGCCATTTGATGCAAATTTTCGAGGATGACGGCAAACTGTGTCTCAAGTCAGTAGACAAATTATTCATTCAGCACATATGTTTGAAATACAAAACTTCTGTGTATTAAAAACGACTACATTATACAGTAAAATAAAAAAATAAAAAAGTCACACCAGCTGGTTAGTCTGACCTACCCATGCTGTTGCACACGTCTGATTCTTTTAGTTTTTCTCATGTTACCTGACTGAGTACGCTAAGATAACGGTGCCAACAAGGTTTTGGTGTGCATGTCCGTACACAGAGAGAACGCAATGAAAAATACATGAAAACCTAATGATAACAATATCATTAGGTTATTGGTTACCCCCCCCCCCCCCACACACCAAACCAATAAATCCTTTCTGGCTCGAACACCTTGAAGGCACTGTGGCCCCTGAAAAACAGTACCGGTGAGTAAGAAAATTGCAGAAAATTACCTGGATATACCGTAGGTGTGAATTAGCAAGCAAGCACGGGTGGTATGGAGAAATTTGGAGTAATTTATGGCACGTAAACATCATCCCCTGTTCTCTTTACGCCGCTGATTTTCCTCCACTCACACTCTTTTCCCTAAAATGTTCTTGTTGCTTTCTCTCTTACCCACCCCACCCCTCTCTCTCTAAAGGGTAAATAACTGAAGCTTTTAACGATAACGGAGGGAGTGCAGAGGTACACAGATAATAAACGGTGGCTGAGAACAGAAGGTAAAAGGAAGAGGGAGGATATAATGAAGGTGGGTGTGAAGGAGGCAGCAGCGGGGATGTGGTGTGGCAAGTTGGAGAACGAAACTATAGAGGGGGAAGTGAAGTTAATAAAACAACAGAGGAAGGACCGCAAATGATGATGATGCGGCCTCCTGCCCGCCTCCACGCCGGTGTCCTGTGGTGTCCACATGTCTCCGCGCAGCCCCCGCAAAGACAATATTTTCTCTGTGATGTATTCCCACACCACCCAAACACAACACCAAATTGACATTTCGTTCTCATCCTCATATTATTTTGAGAATGTGGTCTCTACAGTGACTCCCTTCTCTGCTGACCCCCCTCCCCGAAATAATTTGCTGTCAGCTGAAATCAATTCAGCTCCGCTCAATTTACCTCTGCTTCAGCTTCTTTGCAAGTGTTTTATTGACATGTTTGCCAAAAACAAACAAACAAAACGAAAAGCTACCTTTGATGATTTTCATTCTGATTTCAGTTCCTCTGAATGTGCGGCGCACACACACACACACACACACACACACACACACACAGAGGAGAAGTAATTCACCAGCCTATCTATTTGTTCTCCTTGTTGTTATTTCTACACACACACACATTGTCACATTCTATCTTACCTGTCTTACCTGCGTTGGCTACAGTGTTCTCTTGCTTGCACTTCCCCAGCGTGATGGATACGTCATCGATGGCAATGTCCCCTTCATAACCCTGGCCCCGCATTCCTTCGAAAACAATCTGTTTCGGAAACATAGACAGACAGCATGGGTACGTACATCAGATGAGTCAGAAACACAGCCAGGTGAAGCCAATGAAGGAGGAATTGTACAGTTGCTACTAATAAAAATATAGTTTTCAAGTCCTATAAATAAGAACTGTAATAATAAACTAATTTAAAACAGCACCAAATGGATAAATGAATAATATAGCCCATTACGACGACAGATAGATTACACACCAGTTATGCACAAGCAACACAATATTTAGTATTCTTTAATATATTTATATATTTAGTAGTTCTAGTCCTGTAATCATTTGTGAACCCACATCAGCAAAACTAAACAGGGGACTTGCCTGAAAAATTTCCAAGCGACTTCCCCATTTTAGCCACCAGCCATCTGGTTTTGACTGACAGCCTAATTACTGTGGTGTACCAAGGCACCAAAAGCCCATTGCACCCAGCTAATCAAAAACCAAGCGTATTCTGTCTGGCATCTGAAAAGGGGAAAAGCAAATGAACAGGAAAACTTTGTGGCTTCAAAATAACAACAAAAGCAACTCTCTTGACTGCAGTTGCTTCTGGCTTGTTTCGTCTGCAGATGCTTTGTTCTAAATTTGTTAGCCAGAGTGGTTGCTGTGTAACCACGTCTGAGGCGCTGTCGATTTGCCAAGTAGCCCTTGAGCAAGGCATTTAACCCTTTACTTAAATCCAAAAGAACAGAGAGGGGAGCATGTGCTCCCGTGTGCGTGGACGCTGATGGATAAGGTGCCTGCATTCGACTTGTGTGCCATGTCTGTACACCTACAGGTTAACAAGAGAGCGAGCAGGTGCGAGCGTGGAGGGGTGGCAAATATGCATGACTGGCCTGACGTTAAAAAATTCCATCTGTTATCGCCAGCACGCTGTGGTTAGAGTATTAGCAGAGCAGCCCTGCCATCAATTTGTGTGTAAATATATCCAACCAGAGCAAGAGTGGGTTCAATTAACCCAGTTCTGACCCGCCAAGAAGAAAAGCCATGTGCGCTGAGTAAATGGAAGGTAAATGCCGTGGTAACCACATCTGGCTGCTCAGGAATTCCATCACCTCTGTTCTAATCCCTCAATGTTGTCCTTATTGTGCCCAACAGCAACGTCGATTTGGCGTAACAAAGAGAAATCAATGGGGGGACACGCCGGAGCTTATTTATTGGCACAGACAAGCAGCAGCATGACCGTATGCATGTGACGTAATTTTCTTTTGTTTACGTCAGCACTGCATTTAAAAAGAAGGTGAAAAGAGGAGGTCTCTTCTAATTTGATCAACCTTTGACATACTTTGCCACATGCCCTAATTGAGAATCACTGTACAGTACTGCCATGTTAGAGCTTAAGATATTGCCCGACTCTTCTTCTGAAATCTTAAGATATTTGCAAGTACATATACTGGTACCCTAAACTATTTTCTCATTCAATTACCTTCATATAGGGGATAGAAACACAAGAGCAGTGCCATCTCTCCTCCATTTGTTTTCCAATTTAGTCCCAGAATGAGCGGCCTTCTTTGAATGAATAAATAAAATTATTAGAAGAAACCTTCCAAGCAGATTGTCTGGTGTTGAGGAAAAAGAAAAAGAATCCAGCAGCACAAGCGGTACGTGTTTAGCTGTCCGGCTCATTTGTGGAAAGGGGATATTTGAATTGCTATAGAGGCTAATTGGTCAAAAGGCTACAGATGGTCCTCTCATTTCTTAACGCTGTGACGCCGTTTCTCCACAGCGTGGAAGGATGCGCTTCTATCCTGAAGTGGTGCACACTGTGGGACGGCAATTCCCACAAATGCATACGGACACACTTCACATGCATACCTGCAAGTGTATCTGCACTGAACAAGACACCAGCTTGTTGTATAATTAGACGCAACGAGAAAAGTAATTGGGGGAAGGAAACCCAGACACTAAAACTGGCCTTGACACACAAATGCACAGAACCACAGCAAATAATCGGCTCCTTTAAGCGGCATAACGGCGCAATCACAGCGAGCGCAGTCATTTCCTCGACGGCATCAATCTAAATGGCTCTGGACTAAGCAGTGCAATATGCTTTTGCTTTTGTAAAAATAATGATTTTTACGTGTTTATTTTTCCGGAAAAGGCCCGTGCCCTTTAACTGAATGTTCCACTGGTGAAAGAGCAGGCTGAAGTGTAAGTCACCTGCACCATCGCACTTCACGGCCAGGCACTGTGCTGAGGTGAAGAATATCTCAGAGGTTCCCAACCTTGAGAGCGACAAGGTTGCTTGACTAACAGCCACGAAATAATCTTAGGACTAGAGTGTACTGATCTTAGCGCGGCACTGCATATTTCATATTCATGAAATAAAACATCTAGAGAATAATGTATTTCATATTTTTATGTAACCCACTCAGCAGATGCTTTTGTAGTTCCACCTAAAACAATTTGGACAACTTTTTGAGTGCTGGGGTCACAAGCCTGTGAGATGTTAAAATGGGGTCATTGTGCCGTAAAAGGCACTTGTTACATACTGTATAATGCATGTGATATTTAACTTTGACATTTACCATTAACTGAATACTTCAAACTGGCCTCAGACTGTTTCTGAAAGATGAACTACAAAAGTCTCCTTTTGAGAAGTTGAGTAGGATCCTCTCAATTTCCGCTTCCCGTCATGACACTGCGCGTGACGCAGAGAGTGGGTGTGAAGAACCCTGACTTAAATAGACACCTCGCATGTGTGACTGCAGGATCAAAGGGTGTACAGTAAAGTGTCAGGCTCGGGTTGCGAGTGTGTCGTTTTGTCGAGCCTTGTAACCTTTAATGTTCCCCATTGATGTGCTATCCACATACCAGAGGGGACACGGCCAGGCGAGCGAGAGGGAGACGTGGAGACACAGCTTTGAAATACCGGCGCAGAAAGGAGCGCGAGGCACGAAAATGAGGGTTGGCCTGGTTTCCAACGAGCCCCCCAGGTGTCGAAACACTGCGAGGAGCACAGATGGCCTCTGGGTAATCCGCAGAGGGGTGAGCGGGGACACAAATAATCTGCTACAACATGTTACCTTTTCTTGTTACTCCATTGATTTTATGTTTACTCATTATCTCTGTATGCTGTTGGTGACAATGAGCATCGAGATCAATTCAGTTAACAATTCAGGAACTTCGAGTAATGCGACTGCGAGCTTTCTGAGGTGAGACGAACGCGATAAAAAGGAGCAATTATTATACGAATAAGAAGACTTTTTATGTATATGGCCATCGCCAAAGTTTTTATGTAATGACTCTAAATAAACAGCAGCAAAGCTCCTAAAATGAAAGTTCACATTACACGAATTTATGACTTGGATATACTCAGACAGTAATAATCATGGCCAGCAGGCTGTAAACAATTTAAACTCTAATGCTTTCTTATCGGTTAGCTCCGCCACTGTTTACAATAAAAGCCTTGTTATAAAATGCTAGCCAATGGCTGGGCTGCTGCGGCTGCTCGCTTTAGAGAAGCAGGAAGGAGCGCTGTTCTCACAGACATCATTACTTTTGTTGGATGGAGTACAAAGACGAAATTCGGAGACGAGTGGCAGCACCTCAAAGGCGTGCAGTGTATGCAGTCAGTGAGCTGTGCACAGGGCTAGAAAGTTTGCGCTCTCCACGGACATGCTCCTAACACGAAGCAGGAATTAAACAAGTGCCAATATGTAGCCGCTCCCGCACTCATGTGGAAACAAATAACATTTACTTCAACAACCAGCACTCAGGATCCAAGTGGACTGGAAAATAATATAAATGTTGCTCAGAGGGAAAATCTGACAGATAATGGACTAAACGCGGCCAGTGCTCTTTAATTTTCTTTATTAAACAGACTAATGGTTTCTTCTGTAGAGAAGAGGAATTAACATTAAAATGCAAAGTGACAGGACCAGACATAGATATTGCTACAGTCTACAGTTCAGCAGATTCACAGCACTTCAGACCTAAACTGATCCCATGCACTCTGTTTTTAATTTGCAATACGAAACCTTACTGATATTAACATTTGTCTGACATTACAACATATACAGAGAAACTGGGACGCAAAGGGAATAAGCGGTGCTCCACTAAGCATCCCAGTAAATCATAACACTGAACCGGAATGAACAAAAGCAGGACATCCCCTAATTGGCCATCGTGATTACACCTGTGCTTTCCCCACTGTGACTATTTAAGACGTCTGCTGTGAAGAATGTATACTAGAGACACTCAACAGAGACAGAGACAGAGACCGAATTCACTAGTGAAAAACCAACAGCAACAACACTGAAAGAAAAGGAGTACAATAAAGCAATATGATCTCCATCTGAAATGCAAACATAAAGCTGCAGGCTGTTATACAGAAGTCAAAACATGATGAGGGTTTATAGAAAAAAAATATGTGAAAATCAGTTCCTCGTGCTTTTGCAAGTTTGCTTTCCCCCAAGTTGCATCAACTCTTTTACAACAAACCTGACCAGTACTTGGAGCAGACTTATTTTGCATGGAAAATAAAAATGGACTCTGTTTGGGTAACGTTCAGTTGCCAAAGACTGCCGGTCCTTGCATCACGTCCTTGGGAAAGCAACAGCGATGCCTGGATAGCAGGAGCCGAAAACAAACAACAAACAATCCACGCGTCACCTTAAGCAGTCGTCTCCTCCTTCGAACACACCGCCGCCCTGAGTTTACCGAGCCGTCAGACGATGGCAATCGGCAAAACAAACTCAACAGGGTCATTCTTCACGATTTCAACTGGTAGAAAAGAGGCTAAACACCAGATTAACAGCACCACTTTTGTCAGGTAATTCCCACTGTCAACAACATGCATGCTCAATCATTAATATCGACTGTGAGGAACCCAGCACTCCCCAAAGACAGGTGGTGACAGAGGGGGGGAGATAGGAATGGTGGATGGCAAGACTGACCCCCTATAGGTTATAGTGGGTGAAAATGTTGACCTATTGACCCCCTCTGTACATTATTAATTGCATCCCAAAAGCCACAAGTACTGAACATATTAGTTCAATCATTGAATTTGTTAATGGAAACTGGCTTAAAAATCATCATATTTATTGGTTAATCACATGAGTATATGATATACTAAATGATATATAATTATATCATTTAGGGCTTGAAAGGGTGAGGGTGAGTGGAGGACAAAAAAATGCAATGCATTGTGGGCTGGAACATCCGTCTATGTTTCGCGACGCTGTGTTTTGTTGTCCTCCTTTTAGCGCGTTTTACATTAATGTCAGTGATATAAAATGGTGCAATGAGTCTGAAGGAGCTGCGCTTCTGTTCGGCTCAGACGACGTTCAACGACATTTCACTTTTTAACTGCCACAAATAGCCATGGGCAGTGACTCCAGGAGACGGGTTGGTAAATTGACATGAACAACTTGCTGCTGTTGGTGTTACCATGAGATGAAGTATTTGACAGCAGAAATATGTTCAAATGATGGACATTATTAAATGTTAGTATGCTGGACAATCAATAGAAAATACGTTTTTTTTTTTTTTTTGTTGGAAACAGCACATGGTTCAAGACCATGGCCACAGGACAGAGGCATCCTGAGGCATCTCCTATGTTTTTGATGCTGTACTTCAAATTTCTATCAAATATGATACAGAGTGACTCTGGAACTTTCGGACACTGTTACTCAACTGCTAATCCAGCTTTGATGGTAGCAGAGGCATACAGCTGAAAGGAGAACAAGCTGTTGGAGAAAACTCAGCAGAGACAGATGGGGGTTCCTTTTCAATTCTTCAGGCCCGTAGAGAGCTTGACACGTAACAAAAAGTATAAAGAAATGAGGGAAAGTATGAGCGAGAGACAGGTATGTTTATCAGCTCACCTCCTCTAGCTGGTGCTGGGATCAAGGCTGCGTGCTGGCTGCATTATTTAACAACTGTATTTTGTTACCCAGCAGTGGTTTGCATGTGTGAGTGGAGCGGAGAGATGCACGGAAGAACAGAATCTGTTAAATCTGTTAAGCTTGTGGTGAAGGTAAAGAACAATACTGTGTGCAAATGAATGACAGCTCAGTGGATTAACTGCGAATAAATCATGCACAGAAAACTTCAAATACTTACACACAAAAAATAAACTTCTGAGGTCTTCTACTCAGCACTGCATAAATATTTCAAGGTATATCTCTGAGTAATTTCTGACTTTGTATTATGCACATTAAGTGCGGCTGTTAAGGGCTGAAGCTGTGGAAGCCGTGGAAGTTTTACACAGCGTGATAACCACCGAGCCGCCTCGACCTTGTTGGAGCATGATTGAGAACCGCTACGATCTCCTAATGGAGTCAACAAGTTCCCCGGTCATACATGAGCAAAGACGCACACAAATGTGATGGAAGTCACGCTCATATCCCTAACCCGGGAGATGAAGTGGGCAAATTGGTGCACGTGAGCACATGAGCAAGTGCACGCACTGAAAAGAGAGGCAAGAGGAAACAGCACTATACAAGGCAACCATCAGTTGCCAAGGAGACAACCCCACTCTTGCGCGCATACATCCATCCTGCCTCACCTACCTTTGCCCGTGTCACGAAACAAATGGCGGTATGAATATTTAAGCTGCATTAAGTGCTTTATTGATGGCATAAACACAAAATCGCATGGCTCACTCTCTCTAACAGCGGAACAGATAGGGCCATCCATGTATGCTGCCTCTATGCTAGAGTGTGCGCACGTGTTTGAGTGGTGTCCCTGCACATATTTTCATATGTCTGTGCTCCATGTCAAACGGTTCGGATTAATATTTCTACACTGTTGATGGTTTAGGGTTTTTTTCTTCACCCAACTGGTCATTAAACCTAGGTTTTCACTGGACATGGTGGTCCATCTTACTTACTCATTGTTAAACGCCAGTATGGTGGCTAATAAGGCAGAAAATAATCATGAGATAAAGCTGGGGAAGAGCTGGGATTTTGTATAATGTTAGAATCTTAGTTAAAACTGAATTGTGACAGTGCACAAAACAAGGATTTACTACAACGAGTGCATAACTTGGGTCTCTTCCGCTATACCACACATTGCTTAGCTAATTTATGTGATTCCCTATTATTAATCAAACTAACCTTCCCTTAAAATTGTAGAGGACTGATCAGGTTTTTTCACAAGATGTTACATGCTAGCAACATGTCTGACATCATAGGCACATTTTTAGCACATTTTAATGAACTAATAGAGGCTCAGTTAGGACAAAGCTCCTATAATAGCTTGTTTTCACACTAACACATGGTGTGGCAGCTGGTTACAAGTCTAGCACAGAGAGATGTTTTCTTTTCAAATTAAACCGTTTGATGACAAGAGCTCTGCAGATGGAGATCTGGCCGACCTGATGATGAAGACATTATTTTTCTTATTCGTGAATCAATTTATTTAGTAAGCAGAGGATGACGGAACCATTAAGCCAGGACACCATTTCCGATTGTATTTGAACTACTCAATGGTGAAGACACACCTGATTAGCAGTCACAACAGGTGTGGATCACAGAATCTCATATGATTTCCTGAACTGCCTTGCCGATAAGAGCACAAGTAATTCTGAAGGACAAATTTACTATTTGGGAAGAAAAGATGTCACAAACGATCGCCCCCGGAAAAGGTTGGCCTCTAGCTGTTGTGGCTGGGGAAAAGGAAAGAGTCGCCATGACTTCTAAAGTTTTTGTTTGAGAGACAGGACTGCCTTGGCTTCTGGGAGTGCCGTATCTGTCATGGCACTCTTGGAGCAATAACCACAAGCTTGCAGCCTAATGATAGCAAACTATACTTACTTCATAAAACAGTAACACACTCTGACGAGCGTGTGACGTTAATTTATGGTTTATTCTGGATTCTTCAAAGTGGTTGGAGGCAGGTGTTTAAAGGTTAAGAGCTTCAAATTAGCCACAGTAGGACAAATGGATTATAACATACACCGGGAGTGTGTGCCACAGTTTACAACTTTCATCTCAGGTACTTGTTAACATGCAAATGTGATAAAGTCTGCGGCGCTGTCCGACATCACAGAAGAGCCTTGAAACATACACCATGCCCACTGTTTCAGATTTAATTTTCCCTCTAATGGTGAAAGAAACATCGTGTTGCAAAGGCACAGTTAATGAAGAGCAAATGCAGCCCCCAGCTAAAGCCCTCAGCCCACATTCATCATGAATTCAATTTCCCCCATGCACGTACAGAGAGTATCTGGAATCATTACAACACAACTAGCAGGCATCCCCTGCTCATAAATAAGCCTGTTAATTGACCTGTCATAGCTAATTGCTGGAGGGGATAGGAGACTGGTTTGTGTGTGTGAAAAATAATTTAACAGTATGTGTGCATATATCTGTGTTTATGCATGCAATTTTATTTGTGTGTAAAAAGAATGGAGACAGATAAATAGAGGCAGCGTGTGTGTGTATGGGTATGAAGGTACGGATAGCTGAAGACTCTTTCCTGAGTTTGTTGATTTTAGAGCCATTAGTCATCAGCCTTGAGGCAGGAGACTGTGAAGCGGACCATGGCAAGAATCGACCCAGTTGGTTCCCCTGTCCCAGCACTGGGCCATAGAGAGTGATAAGTATAGAGGAAGAAAAAAAATAGAAAGAGATCAAGAAACACACACAGGAGGATTGAGTCAAAACAAAATCATCTTCATTTTTGCCCTCCCTTTTTCTCCCTCTGCTCACCTTTATAAAGTTACTGAAGCAGACGCAGAAGCACACACTCACATATAGACACAGAGAGTAAGAAAGGGTGCGACAATGAGGGAGAGAGAGGCATCATGTCCAGTCAGAAAGGAGGACTGAGTCATCTAGTTTACACATGCCAACAGGGAAGCGCTAACCACCAGCACAGCTGCCAAGGAGCCAAAGGGACTTGAGTAGTGTATCAACAGACAGCGCTCAAACACAGACGCCGTTTTCTTCCACCGCTGACTAACTGCATAGTTCATTTTGTTAAGGAAAATAACTGTACAGTTCAAAGTATCGAAGACTGTGGACCTTTGTGCTACATTTTATTTTTTCTTTTAAAGGCTGCTTAACCGCTCCAGATTGTAGAGTGCCTATAAATATATACGGCTGTTGTTGCACATCACACCCCTGCATATATTTGACATTAAAAGCCATTTTAAGAAACGAGAGGGCACATTAAACTGATGAATCAACTGGCCGACTAAGTCTTTGTGTCTGCGTGGGTTCTCTCCCGTTACTCCGTCTTCTCCCACCATCCAAAGACATGCTCGCTAGGTTAACTGTTTATTCTGCATTGGCTGTAGATGTCGATGTGAGTGGTCTGTGTCTGTGTTAGCCCTGCCATAGAATGGCAACCTGTCCAGGGCGAACCCCTCCTTTTACCCAGTGACAGCTGGGATAGTCTCCAGAGGACAAGCAGTTACAGAAAATTAAAGAATTAATGAATTAAATGTATGAATTAAACACTTTTAATTTGAAATGCTTACAGGAAGTGCTGAGTTTGTCTGGTAATGGAGGCTAACAGGATCTAACTGTGATTATAATATCATAATATGGTAGTTGTATGTGGTGATGAGTGTTGGTGCTGATTCCATCAGATCACTAAATGTTTCTGATGTTTTATTTCAGTCAGAGGGTGTAGTAGTGCGTAGCTACTGTACACGTGTATGCCATGATCATGATATGATCATTCAGAGCAAGGCCTTGAATCCGGCCCTGAGATCAGCACATTTGTGATGACGCCAAACACTTCTCTGGTTATTGGGTGCATAGGGTGCTGCTGACACTCAATGTTCACTCAAAAGGCCTTCATTTATCAATACTCCCCTCAGTACTAGAATGTCAAAATGATGTACCCACGTTTATTTAATGAATGAAAAATGCACATAAAAGCCCTAAGGCCAGTTTATTTTCATTATATTTAACCTGATAAATAAGAATGTCTTGCGACACTGATTCCACTGGGCAGACTCTCATTCTGCGTATATTCTGAGAGTGTAATCAGTGTGCTGATAGGTGCGCTAAAAGGGCAAATCCTTGAGTTCGAGTTCTTTATCGAACCTTGACGCCTTTTATAAAACTAAATAATATATTTAGGTTGATATTTTGTCTTGACCAAGAAAAGAAAGAGGAACCATAGGATATAACCCCAGCATCACTGATGGCTTTCTGTGGTTCTTTGGAGCTTTAAATGTCAGCGTGGAGACTCTGAAAGATTCATCAGGTTCCAAGTAGAGCTTCAACTCTTTGTGCAATTCCCCCATTTCAATGAAATTCTATCCATGCTGTGGTGGACGCCTTCCTTCTGGGAAAGACACGGTAGAGGTGAAACTGTTGCTGTAGAGGAAATGCCTCAGAGATGAGAGGACTTGCAAGAAAAAGAGAATCCTGTTTTCTTCTCCTTGGAGTAAGCTAAAGCAGACCTTAAAATCCTGAAATGTTGGCACGTGCTACCAATCAAGATGCAAGCACTGGAGGCTGATTCCAGTTCAGAGGCTGAGTTCTTTTCAACATCACATTGACAGTACAGAACACACTGCATGTTTGGCTTCAACTGATGACCGGGGTCAGACCCACAGCTCGGATACTAAATCTGCATGCAGCACCTCTCAGCTTCTCAACGAAATGCTGCAGAGGGTGCGAGGGTCAATACTTACTAAGCAAAGACTCCTCTTGTCCATAAAGATGAACATTTTTTCTAAAATGATGATAAAATACGTATGCTGGTTTAAATGTGAAAGTTTTGCACTTTCTTGAGCACTACGTTATTGTTTCTAAACTTGTGTACAGTATGTTGTGAAGAAAACTTATCGCCAGGCCTTACCTGGAAAGGTCCGCTGGGGCTTATATCAAAGAACGCCTTCTTCCAGTCGGCACCCTGAGGACCAGAGTTTGTCCACACCACTGAGTCCACAGATGCAATGCTTCTCACTCTCAGAAGTACATTGAGAGTGCCTGTGAAGAGATGCAGTCAAGCACACACACAAACACACACACACACAGGTCATTAGGAACTGTTAGTGGATGGTTAATCTATGTGTAACTGGCCCAACAATCATGTTCGTCTTCCTCTTCACACGCTAGAATACTAAAAGTGGCCGACTAATGATTGGTCCATCCGTACATACAAAAAGGTAATGGATTGTTTTCAATCACAAGAGAAGTAGAACAAAACTGACAGTAACCAGCGCTTTTATCCCAAAGAATATACTTTGTCTTTAATAGATGTTCAAGGTGGATTCAATGTTATCCCAAGACCATTAAATATCTAGCTGCTCTCTCATTGCTGGCGTTACAAAAGAGGATTTTCTCCACAAAACCCAGGCGAAAAACACCATGGCACAAAGCAAGACTCAAAGTCAATTCAATCATATTTTTTTTTCTATACATAGACTCAAGAAAACTTGTGATTCAGTTGCCTTTATCATATCTATACACTTTTCAACATGGCTATACATCTACAAAAGCCAGCAAGCTTTTAAATCTTAAATTAATAATCTGTCAGAGTCCAGTAGGATTAGGACGACACTTTTTCTATCATACTTAGCTGTTCTCATTGCTAGTGCTAGTGTTGTTTGGGAGACGGCAGAGGAAGCACATATCACAATTTAACAATTTTCTTTTTTATATTCTGTCTAAAATTTCACCACACACTTATATTCCCACATGTCTGTAGTCAAAAAGCACGGCCGCGTTAATGTTTCACTAAATTTGCACAGGAAGTAGAAAGATTGTACTGCATATCGCATACACTAGGGTGAAACTCTAAGGTCGGATACTGTGCATGGCTGACATTCAGTGAAAATTGTGGAGCCCATTGGATGATATGAAATGCACCTTGAACTCTACAGTGATGGTCCAGCGGCTTGTTTTATTTCACACTGACATAGCAGTAGAGCAAAAGGACAACAATAGAGAAAAAAATAAAGGCAGAGGAGATTGAGCATGGTTGTAAAAAAAGACGGCGTTGATAAAGATTGAATAGTGGACCATTTTTGATTAACATGTACAATACAGACTTCAGTGGTTAAAATGACACTATTCAAGCCATTGAGAACTAATCCAAATGGGCTCTTTCTCTCGTTTTTCCTCTCCCTGTCTCTTCCAGGTCTATAAGGTGTGAGAGAATCATTCATCTTCTTAATGATCTCCAGCCAGCTCCTAATTGGAACATTAACCAACCACCAGTCTCTTAAACAAATACCCAAGCAGGGGGCACAGCCTGTGCTATATACTGCATCTATATGTGTGTGTGTGCTTGCTGAATGCAGATGTACGCTGGCATACATGGATATATCACTTCGTTGTGTGACTGTGTATCTACTAACTCCTTCAAACCTTGAAAAAAAAGTACCAGGTGAGTGCTAATAGCTTGTGCCACAGAAGAGGTGTTACTAGGGCAAGGATATGGAGCGCAAATGCAACAAACTGGGAAGTTAGGGAACATGTTGTGAGTTGTGGCATGTGATGTACATAAAGAGGCAATGGGAAGGAAACTGTCGAGCCAGTCTCAGCTACAAGAAACAAAATGTTTAATTAGCCATTTAGCATCCAGAGACTGTCAAATAAGAGAGTGACATTTAGAGTTTACATGCACTGTATATTGGTTTAATTAAGCATGACTCACGCAAAATGCATCAATTCAAAGACTTCCCAGGCTTCACCAAGCAACAAGTGCCAACAAATAACCTACACACATTCCCACCTGAAAACAAAAACTTGTTGTTTTTACTTTTTGGACTAAACCAAAAAGATACAGCAAGTTAATTAGTGACTTTTAGAAGCGCGGGTAGATGAAGTGGCCAGGCAAGCTGTTTTCAACGGTTTATGCCAAGTTAAGCAAACCAACAGAATCGTGTTGCACAGTTCTGTGTGTTTGTTTTGAACAGTTTTTACACGTTTCGCTCTTCACTCTCACACTACAAGTATGTAAATGAGTCTTGCATGTGCCCTTATTTTTTAATTTTTTTAACATCTGACCAGGGAGCTCCTTGATTAATTCTGGCTCATTTATAATTTATTCTACCTACAATTTATCATTCATTAGTGTGACAAATAAACTAACAAATAAATAAAATAAACATCTGACTTTAGTTTCTGTTGCAGACACGCTGGCTAATTTTGATGTTGATCACTTACACCTGCTCCACCAACTCTCTCATTCTACCTCCACAGATCTGAGCCTCATTGTTTCTTTCCCGTTCCCCCTCTCAGCCCCTCTTACCATCTCCACCTACACACACACACACACACACACACACACACACACACACACACACATACAAGAAGGGTGGAGGAAAGAGGACTCTGATAAGCAGTCTATTGATTGGACTGAGGTAAGGCTGAGTGTATTGGTAAGAGTGTCAAAGAGGCTGGGGAGAAATCACGGCTCTATCAGGGCTACTTGTCTGCAGAATCGTGAGTGGGTAAGACAGCATAGCTACACCGATGCACACACAGATGGAAATGCGCTACTGCACTTGAACCCAAATGAGTTGTTTTTCTTTTGAAAACTGAAAGTAGGCACGACTGCATTGGTTCTCACCTCCCTCTAGCCCTCATCTCCTTCTAAATAAGGCTCATGTCCTATGCATGCCTCTGCTGGCGGTTTGCCTCAGAAACAAAACTATGCTAAACAGCCAGATAAAATTGGGAAGTGGGACTCTTGTCAAACAGCGTTATTCAAAATTCTCCAGTAAGCAATTCAGGTGCACAAGAAACAACAAATCTAGACTTAGATACATTTTATTTCCTTTCATCCTAATCAAACCTTGCTAGACAACAATTTAGTTATAAAGGTTACTCAGAATGAGTATCTAAATCTCCAAAAAGTCAATAAAATATCTAAAAAACAGTGCATATAACCAAAATGTATAGTATAAAACAACCTCCTGAGGTATGTCAAAAGCTACTTGTCATTTTTCTTCCACACTTATTCGTAAATGTTCTTACTGAAAGTTTTACTTGTGTCATCTGAACAAAATACAAGCAGTACATGTTTTAAAGACCCCCCAATTCTAATTTGTCTTTCATCACTCTGAAGTAAAAATAATCCAGTGATTCCAACTAAGCTTGCCAGTGGCACCCTGTAAACCCAAGCCAGTCTAAAATGCTACCCAATGCCAAAGAAAACTAATTAAATGTTGTTTATTGCTGCTGCCAGCGACCCCAGAAAGAAACACATTAAGGTGAACAGCAAAACACATCACCCGAGGAGGCCTTAGTTTGCAGTGCAGCCCTCCTCCGAACATGAAATCCAAACTAAGCAAAGAGCATTCTTCCAACAAAAGACACCTTTCCATGCATTACATCCCCAAACCCGTAAGATTATAAAAGAGCTTTATGTGGGTCTGTAAAGGTGAACATTTAAACAGTTTCATGTCCAAGTGCCTAAATGCTTTCGACCTTTTAACACTTTACAGCACTTAAACACTGTACAACCAAGAACAACTGAAACTACTCACATTTCAGCCTCCTCTCACTACTTCTGAACACCAACAAGTTGATGTAATGCCACTGGAGCTCTTCATGTTTTTTTAACTGTGTATTTTTTTGTGTTGTTCTCGTTTTCCTACCATCTTCCCCCTCACTCCCACCATCTCCCTTTTTTCCCCCAAGGCTTGCCGACCCTCACCATCCCCTCTCTCTTCCCATCTCTCCTCTCCGCTGTCTCTGCCTTATCCTCATCCTGTCCCTTTTCTTCATAAATAATCACTCTGCCTGTCCGTGGCAATAATGTTAGCTCTGCCGAGGTAAGGCAATTACACCAACAGACAGGGAGATCATTGGAAACAGAGGAATGTCTTGTAGCTGGGTATGGGCTGTACTAATCGTAAGCAAGTCAGCATGACTGATGTCACTTTGTCCTGTAACACTTGCTTTACATCTACTTTTGACTCAACTGCACACAAAAAAAAGATAGACGTTCTATCTCTGGACTGAAAAGCAATATTTTGAATATGAATAGTTTTGTCATCATCAAGGCACTGATATTTAAACAAATCTAGAACGTGTGTGATTTGGTCCAGTGACATCAAGATACAGTATGAATCGACGAACAAAGTTGTGCGTCATCTGCATATAGTCGAAAAGCGCTGGCTTGGGTTAGTTTAGAGCAGGGGTCTTCAATCAAGAGGGATCTTCAAGAGTCAGCGTGTAATATGCCGCCTCGTGATTGGCTCAGCAGCGATGGCGGAGGGGCCTACGGTGTACAGGAAGCTTAGATTGTGGCGCTCTGTGTGAAACAGTGCACTGTCGAGACAGCTCCTGTATTGGTCAATGAGTGAAAAGTTGACTTAAAGATAACACTTCTGCCTCCATTCATCCCTTCACTAAAATATGTTGGATTAATGTTAATGTGTATTTAAAGAAATTTAAATTTGTGGGGGAAAACTAAAAAAATATATATATAAAAATATTGAATCAATCAAAGATTTTGCGACCCCCCTGCAGTACCTCTGTGGACCCCCGAGGGGTCACAGACCCCGTGTTGAAGTCCCATGGTTTAGAGGTCTTCCACAAACATGAGAGGCAATCAAAAACTTGAAAACTCGTCCAACATATCACAAAGGCCTTATGTTCTAATAAATAATAATAATAACAAGCCTAGAACCCAAACCGAAAAATGTCCCTCTAAATCATACACGTACTTAGGAGACTGGGGAGGTCAGTGAGGAAACGAGTGTCACATTGTAGCATGTATCTTGGACTATGGACACATTAATTGATATCGTGTGTGTGTGTGTGTGTGTGTGAATAAATGTGGATCTGCCTTAAGGTATTTGCTAGTTTTACCATTTTTGTGGGAACCCGCAAAAACACCCAGGTACAACACACACACACACACACACACACACACATACGTGTATAGGTTTTCGTGTTGTAAGTGTGTTGGCCAGGTGTGTAGGCTCCAAGACGTATGCATTCTAGCTGTGTGACAGAGCATATTATGATGAACAGCTCCCCCAAATGACTGATTGTGTCTTGCCACTGCCATAAATCACACACCCACTGCCCCCTTCAACCACCTTCAAACACACTCAAATGTGCACACACGCTGAGGCACAAGCACCAACATACAAACAGAACTTTTGTAGCATCCTGCCCCCACCCTTCTCCCTCCCCGGTCGCTTTCTCTCACAGACACACACCTACAATGTCGCGCCTGACAAACCCTAGAAGCATGGACCAAGTACAGGGTTTAGCTTTTGACTCAAGTCCAGCGATATGAGAAGGCTGATAACGTTGAGTGTCAGCATGCCCTCCCTGCTGTTTGTCCAGTTGTGACAATGTGCTTCTGTGAGTACTCTCATATGGTAAAAGATGGTGTGTGTGTGCATGGATATGTGTGTGTGAGCATTCCTCTTTCCTCTAAAACTCACCGATGTGCTTGCCCTTCATGTGGTAGTAGAAGGAGACGCAGTATGGGACTCTCCCGGAGCCCTTGGGGCCCCTGACTGACGACACGTTAAAAAGTGGAGAAAGTAGACGAGCCTTGTCCCCTAGGACACGCGGCCGTGATGCTTCGATGTACATGTAATAGCCTGGAACCAACAAGTAGACATAAAAATGGAATGGAGGAGAAAGAAGAGGAACAAGCTTCCGATAGCCACTAAACTCCTATCGCACAAAGTAGTTAAGAGACCAGAAGTATTTGAACATGTGGAATCCTTTTTTTTTTCACTTTGGAAATAAAATATTTTTTTATTTATAGTACTGATGCCAAAAAAGTAAAATCTGTATTGTACAGAAATAGCATATACTGTACAGAAACCACTGATTATGTCAAACTATCTATCTACAATATGTCTGTGATGTGCAGCATTATCATCTTCATTTCAATAGATTTCAATGCTTTTCTACTTCAACCTAATGCAGTCCAACACACAGACTTGGAGCTGAATTTAAAATGATCTCCCGGTATCTATCTCTTTCCTCACCCTCCTTTGTTCCACTGCGGTCGGTTTCCGGGCCGGTGTTGGCAGATCGCTTGGGATTCTGCGTCAGGTGATTCTGTCTCGTCCAGTCGAAGGTGTCGCTCCGATCTTGAGAGAAACCGCAGATCCGCTCGTCCTCAAAACCGCACACGTGATCTGGGAGGCATGCGTGTGTGGAGATTATCAAGAGAGACAAACACATTAAACCAGTGACACGGCAGGTAGGTGATATTACAAATTGCGAGTGGCATAACCTACTGTTCTTCTTTTCCAACCACCTCTCCCAGGAAATAAATGGCTACAAAATAGGTCTATCATGACCTCTGCAATAGGCCCTTGAAATCAGACATCCAGGCAATTACTGACAAAGTGATAGGTATAATGTGGGAGGAGGGTATATACAGTAACATGAAAACTCTAAGTGGATTCCATGTATTATGCATATAGTGAAGTATGTCTCCAACATGTGTTACATTTAAAAGCATCTATTATTGGGTCAGGTTGTGTCAAAAACCATTAAAACATTTCACTGTTTGAAGACAAAAGATTTCTGTCAAAACAAGATACCGGTATGTAGCCTGGACATACCAGACTCTGCTAAACCGTGTTCCATATTCAGTGTTTCAGTGAAGCATTAGTAAAGCCCAATCACAAGAATCTGAATCCATCACTGCAACAATAAATGGACCTTTTCATGGGCAACACTGAACACATGTTGTTGGGATCCCCCAGTTGGAGATTTGGAAACCACGGGTATACTTGTTTAGAGTATAGCAATTGAAGAGTCAGTATATGGAAGCAATGCTCAAGATACCATGAGTGATTTTTCATCAAAGTTCAATAAAAAAAACATATATATAAAAAAAATAAAATATAAAACAGAAAAAAAAAAAAAACAGGACTGAGGCGATAAATATGTGCATGGACCTCTGCCACAGATTTAGACCAAGATTTTATTCAACACTTCTTGCATAATATGTTGTGACATACAGTTCATTTACCCAGTCTTTGCTGCACGGCCTGAATGAGCCTTTAAACAACGTGGAAAGAATTAAGCTCAGAGACCCGTCTACACAGTGTAAGAAGTTGTGCACACTGTGCATGAAATACATGAAATTTCCCCCCTTTGAATGTCTCAGCTGTCTGTTGACACTTTATGAGAATTTTGAGAAAAGTTACTCTCAGAAGCATTTTCATTTCACAAAAGAAATGTCTTCACACCCATATGCTTTTGAGACAAAAAAAAAAAGCGTATCTGTAAAAAGACCTCTCGTGGAGCTTGATTTCGATGGCTCTTGTTAAGCAAGATAAAGGGGCTTCTCTCCATGGCGTTGTCACCTTCATTAGCCCATCTGGAGGGCTTGCCATTATCAGAGACTCACTAAACAAATGAAAATCGAGCCAAGAGAGTAACGGCAGCCATCTAAAGCTGTCCAAGCCGACAGCATCAGTGAAAGGCTCGCGTAACGCACACACAGTGCGCTGCAGATGCGCGCGGCTTGTGTTTCCCGTGAGGGTGGGTCGTGTGTGCTTCTTTGTTTCAGGGAGCTAATCTATTACTATTCACACCCTGCTCCACTACATGCGCTCCTTTCAATTTGCACTGTTGTTCTCGCAGTCTGTTCCAATCTGCTGTTGTTTTAATTGCCTCACCCTGGCGGAGCCAACTGCCACTCCTGCCAGAAAAATGCTGCGTGTCTCTTAACGAAGAAAATAGACAAGATGCAATTGACTGAGAAAGAGAGAGGGATGACAAGAGAGAGGATGAGAGGCAAGGAGAGAGCAGGAGTAAGAAAGAGTGACAGATAATGAGTGAGAGAGAGCGAGAGAGAGAGCTATCAGAGAGAAAAGGGAAGCACACAGGTATGGTGAGATGTAACATCATCCTTTTAGTTTCATGAAGCGAGTTTAAACCGTACAGTCCATATGGAATATTTTCAAAGCTTTTATCCGATCACAGCACCATAAACCGCCTCATATCCTCCAGTCACAACCAATCTTTTATGACATTTAAAGTTGCACAGACCTGCTTCCAGCCATCAGCTGCTTACTCATTACTCCTACTGTTACCGGCCTGTTTTCTTGAGGAACGAGATAATAGCAGCCAAGGCTGGGGCATGGCAAACTTTACCTTGACAAACTTGTGCTGACACTGCTCGCAGCAAACGTGGTAAATTAGCTTTCATCAATATTCAATGCGCCTCCCTAACACTCACCACCCTACATCAGTCGGGTCACAACAGCAAGTTCAAAACTGTAAAATGCGGAATGACAGGGGACGGAAGAAGAGTCTCACCTGAAGGTCTTGGGTAGGTGTAGGCTGTAAGAAAGTAACAATAATATGGATTACCACTCAGATATGCTCCTATTTATCTAAACACTGATTATAAAGACTTCACACAAAGATCAAGGGCTTTAAAAGAGGCTCACGCTCTGAGTACTGGATGATTCGACTGACATAGTCCCCGGCGCTGTAGGTGGTGATGGGAGCCACCCGGACCTCGTAGGACAGAGGGATCCTCAGGTTCGATATTGTGTGCGACATCAGCACTCCCTTTTCTGGCTCCTTACCCCTGAGGTCCATCGGCCAGGACAGCAGGTCCTGCTTGTTCTACATCAATGCAAGTAAAAGAAACACACAAAAGCAGAAAATATTCAAACATGTTGAGATTGTACGAATGTTTTCACATATGGAAATAACAGGAAGTGAGTACAGTGAGCCTCTCTGGGCAAATAACCAGCCACCATATCTTTATGTCTTGGGTTGTCCACGAAGGTTCTCAGTCGTCCTGGTCATGACATATACAAAAACGTTCAAGAAGGGCAACCGGAGTTGTTTCTTAAGTTTCTTGAATATTTTGTATGCCACGTTCTATAGGTGAGGAGCTAAGGTTTAAATAGGAACATCTGTGGGTGTAGGCCAACAGGAGGGAAAGACACTAGTCAAGCAAGTTTTTGATGGGCTACACCTGTAGATATTCCTGTCTAAACCTCAATGCCTCACCAGTCTCTAAGAACTCAATAAGATAATAACGTTATCAAAAAAAACATTACAAGTCCAGTTGCATTTCGAATTTGGATATGTCTTGGGGTCCATACAGTCTTCAGTCAATTTATTTATACAGAACAACATAATATCTGCCCTGATACAATGTTTTATTGCTTAATGCTTCCAAGGCCAACAAAGACAACATTTGTACAGAAGTGGTCTCGTACTCTTTTCAACTTCTGCTCTCAATAACACACTTTTAGGGCACCGCTTTCACCACTGCAGACAACAAACATCCAACAGTCCAACAGTTACTTAAGTAGCAGCAATGAAAGACATATTTCTTTAGCTATTCACTATATTCAGCCATTCGTGCTTCTTAGCAAACACATAAAATCCCCCCCAAAATCTTAATTTAACTGAACATGCCTGGCATAATGGAAAATGAAAATAAGCTAATCCAATTGTTGTCTTCATATTTTTCAAGGTAAGTTAGCACTGCGTTAAATGGAGCTATTGCTGTATTATTCCACCCACGGAGAGAAGGATCCATTAGCTGTGTATCTGCCTCTGATCCCAGCTACTTAAAGACCTGACAGTGAGCTCAATCTAATGCATTAGGTCAGCCACTCCACCATAACAACTTAGTACACCCACAGCATGCCATTATCAGGTAACTCATGCAGCAGAGGACCGTGCACGTGTGTCTGTGTGTGTATTGCGTGTTTTTTTTGTATGTACACGTGGTGGTGTGCTCATAGTAAAATTCAACATTACAGACCTCTCCGATGGTCAGCAATCAGTGGTTTGAACGCATGATACATGCAAAGATCAGATCTAGAAACGACTGGATATTAGGTGTTTAACCTACTTTGAATTTTTTTAGGTGGACTAGTCTATGACGTCATGCATAAAAACACAGTAAAAAGTAATAAAAACTATATTCTTAACCTAAATACATACTGTAGTGTTTCATAGAAAATATGCTAAGGAGGCTTTTATTACAGGGTAACTGAAGCCTGATCATGGGATACTGTCGGCTATAGCCCATGTCAACACAATACACAATGGCAGTCTGAGACTTCTAACTCTACAGCCGCAGCCATAATGGCACCTAGGGATGTGCGATACCATTATTTTTCCTTCTGATACCAAGGTTAATATCCCCATACTGATATTGCTACTATCAGATGTCTATTTGTGTATATGAAAATTATGACATTTACAATGAACATTTGTGAATGTTAACATGCACAATGTCTTTTATACCTCTGTATAAGAACTAAACAAGCTGCCAGGTATCTGGTTTTCTCTTAGAACAATTAAAGACAATCTGTGCAAATCAACGTATCAACTGAGCATCTGAGCAAATCACATTAAAAACAAAAAAGAAAATAAGAACAGTTGCTCTGACTTCGATGCTTATGCTCGACTGCCCTTAAACTGCCTCCCGGAGACGAAGAAAGTTTTATTTGTCTGAATACTTCTGTGGTTTTACAACTTGACAGAACTTGAACTTTGACAACAAAGGTCACATTCTACACAGTCTATCATTTCCCATTTATATGGTTACAACAGCATGTTGCCGTGACCTACGTGTTTGTGCCTGTGATGGGCATTGCGATGTACTTTCACTATATACCTAGATAATGGCTGCCACTTGTTTGTTTGCTCCAACAGCACAGCAATACCCCGTACAACTCCCACTGGGTATGATTTTACCTCCTTGTTGATTGCTTCACTGATCTAAAATATAGATATATTAGTTTAGTTAAATATGTATAGTGGTCTAAAGCATAGGTCTTCAACAGGGGGTCCGCAACTCCTATGGTCACAAAATCTTTTGTTGATTATTTTATATATATATATATATATATATATATATATATATATATATATATATATATATATATATATATATATATATATATATTAGTTTCCCCCACAGTTTTTCCATCACAAATTAATCCATTTAAATCCCAGATGTCTGCTGCTATTTCAGCAGATGAGAAGCTAACTGTGCAGCTCGCTCACATCGACCAAACTGGTGATTTATTGTCCCTACTACTTTTAAGTTTGTTTAAAGTTAAAACTTGAATCTGTCAATTATTTTCTTTATCTGTCAATACACCAGTTAGTAATGTTTCTGTCAGGTATGTTTATGTTTACGGCAGCCCTCCTATTGTTGTACATGTTAAAAATAAGGAAATTAATATTTGAACCTGTGCGTTATTTGAATAGCTTAATATTGAATGCAGCATGGCAATAGTAATGTATATTTATAAATAGCACTGGGTCGAGTTTAATATAGAACACATGTAATAGGTAGGGGGTCCCTACTTAATCTCTCCATCAGTTTGGGGGTCGTTGGCCTGAAACATGTTGAAGACCCCTGGTCCAAGGTGACTGACCTTCTGCATCAATTCAGCTCCTCCAACTTAAAGACAAAGTCACAGAGGCACCGAGGCATCCCATAACCTTCCCTATTATTGCTACAGCACTGTATGCCCTGACATCCCCTCTCTGCTCTCCCTCCTGCACTCTGACACTCAGGTTGAGGTGTGCCGTTTCCGTTGGATATCTACTCACCAACACAAACTCAAACTCAGCCAGGCTGAGCTGATATCATTTTCATTGACAAGACCACGGCAACTCCTGCCAGGGCTGCCAAAAAATTTGGTACAACTCCAATTACTGTGCTAGTCCCTCACAGCAGCCACATCCCCATCCCTCCAAATGTATGCTCGGAAACATGCTTGGATTCAAATCTTTCCCTCCTCACCAGGCACCGTGCCATTAGTAGGCCTTCAATATCCTTTTCTCTGCGCCATTCTGCCAGTTGCCGTTTCAGTTGCTCCAGATTTCACCCCGTCTTGCCAGTCGTGAAGCATACCTCTCCCTCCTCTTCAAATGACAATCAATGCAAACTGAATAATTCTTTTTCTAATGTAGACCACGCTTCATTCCACTGAACAATATAGAGTATAATAGAGAAGAGAGGTAAGGCTTGAAAGGGACTTAGAGGCAGGATGTTGTGAAACAAGCTGCCCTTAATGGAAATGCATGAAAGTGATATTTTCATGCACATCGGGGAAGGGTCATAGGTTTTTATTCAAGTGTTTACATTAGGAAAATGTGTAATATCTGTGCAAAAATAGAGCAGTTGTATAAATAATGTATAGAATGATGTCCACAGGTCACTCTGAGTTTGTTCTGTGTGCCTGTGACTGAGAGGAGAAATGTAAAACAGAGACACATGGGTCTTATAAATGTAAATGCCATTATTACCTTTGAAAATTGCAAAAAAGTAGTGGTGGAAGAAGTTTGGAAATATTTTATCTCAGTAAAAGCATCAGTGCAACAATGTGCAAGAAAAACATCCAAGTCTTAATTCAATAAAACCACATGAGGTGACATTGATCAGTAGCAAAATCTGACTCTGATGAAATTAGATTATTAAATCGTTACTGATTGTGCTGCTGTAGATGCTCGACGTAGACCAGACTAACTGTACATACTTCATTATGTACTGCTTGATAGTTGTGCGGTTGCGCTCAAATCAGGTTAAGTGCTCCTAAGAGGAATAGTTTGATCAAATGAGACGAAAAGAAGAAAAAAATGTTAAATCTTGCACACAGATAAAAATCATGGGAGAAAAAAAAAAACTCATAAAACCAATAGAAAATTGCAGAAGATCACAAGCCAAATAGTTGGGTCATCTGATTGTGACAATATGTTATTTTGTATCACAAGATGTGTTACCTCTCAGTGAGTCTTCTATTGATTCAACACTGTTTTCATTGGCGACACATAAGCTACTAATGTGTCTGCAGTGCATGTGATTTGCTCCACTATTTGTTTGGTTGCCGTCAAAGCTGACAACTTTAGTCTTTCCCACTGACAACTGAGTCTTTCGCATTCTCACAATGCTCAACTCCGCAGCAGTTAAACGACACGAAATGAATTGTGCCCTTTTAGCACACATTCACCCATATAAACATTTACACACTGCCTATGCGGCATATGCATAATTACGCGGACAGCAGCGGCAGAGAAAAGCTACGCTCATGTAATATGCATAGAGTGTGTGTGTTAGTAGAAAAAAGACGCGTGATTAATTCTGAGGAGTCTGAGCTTTAAAAATAAGTGGAATGTGCCATTTTGGTGAGCGAGCGGGGTTTACGCTAACTTACACTCGTGTTAATCCTTACTACAGTACACCGGAGAAAGACGACATAAAAATGGCAAGACATGCTGTGTGACTCTCAGAACACACTGTGGATCAATGGCGCGCTGAAGTGTGACTCAGAGGAATACAGCTGCTCCTACTTCAGGTTAAAGTCTCTGCCTCCTTCCCTCTGTTTCTGTCTGCTTCCCTCCGTAGGTCAGTGGACATAATGTGTGTCTAAGTGACAGGAAAAGGGGAAGTTGGAGAGTGGGAAAGATACCCAGTGTGTATTAAGGGGACCAACACAAGGAGACAGGTAGAGTGACAAGAGTGAGTGAGTGACATATTTAAAGAGGCAGAGAGATGGCTGGTTGTTAGACTGATATGGAAGTCCAACTACCTCCCTTGACATGTGTGCGTGTATCTGTGGGGTTCATCCGTGTGTCTACGGCACTTAAATGGTGTCAGGATTTCCAGCCAGTGTTTTCGGCTGTGTCTCTATCTGCCAACAATGACACAACAAGTCAAAGAATGTGTGAAAGAGGGTGAGAGCAGAGGGGCAGCCCCCCGAACACAGACACAAAGACACAGTAGTGGTGCGTATGAGAGAGAGAAATATGGATTGACAACACGAGAGGAAGGCGGCTTTTTCAAACAATAAGAGGTTAATTTTTCTATTATCCTCTATAAATGGGACTCTTTTCTTAATGATCGGGCAAAAAAAAAAGCTCTTGAGTGTGCACTGTGTCTGCAAAGTCTTAATGCTTGCACAGGTCCACGTGATCTCTTTTTGTTGGCTCACATTTGAACATACAAGTATATCTGCATAACTAGGCTGGCTATGTACATAAATTATATTTGATTTGATGTACAACCCAAATTCATCATGAATATTTTTTAATCTCTCATATATATGATAATGTGGATGTGTGTTTGCCGAATTACGTTTTGCATGACTGAGCGCAATTGTCATGTGACGGCAGGTCAGTTGTTATAGCTGCACAAATTCAGAGATACACCGATCATAACATTATGACCACCTTTCTAATATTGTGTAGGTCCCTTGTGCCTCCGAAACAGGTGTGACTCATCAGAGAATGGACATGGGCCTTCTGACGGTGGCCTGCGAGGTCTCACAACAGGATGTTATTAGTGGGGGCCTTTGGGATCCTATGGGTTGAGGGGAGGGGCTTGTTCCAGTTGATCTCACTGATAATTAATCAGTTTGGGATCTAGTGAATTTGGATTTGGATTAGAATTTTTGAGTAGTTGCTAAACCTGTGTGCATCTATGGTGCATCCTGTTGGGGATGGCTGCTGCCATCAAGGAGTGTCATTGCTATGGGGTTACTGGTGAGACGAGATTCCAAGAAATAAAGGAGCTACAACAAAGAAGCGGGATTTAAAAGAGACACATGCGAATACGGCTGTATATGTATTCTGCCAAGGGAATTCCCTGTGGTGACTAAAGCCCGCACCTTCCGCACTTGGCATTAATATGGAATACTGTATGTGTAAAGCAGGTGTGATGAGTTACACATTGCTATATTAATTACGTGTTTGCATTGGAATAGCCAGACACTATAACACAACCTAACATGTGCCAAAAGAATATACCTATTCCTTTATGCACCAGATTTATGTCCATGAAAATTCAATAAAAAAAACAAAAACAAAATTCTTATCAGAATTTTGTCCTGTTACACCACTGGGATTTCATCATGGTGTGGGCCGTATTTTAAACAAAACAGAGAAACAGCTCTATTGGAAAGCCCACCAATCAGAGCAATGAAGTATGTAACATTAAGCAATTAAAGCATTCTTGACAAATGCCTCAATCCCAGTTCGTCCTTTTAAGTTATTTTGCTGACAATATTACAATTTTACAACTGTAAACGGTTTCATTCTCCGATGGCAGACTTTTAGTTGATAACAAATTAAATTCCACGGTGCTCAGAAGACGAGTAAAAGCAGTTACAATGGTGAGAAGCAAGAAATATGCTCTCGCTCCTTGGACTGCGAGAAGAAAATGAAGAAGAAAAAAAGAAAGAAGAAAAGCAGGCACCTGGGGCACTCAAGAGGACTCGCGCAATTAAAATCACATAATTTTCTTCTCGCAGCCCTCGTTGGGGAGTTCTCGCAGCTTGTTCTCAACATAATCAAGCTGACGGAGCTTTTTTCTCGTCCGACAACGATTGTGTGATTGGTTAGAAATTAGAAATGGGCGTGGTTAAATCAGTAATGCTAGTGACCACTCTGTGAGCTCCCAGATGCTAATAATTCACAGGGTGCCTCTGGTTGTGCATCTCCTGCATCTCCCACAATGCTTAGCGCATCTGACGTATGCTGCAGTGGGAGGGGAATATGAGGACTTTTTCAGAGTTGAGCTTCCTGTGAAGTACAAAGGAGCCGGCCAGAGCCAACGTTTTTCTTGTTCATGCTCACCTCGAGAGCAAGAAGAAGAAAGTACGGAGATTATCTGTAGGCAGGGAAGTCGATCTGTCTGCCAGGCTAAAAAAAAAAATTAAAAAAAAAAAGGCCCTCTTTCGCTGGAAATGCAACAGCTGAATTTCTTAAAACAGCCATAAGTTCATGAGAGGTTTTTATAAAGGTTTTCTTAGAAGCGCATTTGGCAGGTTAGTATGCTTAGATGCATCAGCAAAAGTTCAGAATTGTTCACCCAAAGAGAAAAACGTGTGCTTTCCCCCGGACTTTATGAATCTGCTTCATAAACGTGCGGAGCCGGGAAGAAGAAAGGAGGAAAGACAGAAGGGGAATAACAGAGTTCAGTCGGAGGCTAAGCTGAACGTAAACACACACGCTGACACACTCCCACACACAGACCGTCAGGGCATCCATCGCTAGCAAGCGATCATCAGTACAGTTGGAACACATTAGCTGTTTGGAGTGGATCAAAGGAGTCTGAAACAGTTCAGCAGTCCAGAGCCCAAGTATACAAAACTGAAGTGAGGCAAAAAAAAAATATTTTGATTTCTGTCTGAAAATGAGGGAGTTGAAGAAGATATAGATGTTTACTGGATTTCAGAATCACTGCTTTCTGAACTGTCCTTGAATGTTTTCGGATTTATCACTGGCCACTGCTCATGGTTTCCTTTTCTTTTCCAGAGGCAAGATTTTATTGTTGAAGTCAACTAACTGATTCACAGTTTTGGACTTTTAGTTTATTTTGTTGCTTGCTGATTTTTGCAGTTCTGCAAATCTGTAGCTGCTTTCAAGTGAACATATTTCAAACTCCAATAAAAGAATATAACTACTGTAAACAGAAATATATATGCACATGAAAATACAATTTAAGAAAGTAGATTCCACTTGTCATAAGATGCAACATGTGGACCACTGAAAAGAAAATCCATCTCATTCAGGACAATTTTAGAAACCAGGAAATATTATTCAGTGGAAAGGTGCACATTTGGCAGGTGAGGATGCGCAGATTCATCAACACAAATATGAACTGAAAGAAATGCATATGCACCAGACAAAAGAGCTGCATTATGTGCAATAAGCAAATTATGTGAGACTCTAAAAATTGTCTGTGAAAGTCGACAAAAGGTTTAGGAAATCTGCCTACATTGTTGCAAAAAGGTTAAATTATCACAGATTAATTATCTCTTGCAAATGAACTGTCTGGTGTGAGAAAAATGGGTGTTGGGGGCAGCTTGATGATAAAAGGAAGGCCTGTCAACTCCCACACAGGGAAACCCCCTGCATGACGACCAAACTAAATTCAGGAGTGTAAATAGGAGTTTCTCAGCCTGCCAATGAATCAAGGTAATAAATCTTGTAGACTGGCACACACACACACACACACACACACACACACACACACACACACACACATGCACAGGAATTGACATACTCTGCACATGCATGTAAGTACATAACACGCCTTTAACATCAAAAATACACTGGAATTTCAGACCTGGGTCACATTGCCAGAAGTCCCGGGTCCGACCTGCCACTGTCAGAGTTGCCTACCTGTTTTTTCCTCCCTCTCAGAGCGCTGCTAACACATTTGATTTGTTTGAAAACATGGACAAAAATCTCCGACCTTCAGAGATCGGTCTCTTGTGGGAGTAGACCAAAACTTTGCTTACACAGTCTGACAGGCAGAATGTGACAGGCAGGTACATCAACGTCATCGGGTAAATTTGAGGGTGAAAGTGGCATTCCTGTCCACATCGGAGCCGAGCCAAGTCAGGCAGATAAAATCCCGGGTCGAATGACCTTCTGATGTGAAAGGGGTTTAAGTGACAATTATACAGTATATATTAGGGGTGCGGTATTCGGAAAGGCACTAATAACGTCTTTTTTTTTTTACAAATACTTATTACAAACAAATAGTTTTCAAACTATATGCATTCGAGATTAAGACCAATGTCCTATCAAAAAACTGCCTGTCTTCATGTGACCGCTTTAAATATTTGTGCGCCTGCCCAGATTAAGAGACGTTCAGGAGTCAGGGTGAAAAGTCTCGACTCCGTTACAGAGGAAGCTCTGACTGGATGAAACACAACTTAACTGCATCACTAGTTTTGTTGAATAGATATTTTTTTACCTACACTGGGTTGAGGAGGCAACATAGAGCATTTGGGATGCAAAGTTTGACTGGGAGATTATTCTGTTACGTTACATTACAGAATTATTATAATGACTGATTAAAGAACACTTATTCTTACACATGCATATCCTTAATTAGAAGGTAGTATATACCATTCGCATTACATTAATGTGCAGAAACGTGCATCAGAAACCTCCATTTACACATCGCTGAGATGCAAGTCAAAGTCAAAGTTGCAGCCGTGTAACTTTCAGACCCACTCTACTCTAAAGAGCGCTGCTCTACATGAACTGATCAGAGTTCTCTTGCATTCACTCTGTGTCTGCATATCTCCTGAGACACTCACATCATTTTGTATGTGCTAAAAAGATAGAGTGTTAAGGTGTTAAAAGGATGAGCCGGAGAAAGTGTTGCGGGAATAGATGGGTTGTGAAATTGAGATGGTATTACATCTGAATGTTCTCATACTCTATTTAATAGTCGAGAGGACCAGAGAGATTTGCTGTTTTTCTTTAATTTGCATCATATTTCTCTCATTCGCACCCTTTCATTTACTCCCTTGCTCCCTATCGCTCTATGCTCTTCTTTTTTTACATTTTTTTATTTATCTCATTTTGGTCGCTCTCTAATGCACGCATAAACACATGCAGGTAAAAAGCTTGAAATTAAATTAAAGCTTAACAACATCTAAGAAGTCCCAAACTGCCACTTAATGCAACTCTTTAAAAAAAAAAAAGCATAACAACTTGCAGCAACTACTTCTTAGTGCAATTTCAGTTGCAACCTAACATTAAATGCCATTAAGTTTGCACGTTTAACAATAGCTCAGGAAAGAAAGATGAAAATGGAGCGTGGTAAAGAAAGGAAGAAAGAGACAGAGGCAGAAAGAAATGCAAACGTGGGAACAGAGCAGAGTGAGAAGCGGTAAAGAAAGAAGAAGAAAGGAGACAAACGAGTTAAGGAGACACACTAGCAGAAAGTGAGAGGACAAGTGGAGAAGGAGGGAGGACAAAAGAGAGGTGGGGCGAGAGTTTTTCAGGGAGCTTAGGCATGCGATGCAATGTGCATAGGAAGACCAGCGTTCATTTTCTGTCTCCCCAAAGAGCCTTACTTAATAAGGTAAGCAGCCAAGTCTTAAAGTAGAGGGGGAATTAGCTATTCATGCGCACAAAAGCAAGCTGGCAGACCTTGTATTCCCTCTGTTTGTGTCTCTCACACACACATGCATACAAAACCCCAGCCCCGGCCAGTTGTGTATAATTCACTATTATCCGTTCTGTCTTGTGACTCGGGCCCACTAATGTATGAATAGAAGCTTGAAACTAAACAAGAGGTCGCTGTGAGGTTTCCTTCCTATCACAGAGAGAGGTTCTAGACTTCAGATGTGGGGCCCATTAGAGGACTCCTAAAATGATGCAGTTTGTCTGGAATCTGAAGAAAAGTATTATGAGCTTCATGAACATGTGTAGAAATGTAGAAATAACGTATCCACGGCCACATCTAGTTGGTCGTCTTTCTCTAAATGTAAGGGGAAGGTAAGAGTTGAGATTCTAAGAGGTTATTTCAGTAAGTGCTTATTTTAATTCAATTCAAGTTTGCATCTGCAGGATACAGGGATGTGAAAATCAAGTCACATCAATGGAAAGCCAATCATCTGAGGACAAGCAAATACATGAGAATATAATTAAACATGCACTTTCTTTATTTCGTCAGGACTGAAATGCAGCTGGAATGAAACAGGGTGGTGATGGAGGCCCGGGCTTGTTAAATTTTGGGTTCAGCACTGAGAACAAACACATTATTGCCTGTCTGGCACTCAGATCAAGACAGCAAAGTAATTGCATGTGGTCTGAAACAATGTTATACATCGTACCCCTCTGTGAACACAGGAACGGCCCTTTAGAGTTGGCCACTCATTTTCACATCTCTGGGCTCCAGAAAGTTGAAAGCAAAGCCTTTGTTTGATGGAAATGAGTGATGTGAGCTAACTATAGAAAGGGATGTGATGATTATCCCTGAGGAGGGATAAGGTGAGATGGAATTAAAACAAAACAAAAAAAGAGAAGCCGGAAGGGCTGAAGTCTATCCATAGTTATTTTTAAAATGAAACAACAGATGTCAGCTGGATAACTTCAAATTAAAAATCTAGGCAACACAGCTAAATGTAGTGGAACGATTGCGTTGCTTAATCGGTAGGAAACAGAGCTTGTCTTTGCTCTCTTTTCTTTACACTTGCTCCCTTTAAAAGGACATTATTTACTGTGGGGGACTAATATGGGGAAATACATATAGGAGGAGAGGAGAGGAGAGGAGAGGAGAGGGGAGGAGAGGAGAGGTGTTGTTCATTCGGTTGGTGTGTCTATTGATTGGCTGCAGATGTCTGACACTCCCCAAGCTCATAAAGCCTCCCGTTTACGTAGCATGCAAACTTCCCCACATACATGTTGTCGTCAATACAAGCTGCTCACTCAAGGTGATACTTCCAAATGGAGGCAGGTGACCAAACTTTGCCTTGGCTTAAGTCAAACTGATCAATATTGGTCCCACGAGTATTTGATAGACAGCGTCAGAGTGACTGTTTGTCGAACCGTGTACCTGTGCCTGTTATCCAGATCAAATGAATCCGCTGGAGCATGAGCGTAGTGCACATAGGTCCGTGTGTGTGTCGATGCATAGTAATAAGTGTGCCTTCTTAAAGCCCATGCGGGGAAATGCTTTACCTTTCTGACATTAATCCAGTAGCCCATGATACGGTCCGTGGCCTCGGGATCTTTCTGTGTCCACTGCAGGTTGTAGGAATAATTGTTTCCTTTCTGAATCCGGACTGGGTTTGGCGTATCGAAGTAAAACTCGACACTGTAAGGTCGTGCTGTTAGACAGAGGCAGAAAGAGGGAGGGAGACAATATGGATAAAAGACACATAAGATAGACTGTTGACTGTTATCCCTTAAATCAGTTGGTCCCCAACCCTTTGTCCTTGGAATCCGCCCTAGCTGTATGTAAGATAAGTTTGCTATACTGTCACCATTTCCTGAACATTAAAATATGTGCAGTAGCTAATATTTATTAGGGACCAGTCATTTCTGAATTTGAGAACTCAGAGCTCATTTTTTTTCCCCCAAGTTGTCTCAAATGCAGCATCAACTGTATCTCAACCAAGCTTTCAAAGACCCACCCCCACTCTACTTCTGATTGGCTGCTAGCTTAGAGAGGGAAAGCCACGTTACTCTCATTCCATTGGTAGGTGAACTCAATTGACTACTCGCACCTGACAATATAATGCATTTTTTTTTCTAAATGTTGATCTTTTTTTTAATGCCATATGCCCTGCATTGTACATGTAGGGGAGACACATGCAATACTGGTTAAAAACTGGTGACTGGTGAGCTCAGGTCAGATGAAGTTTTGGCGCCAGGTTGGGAACCACTGCCTTAAATATCTTTTCACTCACCAGAGACACTAAACGTGCATGTTGATGTTCCTGCGTTATTGCTGACTCTGCACTCGTATGTGCCGTTGTTGGTGGGCTCCAGTTTGAACTTCAGCTCCGGCGTCTCCTTCAGGTCCAGCATCGGCATGCGGATGAAGTCGCCATTTCGGAACCAGCGGACATCTGTTAGTCGAGGTGGGTTTGACCGCAGGACCGTACACCTCAGGGTCACCATCTGATAGTTCCTGGAGCGCACGTCTTGCAAGACTGGGTCCAGGATAGGAGGATCTAAGGAGACGACAGACTTTCAGTTAGTCTATCTAAAGTCTTTCTGCACTAAGCTTTTAATATACTGTTCAAGTGGCCATGTCAGATAATTTCGCCTTTCGAGGTGGCAAACACCACATACTTCAACTTCTAATTCATTCTCTAAAGTTACCTGACATGTATTTGGTTTCAGACCTTTATCTACTCTCACACAAATATCAGTACGAAAAGACGGCAGCAATGAGGGGATTCCTTGTGCATCATTCCTAATCTTTTTCATTTTCATATCCGTCTATCATAATGAAAAAGCTGAGATAAACTGATGAAGGTTAGAGGTCTTAAGCTTGGAGATTTAGCTTTGACATGTGGACAATGCCAAATGGCCTGCATTGGTAGGACATATACATCACCACCGTCCATGTCTCATTTCTCTTCGTACTCGTCCTTTTGTTGCCTCCAGTGTGAATTTCTTCAGAGCACCAGAAAACACAGCTCATGACAAATCATCTGACACAGAACAACTGTTACTGCCACCAGGGATCAAGCAATACGCGGCACAGTTCCCTCCCCGCTGCTAACCTACCATAACCAGTTGCAATTAACCTGTCAGCTGCGATGTGCGGCGCTCCGGTTAATGACTGACTGGCCACTGTTGACCTGGGGTCAGTCAAGGCACAACACAGCCAAATTACACCGCCGCAAATCACGAGCCAGCTAGCTCGCCCCTGGCTAATCACGTAGATAATAGACAAGATGCTAATGGTGCTGCTGCAGTACTAACGGTGATGAGATCTGATGTTAAGGCGCCCAGAGGTGAGGCAGCATGACTACAGCCTCTTATGAATCAAGTTTATCAGACACAGATGTGTAATTATGGTCTAATCTATGTTATGCCTGTAATTTAGACAGATAGAGCGACAGGATGAGCTGCGGTATGGAGAGAAAAAAGAGACGGAGAGAAACATAATGTACAATAAGAGAGGTTATTGTAGAATTTGAATGACATTTAATGTCGTCTGTAGAATCTTGCGTTTATGTAATTTGTCGTAAACCTAAAAGACCTTATGGTTTTTCATTATTTTATGCTCTTCAGTTATTTAAGTTTATTTATTTAAGTTGTGGAACAGTAAATGGTATGTTTTTTTTTTTTTTTTTATGTGCTATTGTACCCATTGGTACTCAAAGCACCTCACAGTCACACATCGACCTAAACAGACACACACACATTCACACAACTGAACACGTGGCACGTTCTGAGGATGGAACTGTGAACGCAACTTATTTGATTATGGAATTTGACTCATCAGCCTCATTGTTCTAGTAAGTTTTTGGTGAGCTATAAGTAAACTACCTGCACTAAAGCTTTTAACGTGTTCGTTTATTTGTTGCCATAGACCGGTATAAACGGCAAAAACTAATTCTTGTTTGGACTCGGTTTACTATTCTGTGCTTGCACTCCACTCAGGGGAACATGGGTGAGGCCCTGAATGCTAAAAAGCCTGGAAACCACCACAGCATTTAACTTCTATTATGTTGCCTGTTGGTTGTTAGTCAAGACCCTCAGCATGTGCACGCAACTGCTTCCTGCTTTCTTTTTGAAAAAAAAAAAATACTGTCAAAATTATCTTTGCACTCATTGATTATTATCTGTGTATGGTCTCTTTCAGCCACCCATCTTCCTGCAGCCACGGGTATGTGATGGAGCTGAAGGATGTGTGACTGGTCAGAGGTTAAAGTGTAATCCTCTGTGCTGATTAGTGTATGGTCACATTTGCTGCTCCCGCCTACAGACGCGCATGCATACTGATGGCTGACTTTGGAAACACGGGACAAGGGTAAAAAAAAAAACAACAACAAAAAAAAAAAAACAAGCAAACTGTGGCGCAATGGGGACACAGGTAGGGAGGAGGCAGGGAGAAAGGAGCAGGCGAGCTGTAAGCTAGTTTGTGAGCGGTTTATAAATCATTCCATCCTCACCAGAATCTTTGGTGGCGAGTTATTCACGGTCCCTTAACAGTCCAGACCATTTCAGCACTTACAAAAAGTTTCTGGAGTAAGTTCCACTTCCTCAAGCTGCTGGGCTACGTCAAATTCTAATAGAACTTTCTCCAGAGCTTTGTTTCTGCATTCATTTGTTCCTCATTCGGGGCTCATGGCAGCTCACCGCAATGTTTCATAGTCAGAAGACCATAATCCATGTAAACACGCCATCGCTATCTGTCTTATTGAATGCAAAATGGATTCCATCCGGGAATGCAACACTGACCAAGCCAAATATTTACAGAACTGAAAAAGAAAATCAATTTACATGAGACAAAGTGAAAGAGAGATGGGAGGTGGAGAGGGGGAGGGGAGGGGGGGGCAAGGGGCCAGCATCCGTGTGAGGAGTAAGGTGGAGCGGAGGCAAGAAGAGAGAAACTGCTCTTAAAAGAAGAACACAGTGAAGAAGACAAATGATAGGCAAAGTGAGGTGTGGAAGTGGGAGAAGTCAGTGATTGAGTATGAGAGGTGGGGAGCGAACCAGAGAATGCAGGATGCAGAGAGGGAATGACAAGACAGAGAGAGGTCTTCTCTCATGGCCAGCGGTTAACTGATTGATGATGATGAGAATGGCAATGAGGAAGAACAGCCACCTCTCTAGGAGCAGAGAGGAGGGGGAAAAAGGAAAGGAAGAGGAGTGGGCAGGCAAAGAAGTGACACAAGGCAAAAGAAGAGGAGCCAAGAGTGGCAAGAATCTGAGGATCTACTTAATTATAGCTGCCATATAAAATGCTGGCAGTCTTCCCTCACATCGATCAACGGTGACAAACGGAGGAGGGAAAAACAAACAGGATCAAACAGAGAAATGGGGCATAAGAAGGGCAGCAGAACAAGGAGAGGAAATATCCGTTTTTCCACACTTTTTTTGGCTGGAGCTAGTTCCTCTCCATTTTTGTTAGCACCTCATCATGCCCTCCTACCCACTTCGAAAAACCCGAGCCCCACTTCCACGTTTCAAGCTATCTCTTAACCCCGTTTCTCTCATCCCGAGTCCTGCTCGTGTATCTGTCTCGCTGCTCTGTTTCTTTCTTTTTCCATACTGGGGTGGCCACCTGGTCCATTAATCAGCTGGCCGGTGTGGACAGCAGAGCTCACAGAGCGTTGGCCTTCCACCCCGCCTGCATTAGCAAGCCCACTAAATCCTTCTTTCAGAGGAGAGGAGAAGAGAGGACACTAAATTGGGCCCATATTTATATATGTCAGAATGGGAAATCAGTCTGACTAATTCACGGGGCTGCTTTTAAATGACAGAAAATAATAGCCTAACTCAGTGGTGTCAAACCCATTTTAGGTACATTCAGCCCAATGTTCAGCCCGTGTTCACCCCAACTCCAGATTTTTTTTTTTTTTTTTTGCCATTTGTTTCAGTGACAAATGAAAATAAGTAAATTGTGAGAATGTGTACAGTTGATAAACCATCTTTCAAAAAAATGAAATTTCTTAAGAAAAATAAATGCAATTTGGGGACAATGCTGCCATCTGTGTCTCAGACCAGTTGCTTAATAAAACAGACCAATTAATTATTATAAAACAGTAATTTCCCAAATGAAAATTTGCAGTCTTTTGTGTGATTTTCGCATCTTGCAGATTGACACTGTGGGCCGGATCAGACCCTCTGGCAGGCCTCTTTTGGCCTGCGGGCCATATGTTTGACACCTGCGGTGTAACTCGTTTTTATCGTCTAGCAACAAATAAAATCATCGGCAACTGTGATGCCTTCAAGCTTCACTTTTGCTTCTTTAGATTTCAAAGAAATATTTTGACTCAAAGCCGTGGACTAAACTACGTCAGTGTCTCAATTTTGAAAATTTGCCTTTTCACTTTTCCTCCCCTTTTTCCTCCTTTTTTGTCGAGCCAGTGAGTGTTCTTCGTGTCCTGCTGTTTCTCTGTTCTATTCATCAGTCCGAGCAACAGTAGCCTTTTTAAATTAACCTTGAGCAGAGGGCATAGTGGGAGGGCGAAGGAAAAAAGCCAAATTGTAAACTGAATTCCAATTAACCCAAATTAACTGGATTAAATCAAGCACTTACAAATGCAGTGATATACTGCTGCGCAAGAAAAGCAAGCCTGGACCTACACAGTGATTGATGCGGTCCATCTAAAAACACTTTCAACTTATGAATATTTTTTAGTAAACGCCAGACATTCGATGTCTCGTTTCAGAACCGATGAAGCCTCGAGGATTGAGTGCCAAGACCGTTCTCAATCTGTATCATTCTCTCTGCCATTCACTGTGCTGCCTGATGTGCAACGCTCTCATTCACATAAGAAAATCCACAGGGGATTCTGTATCCCTGCTGCAGATGACAAATTTAACGTGATTTGCAGATGTTGGTCGATACAAACAGAGCCCATCCTGAGTTATTTTGAGGCTTAAACGCCTAATGAAAACAAGGATCAACCACCGTGTCTGTGACTTGCCCGACCGCACTGTGAAATAAAATAACAACCACCGAAGAAAGTTTCGAGAAAGGCTTGCTCGGTTCTAAACACATGATGAGTGCTGCGTTAGAATAAGAGTGTTGGAAAAGGAAAGGGAGGTAACCTCGCGGGAGGGGTAAAAAGTGTTGAAATTATGTGTTACTTTTGCATGACGGATCCTATTGCTTTACCGGAGCTCATCCTCCGGGACCTCGGCGATGTGCTCACAGGTGTAAAAGAGGTAAATTTAGAGAAAACAGCCTTTACAGCTGTATCTTAATTTTATCTTACTCTCCCTTTAGACTCTTTACTGTAATTGTTTGAATCTATCTTTAGGGTAAGTAGTATGAGGATTGTTCCATTTCTGAGGGCGGGACAAAAGAAAGTCAATCATTTTTACACTTAGCACTAACCCTAACCCATTTGTCTTTGCTAGTGTTTAACTGAATTATCAAGATGCACCTTGTACTCATAAGAAGAAACCCACCAAGCTGCTCTGCAAGATGTGGTCTCTCAATATGTGACGCGTGGAATCTACTCCATCTAAATGATGCTACCGTTCATAAGGTCCTAGGTAAAAATAATCCAAACCACACTTACACTGTACATTGAGTTGGACCTGTGCCTCTCTGCGTTTGATATTAAGCCCGTTGTACGGGGCCGTCTGGCACCGGTACATTCCCATCATGTCACGGGTGACGTTCCTCAGCCTCAAGCGGCCATCTGGCGTCTCCACCACGGCCTGCCCTGATGGCATCAGCAGGTCCTTCTCTGTCCGTGACCAAAGTACAGGTGGACGTGGTTTGCCATCTACTACCAGGCACACCAGCTCCGTGTTTCCTCCCTCTCTCACATTCACAACCTGACCTCCTGGTGGCACTGACAGCACTGGAGGATAGACTGGAAGAAAGGAAAGGCAAAAAGGCGCAGGGAAAATAAGAGCTTTAACCTTGTTTCTTTGCAAATAAAAAAATAAATATTTGATCAAAAATGTCTACATTTCTGAATAATACTATTAAATTCTGAAAATAGATACTTAATTTACATAAGTAAGCAAAATAAAAAACCTTGGGAAAGTTGGTAAAACTAAGCTTAAGCACAGAAGGTGGCAGGATTGAGAGACAGGTTTTATATTTTAGCAAATCAGAACGGTTCATTTTGAAATTTGAAATGGCGTAAAAAATATATATATTATACGTTATGGACAGACACAGACTTTAACAAAGCTAATTTAGTTTGACCGCCACACAGTTTGAAGGTGGGAACATTGAAAATAAATAATAATTACTGATCAGTATTAAGCATTAGGCACATTAAGGTTAGAAACACACAAAAAAGCACAAATTGGGCCTTCACTACAAAATTCTACATTCTTTCCAAAATGCCAACGGTGCTGTTTATCAATGGAGGCTGAATAATAAGAACATTTATGGTCTGGAAAACCATTAATTATTTATTTTTTCAGTTTCTGTACTTTTTTCCTAAACTAACAGCATCTGATTAGCCTCTATACAGCAGCTGCCCCCAGACACTTTCTAACGAAGCTACTGATGAGCTCTTAGAAACAGGGCTATATGTTGTGCTAACTGTCACATTTGGATTTGTTATCATTAATGGTCTAAAAACAGAAATATGCATTGACCCATCAAAGCCTTTTCCTTTTGGCAGTTTGAGTTAGCTCAACTGCAGGTGACAGATGCTTAGAAACCCATGATAATTAGTCTCAGTCTCACAGAAATAAGAAACAAACTAAAAACAAAAAAAAGAAAAGGATAATCTCACCACTGTTCTGAGAGATGTTGACATCCACACGAAGCTCCGGCACCCTGCTGCCTGGGAAGTTCGCCACACAGCTGTAGGTCGCCAAGTCTCTGAATTTCATGTCTACGATCTCCAAGCTGCTGGTGCCGGGCGCCATGTCTGGATCGCTGCGCACTAAAAACAGTCTGTCCGAGGGGAAGACGGGCGATCCGTTCTTGTACCAGGTGTAGTTGACTTTGTCCTGCGGGGTGGCATCGACGTGGCAAGACAGCTTCAGGTCGCGGTCCATTTGGATGGTCTCGCTGTCCTTGTTGGAGTCTGGTGTGATTTGGTAGGTCAGGTTTCCCATGGCTATATGTGGGGGAAGCAGGGTGAAGAAGAAGAACAAAGCAAAGGTTACATATGCAGTATTACATAATACATTTGAGTCATTAATATAAAATACATTTAAGAACGGATAAAAAAATAAAACCCTAATCAGGTGAGGGCTTTTTATACATGTTGTCCTTGTTATCTAGTTGGAACAAACTGCAAGTGATTAAGAAGTATGAAAAAGTCTGTGTTTCCTGTTTGTTTTCCTGTGAGAAAATAAGACTAAATAAATTCTTTTAACAACAAGTACAAACGCATCGCCCCAGCCTCGTGTAGCACAAATGCTACTGAAAGTCCCAGCTGAGGTGGTCAGGAATTAAATGAGGACTTGGTGAGAGCTGTGAACAAGTCATCGACAATTCATCATCTGTTTTCTCTTAAATTAGTACTTAGTAATGTCCTTCATGTGAAAAACACAACACATGGGAGCTGTTGTATTTTGCAGCCGTTCGAGAGCTGTTTATAAATGTAATATCGTGATAAATGTACTTAACTAATCAGCTTTTTATTTATTTTTTACATTAAAATATGAATTTGCCATTTGTTTGCATATATAGCACATTTATTAAAAAGCAATGTTTTTAGTGAGATATGTTGCAAAAGTCAAACATTTCCACAGGGAATACCTATTTTTCACATGACTGTAATCTGTGCATATAAATTCAAGTTTGTCAAGATTTTGGGTTCTGTGTATTATAAAGCATCTTTGGACAATGGATTGTTATGGACAAACTATATCAATAAATGAAATTGAATTAAGAATATATGGAAAAAAATAAAAAATTAAAAAGAGTGGGATGAAAAATGCTGAAGAATAAATTTGAAAATGACTGAAAAACGAGTTGTTAACACAGCAGTGTTAATGGGAAAATAAAAAAAAAGAAAAGAGTGAAGGAGGAGGAAGGTGGCTAATACAGAAGGGTAGATTGAGAGTACGATATTGGGCGTGAGGCACAAATGGGGGCAGTCAGACCAAAAAAAAAAAAAAAACAAAGGAAAAAGGAAATTGGAGAAGAAAGAAACAGAGAGAGAGAGGGTAGGAAGCAAATTGTGAAGGAGGGCGAGACAAAAGGATCCAGATACAGAATAAAATAACGGGGTGGATAAGGAGGAGGCGGAGGGGGGGGAAACAAAATCAAGGACAAAGAGTAACTCTCACACTGTCACATTTAATTTTCAGTTTCAAAGGCTGCGTTTCCCCAACAGATTTGCATGTTGAATACAAAACAGCTCTCTGTTTCCCCACTAAGGGGAGCGACAGGCGGAGAGGAGGAGAGGGGAGCTGGATTCAGGCTCCTCTCTAGCTTGTTAACAAGATACTTGGGTGGAGTCACGGAGATGAGACAGTGACCATATGGTTAACGTGAACCTGCAACTTCACCTGACTGTTTACCTGACTAGTGAGTGTGCATGTGTGTGTGTGTGTGTGTGTGTGTGCGTCTGTGTGTGCATTCAGGAGCACTGTGCCTCCTGCAGATTTCCATCTCTCTATACACTCACTGACTATAGATGTGTGTCTCTTCCAGCGTCTTGCCACCTGGGCTAGTGTGACAATGCGTTCAGGTCCATTACGCTAACAGGAGAAAGCCATCCAGCATACGTTCTGTACAGTGTTAACTAACAGAAGAGACTGTCGCTAATTGCTTCCACTCCAGTCTAACTAATTGGAGTGAATAAAGATGATTAAAGGGGCTAAAAATAGCCGGGGGGAGGGGGAGTAAAAGGCTCCTGCTTAAACGGCAGGGAAATTACAAAAAGAGTACAATACTTAACCCGTCTACTGACATGATTTACATCAGCTCTCTGTAGTGATGGATTAACTACTCACTCATCACACATACATATCGTTAGTGAGGAAAATAATTGATCCTGAAGCATTTTATTATTTATTATTTTATTGGAAACGGGGGACTAAAGTGCCAAAAGTGAAAATTTATAACTGACAGTCATAAGAAAACAGTGTATGCATTATTTGATTTGACGAAAATGAACCCGCTTTCGTGATCAGCTGTTTACAGTACCCCTGACAATTAGAGTTAATAACTGCAGGTTTCCAGTCCATCGCAGGGTTTTAGAGACACCAACTAGTCTCTGGGTTGAAGGAGGAAGCGGTAACACTGAGAATATCCATAAAGATTAGAGGGAGAACGTGAAAACTCTGCACCGTAACATCCCAGTTTATCAAGTTTTAACCCAGAAACAACTTCTTCTTCCACCCAGACCAGACCAGACCAGGTACCTCCACCCCATAGCAGTGACACTCTTTGATGGCAGCAGACACCCCCAGCAGGATGCAGACACACACGCACACACACAAAAACTGTTTAGGGACATCACAAGGTGTTGACCCAAACTGGTCAAGTATCTGTGAGATGATCCACAGAGGCTCCTCCCCTCAACCTATATGACCTAAAGACCCTCAATAATAACATCCTGTTGCCAGACACCACAGGACACCCTCAAAAGGACCATGTCCATTCTCTGATGGAGTTTTGGAGTCACAAAAGAGACCTACACTATATTACACAGGTGGTCATAATGTTATGCCTGATCAATGTAAGTTTCTTTTAAACAAAAACTAAAACATTTGTTTGCCATGGTGAACACAGAGTAATTAAGCATGTTTGAGAATCCAAAACACTTTCAGGTTCAGTGTCACTGTTGTCAACTGACATTCTGGGTTTTGTCATGTCCGGTACAGCCTCTCCAAACGCCCCATCCTGACCCACACATCTCTCAGCCACAGCTAGCGTCCTCCCGGGACACAAGCACACGCACACGAGCCACTTACTCCTGACAACCAGATTGACGTTCTTGCGCGCAGGGTTGCCCACGTTGTTGACGGCCGTGCAGTTGTAGGAGCCCGCGTCCGCCGGCGTTACAGCCCGTAAGATCAGCGTCGCCCCGCGGACGTACGCGCTGAGGGGAAGGGAGTCGGGGTAGCGCGACCACGTCACTTTGGGCTGAGGGAATCCCGACGTCACCTCGCAGGTCAGGACCACATCCTGCCCGGGGTCCACCACCACCGTTTCGTTGACTGACAGCCGGATCATTGGGGGGGCTGAGGGAGAGAGACACAGAGGGTGGGGAGGAAGAAGAGAAGAGATAAGTTTCTCTGCGGCAACAGAGTTTAAATGTCTTTCTCAAGTTTTAAAACAGTTGGTTAATAATTATTAGAAATTAATATTCTATACATAGGTTGTAGATCACCTGAAAGGTCAATGACCCAAAAATGTAAATGTTTTTTTTTTTTTTTTTTTTTTTATCATGAAATAAGTTGCTTTGTTGTCCAAAGTATAAAAGACATCTTAATAACTTTGTAATGGAGATGGGTGAATACATTTCAAGCAGGAACACACTCTTGAGAATCAGTTGATGGATGTTTCAAGGGAGGCAGTCTCAGCTGTCTACAGGGATCACCACCTCACTGAGTAAACCTGAGCAAAAACTCCAACCGAATCAGCACACGGCAGCTCCTTTTAATTTTGTTCTGACTACAAATATGATGTACGCGTGTGTGTAAATATGTGCCAGAGCATATTTGTCTCCCGCTGAGGGCATGTTGTATTTGTGAGTGTATGTGTGTGTGTGTGTGTGCCTTGAATTGGGAGCCTTTTCCCATTACACACTAATCAGAATACCAAAAGTAATTCATGGCCCCGACCTCGCTGCACTCGTATCATCGAGCTGGTCCATTTCCTATGACTGACCTAAAAGTAAAAAAAAAAAAGTACTGGATGACCCAAAATGCAATTGCAAAAAAAAAAATTAAATAAATAAAAATTCCTGCTGCCACAGACAGAGATCGATCGGACCCCAGCAGTTTCAAATACTAAAAAAGGGCCGAGCGGTGGGAGGGAGGGACACATATACTAGACGGTGCAACAACTGAGAGGGAGGAAGGGGACAAACGACAGGACTGGAGCGGTAGAGGGGAAAAGGGCAAAAAGAAAAAAAAAGGTTATTAATCATCTAAGAGGAAGTTAGGAGAGTTGGGAGAGAGGGAGAACATAAATACACACAAAGTGACAGTGGAACAATAACACGCACAAAGACACAAACACACACCCACTGATAACCACAAACTAGACCAAAACTAAAAAATGAAAGAGGAAATCTCTGTGATTCATTTATTATTATTTATTTTACACATTTTTAAAACTATCACCCATTTTTAATTTTACTCTATGACCTGGTTGTCCCACTTTTTGGTTCACTTCCTGTATGTTCAGTCACATTCACTGATCACAATAATCCAACAGATGCACATGCTGTAAAACAGGGATTTCCTTAGGTCAATGTCAGCGTTCCACTGTTTTAAACACAGTGTAGTGATGTGTAAATGCCTGATAAATATTTTTATTCATATGATTTTAAAGGATTCAAAGAGCTCCAGATTATATAGGAAGGAATTCTATCTGCCGGATCCTGTAATAGGTTTTTGCATATCTTGCTTCCGGGTGTGAGTGGGGTAATACTGGGAGAAATTAGCTCGTGACCAAAATGTCACCGGCTTGAATCTCTCGACTGAAAAAAAAAACTTTTTTGGTGCAGAAAGGTTTCCACGACCCACCTCAGCCACAGTAAAAACACCGTGGGGCAAAGCAGCCAAGCCCCCGGTTTCTCTGCAGGAGCTGCTTCACCGGCCACGAGTTACTAATCTGTCGTTGCACCGCGCTGCTCTCTGGTGTGAATTCGGCTACGTGTGAGTAACCCTAAGACTCTTTGTAACTGGCTGAATTATAGCACAAAAACATAGAAAGAAACAGGTTGTCGTATTCGTTCCGTCAGCCTGTCTCTTTTTTATGAATTCTTTATCAAATTGGAACCACATGGGATTGTAATGGTCATCGCCTGTGAAACAAAAACCGAAACAGGTAATAAATGTTGTTTAATATGTGGAGGCATAATGAATCATTAAAATGCTTCCTTAGGTCATTATGAGACTAGAATTAAGGCGAGCACTGAACTTGGCTCCTAATTTTGTTATAGAGTTTTCCTCCATTTATTCTGCCTATTAATTCATTGGGACACACATGCACATACACACGAAGAGCACACACACACAACTAAAGAGCCGGAGCCAGAATGAATGAATTCCAACTCTGTGCATGAAGAAAGATGAAAGAGGCTTACACTGTCTAACAGGTTTATACACTGGATCCAACCTCAGAGTCAGAATCAGGTGTATCCACGGCAACCCAGGTAATAATTATCTGCAGCGGCACGGGCCATCTGTCATCTGGGCCTGTAACTCCGACCATTTGCAATCATTTAAATTTTTGCTCAAGAAAATAAAAGGGGCGTTGACCAGTTCTGTAGACTTCAGTGTTATCCCCTACACACGTTACAGTGACGCAACTCAAATGCAGAATACAGAAAAGAGGAATAAAGGAATAAAGTCAACCATTTTCACAGCGCGCTCATGAGCTCGAGCACGCAGATGGGCCGGGCTGTCTCACTTTTTTCCCCTATTTTTCTTTAATCATTGCCACCATGGGATCTGACAGATTTCATTTCTTGGGTCTGTAGTCAGCAGATTGGGAAGCAGATGAAAGGTGGTCAAGGTTTGCACAATTTTGTAAATGAGAACACATGAAACAAAAATAATTTTCGGGAGAATGTCTCATTAATATTCAAAAAGATTTTGAACACATTTATTGGTGAGAAATATGTGATTGCGTGCCTTTGTCGTTTGTGGTGCAAATCACGTGGGCAGCCCGTTTTAAGTTTTCAAAGTTTTTGTCTGTTTTAAGAAATAACCCAATCTCTCAATATACTTGGGGATTGTGCGTCTGTTTATGAATGTGCACTCACCCTTATGCGTGCAGGTTGTTTTACATCACTTCAACGAAAAAAAAAAAAGATGACTGAACCTCCAAAACAGGTTCATATGCGCTAATTCCTCTGTAATGTATGTCAATCAATATATTTATCACTGACCTGGAAATCACTAAATGAGAATCCGTTTAAAGGTTAATAATATCACTTCTTGAATAATGAACTGATTCATGATTCATTCAGTTCGTTCAATTCATTAGAACTGAAGTGCTCTTGTGCTTAAGAGTTAATCCACAATAATACTGTGTAATGTTCAGTGGCCAACAGGTCAGGTTGTGGTTGTTCCCGGCAACCTTTATGTAAAAATGTGTATCGGGGACGAACACAATGAGTAGCTCACGAACCTATTTCTGATGAATTGCGCATTTTCTAAGAGTGACTGTAAACTGTGACTAAAAACACATGATAATTTCATGATTATTTAAGTTCTAAACATTCACATTTGCATATTCTGAATGACTATACTTCAGGCATGCTCGCGAAATGGGCTCTCGAGGACAAAGAGGAGGAGAATTCAGGCTTTTAGCAACCGGAGAGAGAGTTAATCCTCAATGAGAGGCCAACCCAGCAGAGTACTAGAAGCAATTCATTCACCTAATAGACTTTATGCAGTACATCCTCTCATCTAATCTCTCTTTTAACAGATTGCAATCGCCGTAATGAAAGAGGTGCACGGAGGCTCGACGAACTAGTTTACGGATGCATGTTTTCTACTAAAACGGGAACGAGCACGGAGATGGGCATGCATACAGAGGCGTTCGTAGCGTGGGGGGGCGAGGTGACAAAAAAAAAAAGCGCATGCAAAACGCACACACACACACACACTAATGGGATATCTCTTTAGCTAACCTCGCTAGTGATGGCTCCAAAGCTGACAAGAAATTTCACTGGTGTAACAGCTGCAATCAGCACATAAATAGCACTGTCTACTCCCATTGAATCAAATCACAGCACCAGGAAACTAAACCCTGTGGGCCTGCGACGCTTTGGAAGCACTGGACAAAACCTCTGGTGGAAACTTGGTTATTGCTCCGTTTGATAAATATAGAGACACTTAAATAAAGTGTCGGGCTAATTGAGCCCCTTAAGCCATAAATTTAAAAGACGTGAGAGGAGATGGGCTATTAGGTAAAGTTTGTGTGTTACTATGTTTTTATTTTTATTTACTTATTTACTAATTTATGGCCGTGTGATTGGACCCTTTGTGCGCTAAAGTGGATTTAATCTCCCATAGACTTCAAACTGTTAAAGCATCGACCTAACGTCTGAAAAATATGGGTTCAGCCCATCTGTGGACTACAGCTGGCAATCTTACTGATCATTTTTGTTGGAGTTTTAGGGTACGCAATTACACATCTAGGAATTGAGTAGGAATTGAGCAGCTGTGTTTTAATGTATTGCCTGCACGGCAGCAAAGTGTATCTCAGACTGGAGAGTAGCCTTTATGAAAATGTATTCGCAAAGTCGAGCCTTTGAGTCTACGAATTGGAGTATTACTGGGGTTTAGTCGCCAGCAAAAACTGAGAATATTTCTGTAACCCCCCCCCGAGACTATTTAAAAGCTCCAGTACTAATTTGTGGAACAGAAAAAAACAACAACTAAAGAATTTAAAGAGGTAAGTCTAGCAAGAAAACATATTAAAAAAACACAAAAGTGTAGCGCAAAGAATTTCTGAGAAGAAGGGAAAAAAAAGTGAGACTGCAAAGCAAGGGGGAGGAAGAGAGGATTTGAAAATTATAGCTTCAATTTCCTGGAGATGCGTGGGTGACGGTAGCGGTGGGATCAGCCAGCGCTCTTCCCAAAGTAATGGGATTTATGTGCAGCACAGCGGTTTACAACCAGGTAACAAATGCCTCTCTCTTCCACGCTCACGCTCGCTATCTACCTTTTCTCTCTGTCACTTTGTCACCTCTGTATCTTCAGTATCTGTCTTTTTAGTTCATCTCGCCTCTGTAGCTGGGCCTCATCTTTTCACCCTTTCTGCATTTTTTATTCTCTCCGCAACTGGCTTCTTCTCTCACGATCGCGCGGCGAGACGCATTAACTAATCATCTGAGTAATCACGGGTATTCGAAGAAGCTTAAAGGTTTAGGCAGGTGGTGTGCGCTGACAGGAGCCGCGGCTGGTAGTCGGTAGCCTGGAACAGGGTTGGCGACCAGTATGTCAGTCAAGTCAAGTGTATGGTGGGGTCAGAGGTTGGCCGGGATATTTGGAGACTGACTAGCAATAACAGCTTTGCTGACGATCCTCGGTGCCAACAGGAGGAAACGCTCCAGGTGATTTGGAAGCTGGGGGGGAGGTTAGTTATTACCGCTGAAAAATGCCCAGAGGCGGGGTGAGAAAATGAACCCGCAGCACTGTGGTCAACTCTGTGCTCTGGATTTAATTTGCTCTGCTTTTTTTTGGAGTAATGTGTAGTTCAGGTGAAGCTCTTAAACATGTGTTTCTCTCATGCCTCTCATTGTGTTGAAAAAGACGTCAGCGAAAGTAGAAACTAGGAATAAATTGAAGAAATGGATGACGGTGTTTGTTTAGTTGAATATATTAGTTAAATATTAATTTTGTATTAATGGCTCATAAATACTGAGCCATTACCATGAGTGCCTGTGCACGTGGTGCATTGTGTGTATTCACTTATACCTCTGTATCTAATGTAAGTATGTGCATACGTGTCATTCTTACAGTTACTGCAGCTAAAAATATAAACCGCTGGTCCACTATACACAATCAACCCTTGTCACTTTGAAGACAACATGGCCTGAAATTGTGGACGTATTTAATCTCTTGTCAGGACTATATTAGGCTGCAGTTTACGCAGGTTGATTTGTACAGCATGTTCGAAAACGAAACTGAGAAGAGTCCTTGCGCGCATTCAAAATTCCTTGTAAATTAAAACGGTATATCTAAAACTACAAAGGTCAAACCCAGAGAGCACGGAACTGAACTTCAGCAACTCCCAAAGCCCCAAACCAGAGAGCTCACACAAAAAAATTATCAAAGCGGCCTCACAAGCAAATCTTGGCTGTGGTGTGGCCGTATATCACCATGATCCCCCCTTCCAGACCGGATCTGAGACTGATGAAGAAATGTCAGAGAAGTTTATGAAATGTTCAGTGGGATAAAATAAATTTGTTAATAAATAAATCTGACCGGACGCCTTTAGGATTTCAGGATTTCACCTGGGGACTGAATAAGCCCCCTTTAAATTTGTGGGGGAAAATTAAAAAAAAAATATATATGTGAAAAATGTCTAATCAATCAAAGATTTTGTGACTCCCTACAGTACCTCCACAGACCTCATGTTGAAGACCTATGACCTACACCTATGCTGCCTCGACACAAACGATTATGACAGTATTAGAAGAGATGTACAAGCAAGTTTAAAATGTATCTTTGGCGTTTTAAAACTTGTGTTTCCTTTCTCTTTTTTCCCCTTTAGATTCTCTCTCTTCTTCGCATAGCCCCTCTTAGGCATGGATTATAGCTTCACATAAAAAGACTGCACAGATGCAATACAATGTCCCATCACTTTTACTGTGCTAAGGATTACTGCAGATTGCCCATTGATCCTCAGCTTTTCAGGGGGGGATTCATTTGCGGTAGGATTTGCAACCTATTGACCTAATCATATATTCCAGGAGCATGTACAACTGCCATATTATCGTGAAGGTATACTATAGTAAGAGTTACAATAATCAATAAAACGCTGAATCAACCTCACCCATTTTTCACATTTACTGCCTAACTCAGTCCGCTCAAAGGCAGTCAACCGCTGTAAATCACAGTGTGCGTGCCTCTTTCATCCAAACCCACCACTGACAATATCCGGGAATGTACTGTACATAGATACATTTATTTATTATTTCTCAGCACCGTTTAATTTTTCAGAGCAAAAGAAAAAAAATCTTCATTGTTTCAGTGGCAATAATCACGTACAGCATAAGCTGCATAATTGAAGAACTTTCCAAGTTAATCAAAGGTGCGCCACTTAGCAACGTCATGAAGCCTCTGATGTGTCTTAACGGTAAATTATTCAACTGAACCTGGCAGTTACTTTTATGATCATTCATTTTATGTTTCTGCTTTTTTTTACTGTACAGAGATTACTGATGTTTTATGATTTCATAATGAAAAGTCTGGATTACTTCTAGTCTTTTAGTTATTTCGTTCGCTTCAAATTAGTTTTATCTTTAAGATAAAATAACATTTAATTTATCCCACAGTGGCACAACGCTGAGATCTTTTCTTATATATTTTTTTTCTCCACCAACCAATATGTCACAAAATCCAAAGTCTATTTTTAGTGATGGGAAAAGTCAATCTTATGCACTCTATTATTTTACTCCCTATTTCCACACATCCCGTCCTTGTTCGCCACTTTAAATAACGTGACAAGCTCGAGAGCGTTGCCCCCATGTTCTTTTATACACGAGGCAAAGGAAGAGGATTTGGCCGCTGCTGACGGTTACTGGAGGGCACGGAGCCCCGTACTCAAATCCCAGGCTGGGATTATGATAGAAAAATCAATCAATCCCCTCGTCCCAGAGCGGTGAATCAGCAGCGGCGGCGTGACCTAGTAGGATGAATCTAGTCTAAGCAGTGACTGACGCCGCAAGGACAAACCGGGAGCTCAGCGGGGAATAACAAAATATGCCCATTAGACAAATATTACAGAGGGTGAAAAACAAAGTCCCTGTTTGTTTTCCTCTTTTACAATCTGTCCATCTTGGCCTCTGTGTCCACTCCCTTTGCTCGCTGTGTGTTTATCGGTTCTTTATCTCATTTGAAAGTTTCTTTCGTTTCCATGTCTCTCCGTCTGTCACTGTGGTTATTATGGAGATATGAGTCTAGAGATGTAATTTTCAGAGATAACATCATTACGTTTAAACTTGTCTGAAAAGGGACGTTTTTTTTTTTTATCTTTCGTATCTAAATGTTTTTTTTATCTTTTCATTTTGTTATCCTGTATTACATTTATTTCCTCTTTGCCTGTTTATATTTTAGTTATAAAATTAGTTATTTTGAACTGACTTCTTTTGTCTTCCTTCACATTTTTCTTCCATAACACACACACTCTCTCTCACACACACACACACACACAAACCAGTGTGTTTTCCATCACTCAGTGTGGCTGTGCGGTCCAGACAGATTGGCTGTTTTGGCAAGTCTCTGAGCCCTGATGCCAGGACTAGGCAGACGCTTATTGTTGTAGGTTCTGTGTAGCTGTGTGTGTCTGTGTGTGTGTGTGTTCACTGTGCTGTGGGGATACAATTGATCTCAGCCACAGGAACCCAGTAGGGAAACAGAGGACGGCCGAAGCAATAGGCGTGACGAACACCTATCACACAGGGCAGGTACCGGTTTGATTTCATTTAGTCCCTGTTGATTGTAGCACCTGTGATTTTATGCTGCTTAAAAAGGAATCGGTCACTTTAGGAGGTAAAAATGTGCAGATATTTTAAACTCTTTCACTGTTACTCCTCATTTCTCATTCACCATAATGTGTTGTCTGCTCTAATTGGCAGCATGTCTGTGAGCTGCAGTGCATTCACCTGAGCCAGAATCATCAGCACTGCACATTCTCTCTCACTCTCAGGTTTATCCCCTCCTCCTCTTTCTGTCGCCTTCCTATCTGTCTTGTGCTCAGCTGTGATGCTAAAAAAATGGTTTTACGTCCCAGGAAATGTGTAATGACTTTTGCTGAGAGCTAGATGAGAAGATCGATACCACCTCCATATCGGGTAAATATGAGGCTACTACCAGGGTTACGAGCCAGACGACATCTTGGTCGTGATCAGTTACTTCCTGTAGTGTCCACTTGTAGTTGCCTGGCAACCTCACAGTTATGACTTTGCAACTTGGTGTTTATAATTTATACCACAGGTCTTCAACAGGGGGGTCCGTGACCTCTAGGGAGTGCGTGGAGGTACCCACAAATTTAAATTTCTTTAATTACACATTAACAAGAAGATTAACAAAAAGACATTTTAGTCAGCACTTCACTCATTCACCGATACAGGAGCTGTCTCAACAGCGCATTGTTTCACACACCGCCACACTAGACCTGTCAATCTAAGCCTCCTGTACACAATAGGCCCCGCCCCTATAGCTGCTGAGCCAATCACGAGGCTATGGCTCACACACCGACTCTGTCAGATTCCGAGAGTCTATTCAGTCCCCAGGTGAAATCCAGAAGCACGCTGCTACATTAGCAGAAGAGAAGCTAATAGTGCAGCTCGCTCCTATCAGCCAACTACTAAGGCCAGAGTTGATCGCTGTGTTTTGTTTTCTAGATCTTTTAATTTCGACACTACTATTGCAAATTTGAAATAAAAAGATCAATAACTGGGCCTGTGTATTATTTGGATAGCTTAGTATTGAATGCAAAATGGTGAGGATAATGTATATTTATAAACAGCACTCAGACCAAGTTTAATTTAGAACACATATAGTTGGTAGGGGATCCCTTCTTAATCTCTTATCAGTTTGGGGTCCTTGGCCTGAAAAACATTGAAGACCCCTGATTTATAGGAAAGAATTTTGTATAGATGCACATAAGGAGCTGTTATGTTTTAATTATTAGATACCATGTGGATTTTGTTACCTTTGGTCATAGCCAGGTCATTCCTTTCTGCTGGCGGTAGCTTCATATTTAACTGAAAAACCTCTGTGTGGTATAGGCCTTTACTAACTGGGAGAAAAAAAAAAGTGCACGACCCAAAACGTTGAACTAACCAATCTTTCAGTTCTACAACACGTTTGCTGTTTAAGAGCTTACACTTTGCATGCAAGGCTGCATTTCTAGCAAACAGCTTTCTTGTGGTAAAGTAATCACTGCAACATTGCTTTTTCCACATTTGCAGCGCATATACAGCACGGCTGCTCTGACTGAGAGAGCGCTAGAATTGAGACAAAAAGCCCCGAACGCTCCTCTTATCCTCAAATGGCCCTTGAGCATGGCGACAACAAACCTCACACTCTCGTCTAATAGGAGCGTGATTCATTAAATCTGACAAGGACCTTCTCTTCGACTGACTACACTCAAATTACTGAAAGGAATTAAATATAACTGATTATGCATTTGAACAGCACTTATATAATATTTTACAAAGCACTTGTCAAGATTTACCAATATACATTTTGTGCTTGCTGACATTTGCGGTGATTGACAGAAGAGTCGTGTTATTTTGGTTCACGACAAAATGGCAAAATGGATTGCTTTTAGAATACCAATTGCGTGCAGAAGTATCAGCTGAAAACAGACTGATAAGAATTGAGTGTGGCTAAACCAGGATAGAAAAAAAAACCACACATACACACAAAAGAAAAATAATTTAAAAAGTACTGAACAAGCAGGGGCCTTTCCTTGTAGCGGCAGATCCGTCTGACCGTAACAAACCTGACAGGGTTGTCAATGGCAACAATGTTGTTCTTAAGTAATGGAAGTTACCAGCCGGTGGCATGGAGATGGACGGAGCGGTGCTGAGTGAATTGGAGATAACAGGGAGCGCGACAACTGAATTACAGCTGACGGCCCTGAGATGAGCTCTCAGCAACAGAAAAACAAGACAGATAGACAATATGACACGCTGGAAGGGAGGCGGGACCACGGAGAGACTGAGTGCAAATTTTAGTGGCGAGTCGCAGATAAGAAAAAAAAAATCCTTGGAAAGACAGGAAGACAGAGATAGATACACTGTACATTAAAGGAAATGAGAATACAAGTGGATAAAAAGGGAACGCCATTCCCTGCACGAGTAAAGATGGGAGACGTTTTAACGATGAGAGAAATAGACAGAGAGCAAAGACGCAGTGAGCGTGCAGAGAAAAAAAAAATCAGATGAGATGGGGATATGGGAAAAAAAAAAGTGCAAAAGTCGAAGACGTGGATGGACAAGTTTGTGCATGCAGGATTTTGAGTTTGTCTAAAATGAAACAGAAAAGAAAAAATGTACTCAGAAAACTTACATGTGGCATTTGTGAGTCTGAAAGTCACCGACTTGTCCTCAATGTTACACACGTTGCGGACGGACACCTGGCAGGTGTAATCAGCGAAGTCCTTGGGTCTTAGGTTTTTCAGCTTCAGCACCTTTGTCTCGCCCTGGGTGGGACAAACAACACACACACAGCAACGTAATATTTTACCACATAATCAGTTGTAATGTGATTCACCTACAGGGCACATAGAGTGTACTCTAAATGTTAACCCAAACATAAACCTTGCATGGCATTTCCATTGGTGTACAAACAACGTTACACCGACTAGAAAGTCCAAAGATTTTATTTCTCTCGCTTCTACACTGGGTTCTAATATTGTGTAAAAGCCATTTTAATTTTTAATGAGCTCCAGTGTGATAAACAGGGTCGAACGCACACTAAGATCAACACACACGTTAACACAAACGCATGCACCGCACTCCACAAACACACACTGTGCCGGTACGGCTGGCATGCCCTGATTACCAACTGGAGCATTTCTGAGATACATGTGGAGTTTTATGAATGATACAGTCTACATGGCTTTTGCATGAGACCATCAGGGGAAGGGGAGCGATCCGATGGCGAGTGCAAAAATAAAGACAACATCCCTTCATGCAACCTCTCCCTACTCATATAACCGTGCCTCTGCACTCAAACGCGCAGTCTCGGACCCACAAAAGCAGTCACACATCTCCCCCAACGTCGCTGATGAGTTTTCAGATCAAGACTTTGTGCTCCATACTGTACGCAGTGTCTTGGGCAGCCCTGGGAACAGCTACGCTTTTCTGGTTAATTGAACTCCAGGGGCTTTGCTTTGTGGCTGGATGATGCTTTGATAAGTGGAGAAAAAGGGGAGCAGTTGTGCTAAGCCTCAGGATCAGACTTAGAGGAGGTTCATTCTGCGACTTTGTTGACTTACTGGTTATCGCCAGCTAACTGAGCAAGTAACTGACCGACTGATTGGGCGGCTCACTCGACTGTTAGCTCGAGGCCCAAGCAATCTCATGACACTCCACTAAGCCACATTCAGTACACACACATGCTTATTAACATGTCTTTGTGTGTGCAGCCAACTTGCATGCATGTAATTAGTGTTTTCCATGTTTTAGCTGCTCACAGAGAATTTCTTTCATTTCGACAACATTGTAAAAAGACGCTCATTAAACCGCGTGGGCAAATGATTCTCATTCCACTCCCGCGTCTACTTATTTCATCAGCTGCCTCAAACTAGCTAATACAGCTAATGTCCACGAGTTGGTCGAGAAAAGAGAAGGTGAATAGAGAAAAAACAAATCTCAGGCTGAACCTAAAATGTTTTGCAGGATGAGGACTAATGGGTTTGGGAAATGTGACGTTATCTAGTGTTTTTTTATTTAAAAATGTTTCGCTTAGTGTGTATTAGTGTGAAACGCTTGTTTGCCTTAAATAGCTAAACAAGCTAATGACATTTGTATCTATTAAATGCCACTTTAGAGAGCATAACAAAATACATGACACCTGTCACGTCATGCAGAGCATCTCCCTGACCGGTGCCTTATGCACGGTTTGTCAGCATTGTGGAGAAACTCACAGCTGGACATTTCTTCTCTGCGGAGCTAAGATTAAAGGTGTTGGCCTCGGAATTGATGTCGGTGGGAGGGCTATTCAGTGACCTCAATGATCACGTAAACACCGAATGCCGGACAGATAACAAGGCAAACTTGAGAGGACGGTATTCAGCGGGGAGAGATTTTGTGAGGCACGCTCTGAAGGGCAGAGCGCGCGTCGGGGACCGACTGCACACCTGGCCGTGAGTCTGTGCTACACAGGTGTTTGTGTACCTGAGTGTAGAGAGGCTCGTAGATGTCCACTCCGTTGTCCTTGCTCTGCTCGATGGGCGTGTCCCCGCGTTTCCAGATGAATCTTGCCGGAGGGTTGGAGTTGACCGTGCAGCGCAGGAACACCGTCTTCTCCTGGTAGTAGTTTCCGCGCACGTCGCTGATGGTTTGATGCACCGTCAGGACGGGTATGTCAAGGTCTGCAAAACCAACGGAGACGGTGAAAAGGAAAAAAGTGTGAATTCTTCTATCTTGCTACATTTGAACGATAAAGCCATCTCTCTGCTTTGTAAAACGTTGGCAATATTTGTGGCAAAGATGGGATTTGGGAACTGGGACACAGCTATAAATGAGGGCAAACGGCGTAGTTTGCTGATTGAACTGCCCACCCACACTGACCGAATCTGTCCAAACAGTCGCCTATTTATCGTGGCTTTTTAACAAACAATCTGTGTGCTTTGCCATTTCCCCCTCTCCCTCTCTGTGACTCCGGTGCGCGCTGAATTTGTATATATTTTCTGTCATATTTATCTCTTTCCCCCCACTTGCCTCATTTTCCCTGTGCATTTCCTTCATGGGAGCGTCTTCTCCCTTTTCCTCCAGTGGATGAGATTTCAGCTGCTGTCACGAGCACGGAGGCTGCTCACCCCTGGTTTCTGCCGTTTCCCCCCCGAAACTCACTGCCACTTTCACTCCACATCACCGTCCCTCCCCTCTCTATCCTTTCCTCCTCGCTCTTTGCCTCTATCTCTTGCAGGGCAGGGTTGTGTATGTGTGTGTAATCCCGATTCTTTGCAGCCTAATTGGACTGTTGCAGACTTCAAACGCTGTGGAAACAATTTCTACCAGCGCCACCCTTTTTCTGCCTTGACATTTTACCCCTCTCCTTCCTGCTCTCCTCCTTCCCTCTTTCTTGCCTGTTCCTGCCCCTCGCCTCCTTTCTACTGTGTCAGCCCGAGTCACCTGCTGTACACTTATCAGCAAGCCGCGGCGCGAGCTGTGGGAAAGGGGGGAGATGTGCTCTCGACACTCGTCAAACTGGAGCATAGCAGAACCCATGTGATGGAGGAAGTTGAGAGCTTCTTTTGTACAGTATGCTGCACAGCACTGGTGACTTGGAGAGAAACAACGTGTAGATGTGTGTTTCTGAGCGTGCCGCTGAAAAGGGCACAGCTGTCACACGAGGGCCGCGCCTCACTCACACGGGCAACGTGGGCGCGCACGCTCAAAGTTAAAGTGTGCGCGGCCTCGGCATTGCATCAGTGCACTTGTGTCGCCCGAAGGTTAGCGCCACCAGACAGGCTGGCACATAAACACGGAGAGGCAACTTAAGCTCGGTGAGGTAGCTGCAAACAACCCAGACATTGCATGAGACTCCTTCTTTTCAAATGAAAGGTGCGCCACAGGGTCAGGGGAAGGTTTGCTAAATCGTAGGAATGCACGCTTCAAAGCAACAATAAAGCGTGCAGAATCCCTGGGTGAATGTCGCGGGAAGTTATTTTGTCAAATTATCACAAAAAAAGAAAATAAATAAAAATTAAAAAAAAAAAAAAACTGTTCAAAGCATTTTTTTTCTGGTCACCCTCTGCCTTTGAGAATGTTAGTAACGCTGAATATGACATATCAAAATAGACGAGACCCCGCATTCACCTTCAAAACTGCTTTGAAACACACTGAATAGCAAACAACAAACACTGTGGTTAAACGCTACTACATTGTTCTCCCGATTATGTTGTTGAGGCAAATGTAATCAATGGGCTGGATTAAGTTCAACAAATAAAGTGCTCCGTCTACGAACCGGGCAAGAGTCGGCGCAGTTGGCTGAGGTGGATCGCGGCCGTGTATAATGTGGCAGTGGCTGCCGACTCTTAATCTTGTTGTATGTTATAAGAATTTCATTCAAACGCTTTTCAGGAGAAAGCCGGAAAAAAAGCCTTTAAAAAATGTAATCAAATCAAATTCATACACTGTTTGAGCCGGCTAAGCTGCTTACTTTAATGCACTACTTTTTGTGCGTCTGTGTATTTTAGAGTTTAGCTGTGTGCTCTGTGGAGTGTTCACCTGCTTCCATTGCTCTCATCTTCCTGCGGACACTGTTATTTATGAAATAAAAATCCCACAAATTGGAACAAAAGGCCCAGCAGGGACTCCACAGTGTGGCGTGGCCAGTCTGTATAATCACCTCTGCCAGCACCAGGCCTACAAACCTGGGCATCAAAGATACCCGCATCCTGCTTCTGCCACGTGTGCACGTGTGTGTGAAAGAGATCTGGCAAAAGAGCAAGCACCTTTGTATACTTGAATTTGTGACTATGTGAACGCACAGCGCGTTGTGTGCATGCGCCTATGTGTGTATTTGCTCAAAACTGGCACAGGATTTCTGTATGATTTTCACAGATCATTTGCAGCCCAGGGGGGATCCTAGATGACTAATGACCCAGTGCTGTGTGTGTCTCTGTGTGTGTGGGTGAGACTATCTGCTGTTTATTTGGTGACTTGTTGTTTGAGTGTGAACAAAGTCGAAAGGAGACCGATCTGGAGAAGCGGTCCAGAGAGGTGGATTCTCATCAACGTCAAACTACTGTAAATGACCCCTGTAGAATCAGTCAGCTAACAGCACGCACCCTTTTCATAAACACAAAAGACTTACTGGCCTTTCAGCGCCTTTACTGAGCTTTTTTTTCTTCTACATTAATGTAAATTGTGGTGTTAAAGGTTTTGTAATGCAAGATGAGTCTAACCTTAACACAGTTTGGACTCTTAAGTAAATGGGAGACATAAGAAGAAACTGCAAGTGTACAGAAAATACAATATGAAACTTTAATGAAGCTTCTGATTTCCCCGAAGTCCTGCCTTTGCACACAGCTTAGATCAATTCCACTGCGCTGTTTTGTTTTTGTTTGCTACAGGTTTTAATGTACATACTTCCAAATTTCAAGCTGCTCTGGGGGTCTGGTGTTGTTGTTGTTTTTTTTTTTTTTTTGCTTAGACACCACACAGTGGTGCTGACACAAAGACACTTTAGTTGGCCCTTAGCCTGAGTATTCACAAAGCACAAAAGCCTGTGAAAAGGTTTGAGAAGGATTTTCTGGGCTGATTCCTTTAGGGTGGGTAATTCCACTCTTTCTCTTAATGCATTCTCTAACTCAGTGTTTCCCAACCCAGGGCCCGCCCCCCAGGGGGTGCACCAAAACTTGTCTTATCTGAGCTCACCATCGGTTTTCTCCTGTTTCACCGGTCACCAGTTTTCAACCAGTACTACGTGTGCCTCTCCACATGTACATTCAACATTTAGAGAAAAAACCTTGTTGACGCCATATATTGTCAGATTCGAGCAGTTAATTCAGTTCACCTACCAGTGGAAACGCAGTAACGCAGATTTCCCTCTCCAGACTAACTACACTAGTCAATCAGAATTAGGGTGAGGTTGGGTCTTGGAAAGATTGGTAGAGATCCAACCGCAACTTGGGAAAAAAAATAGCCCTGAGTTGTCAAATTCAGAAATGACTGCATCCAAAATAAGAACAAGCTGCAGCACATATTTTAATGTTCAGCAAACGGTGACAATACTTATTTTTTCTCCCCCGAGTTAACCTGTAACGTGGACGCTATGATATCAGAAAGCTGATATTTCCAAGTTGGAATTTAGAGATTCCAAATTTTTGTGAAGGCATCATCTAAACCAGCGTTTTTTCACTGAAGTCACTGTTGTCAGAAAGATGGAGAGTAAATTTATGAAGCTAGGACAATGTTTAATGCACACAAAGGACTTAAAAACAGTAATAATAATAATAACAGGATGCAATTTTTGCAATACAAAGTTAGAATATGATCTACAGTTATTTTTGTATAAATTGAAATTGAATGAAATGGTTAAATTGCTCATCAAATAATTCCTCAAATTAATGAATTAATTAGCTTACAAAATTCAGGCACAGGATTTTTTTTCATTTTTTATTTTTTATTTTTTACTTTAACCCCTGAATATGTTTCATGTATAAATGGAAATGCATAATAGGGGGGCCTCCAAGGAAAAAAGGTTGGGAAGCACTGCTCTAGCTCACTTGACCAACACACCTAATGAGTCTTAAATCCTAAGTCTCAAAATATAAGTCTTAAATCTTTTGGTTAAATGCTACACCGTAGACATATACTTAAAGCATTCAGCTGGCTTGGGGTTTTGTGCATTATTCTACAGTGTGACTGTCTACAAAGGAAAAGACTGGAAAGGCACAGGAGAAAAATAATAGCCTCACACACAACTGAAAGCCCTTTGATTGTAATCTACAGGGTCACAGTAATGCAGTTCTCCAGTTACCTATATCCTTGAATATGGTTTTGTTCTTATACAGCTGAAACAGACAGCAGCTTTAAGATGAGAAACTGAGCTGTGTCTATGAAAACTGTCACTGCCATGTAAACTCGTCAACCTAATGTTTAACATCTGAATTAAAATCCTCCTCATGAATACATTCAACATCATGTGCATTTTGGATGGGAAAAATTATGAAACGCAAATCTTCAGCACACACGCTTATCTGGTTTACACACATGAATTCAAAAGGGCCAATTCAACAGAGTGTCTCAGTTTTCAAGAGAAATCAGATGCATGTTAATGAAATTCTCTTATGATAACAAAAAAAAAGAAACTGTCAAATATTTCTCTTCTATCCGCTGTGAATATCCTCACATCCAATTTGTATTCATATTAAAACAGCCGCACCCGCCTGTAAACTGAGTGGCTTCAAAATTGCCCAACTTGCTTGAGGTATTCCCTGAAGGTTTAGGCTGGTTGCAGTTTGGCCCAGGCATTCCAATTAAGTTTGTTCTTTGATGTGTGTTGTTTTAATATAGATTTCAGGGTGAATGATTACCATAAAGAAACTCCCCTGTACAGACTTTAACTACAAATAGTCTAGCAAACGCCTATGTAAACAGCAAAAAATAATAAAAAAAAGTAAATAAAAATAAAAGCCTTTCCATTTATCCATCCTGTACCTGTAACCTACTGCAAACCCTTTAACCGTGAAACCACTGAGAGACACTGGCAATTATGTAATCTCACAACATTACACCTACATGTTTGACTCTTGGACTCACACAGGCTCTGCATGCCGTCAGGTCTTCACAATCCTAACCCAAATAATCTCTTTGAAATAACCTCAGTTGCAATGGCAATGATGGAAACAGAGATTTACTCAGAGGCGATCCATCCTGGTGGTCAGAGTTGACTGAGTGTGTTTTTGTAACAAGTTGACCTCTGCTGGGTACTTTCCCCCAGCAGGAGGACGCCCTGGACTCCAAATCCTCTTTGATTTCCAATAACATGTCCTGTATTCTAGCTCTCTGCAACTAGACGGCCATTAAGGGACCAAAGAGAAGATGACAGGTTCAATTGAGTGTGAGCGTGCGGTGGTGGAGGTGGGGTTCGTGTGTGTGTGTGTGTGTGTGTGTGTGTGTGTGTGTGTGTGTGTGTGTGTGTGTGTGTGTGTGTGTGTGTTAGCGTGTGGGTGGTTGAGTGAGCGAATGTGATTGTGGCAGTAATAGGTTCAGCACCTATTGTACAACACAGGACTGCTACTGTATTATCCCCAATAAATGAAACCGTAATCACAGCAACCACTGAAGGTCAGTACAGCATCTATTATGTATCTGAAAAATAAGACATAAAGAAAGTGTGCCTATACAGCTTTCTTCCTATTTCCTATACTACAGTCCTCAGAGATGATGTGAAAAACTGACACATATTTACGTGAATGCAAACCAGGCTAACATGCTAATGTTTAGCACAGGAAATGCTTCCGTGTTCAACATCATACTTTTGCCAGGCTAAAATTCCAGCAAAACTAAACCACTAATCAAACCAGTTAAGTGACACCAGTTAATTAGCAAACAGTCAAAGTAACTTATCCGGACTGGTAAAATGAGTGGCAATATTTTATGGCGAACTTAGCACTGTAGCATCTTAATGCAAATGTTAAACTTGTTGTTGTTATTCAGAAACAGTCAGTCGGTCTGTATCCTAGCAAAGAAATATCAGTGTGTTTGACACCAAAAGATTACCAAATACAATCTTAAAAATAATTTACACTGAGCAAAACATTTCTGAGCAGACTGCTCACAGTTCTCTGTTGCAGATTTCTTTAGATTTAATATTTGTTTCCTGTCTGTTTGATGATTGAGTATACAGCAGCAGTGTCTCTATTATCAGCAAAAACAGCAGCTTAGTGATGTTAAATTCATAAAATGATCAGCGAAAACCAATCCTGCATTTTTGACAACGTGGCAAACACTTAGAATGGATAACTCTGACGCATGAAAGCTGAAATCAGAGCAAATGTTCTGCAGTAATATGCGACCACGCAGGAAAACTGTCTCCTTTACTCCAGCTGCACATACACATGTGAACTGAAAACATACTTACAGACTTACTGTACCGACAACACACACAAACACTCACACACACAGAGAAAAGTCTGTGCATACAGAGAGGCACAAACAGAGGCAGACTTGCCGTTTGATCCAGTTTCGCGTCTCGTCAATTATTCAGCATTCTGCTCATAGACATCGCCTTAAAGAGGGCATTAAACATGCACGAGGCCCACATTTGGAAATAACGAGAATATTGCCTGTCTTTAACATGCAATGTTTAAAAGTAAAGATTGATTTAGGGTGATATTTTCTGCTCTCTTTTTTTTGTTTACTTATTTTTTATTTTTATAGCGCAATAACAGAAGTCACTAATTGTGCATTTGTGTCCCTCTCTTCACTGACATCCATAAAAACGAAAGGTAGATGAAGCTTTCACTATTATTATTAATAACGTATACAATGACAGGAAATTGATTTCACAGGTTTCTTCAACAGCAACATAGATCAGGGCATTTTTACAGAGGACAAATAGAAAATTATGCCACAACTAACAGATGTTTAAAACAAAAATATCTTGAACATAAAATGGCTTGTCAGTGAAGCAGTGCAACAATTACTACATCGTCACAAAATAATGCTGGAGGAAAAACTGTTATGGGCTTCACTGCAGATAAAAAAATTACCTATACTTTTTTTTAATGACTCTGGTGACCTTGTTTTACACATGCAAACACGCATCACGAGTATGTAGAAGGAAATCCCATCATTTGTTTTAATGTACGGTGAATCCCACACTTTCCTGAACACAAATGTAGACTACCGCAGCCTCCCTACGTTGCATCATGTGTAGACGTTATACTGTTAACATCGGGGCAATGGAATGTGTGTTAAGAGGAATTACACAATGAGCCTTCTACGAAACTAACATCCAGCACTGTGCTGAAAATGGCGCATTTTCGTTGAGCCAGCGCCTTATGTACAAGCCTTAATTATGCTTTTGTCAGCAAAAAGCCTGGGAAAAGGTATTAAACATTCATGATGGTGTAACTCCATTATTTCAGGCCATAAAAAGACTAATTTGGGCACGGTTATTTACTGTGAGCGTAACGGTGTAGCTGCACAGTGGCGGTGACAGCAAAGAAGGTGTTAAGAGACCCGCAGGTATAGTACATTCACTCAGCCTCTGGGCTTAAATAACCCCCCACCCCACCACACACACGCGCTCACACAAAATAAGTTGCGCAGTGACACACACATTGGCCCAATAATATGTTAACACAATGCGGACATGCATATGTCTTTACACAAGTACACGCTCACCAACAAACACACACAAAATGCTCAGGGCTAAAACAACACATGGATCCCAGCTCCCCTGCTGTAGCCCCTTAGGTCAAAGACAAGAGAGCCCTTCTGTGCCCCCGCTAGTGGCTTCTAAGTCATCTATGTGGAGCATCGTAGATAAAGAATACCCTTCTTACTCCTTCCTTGTTTTGGTGAATGTGTGGGTGAATGTTTGGTGTAACAGCCGGGATCCATGCACAGTGAGTCAAGGGGAACTGCTCCTTACAGGTGGCAAAGACGCATGCAGCTTCTTACTCACCTGCGCTCAGGTGCAGGAACTTGAAGGATGCCAGCCAACACTATGGGCTGCTGCATATTTAATAAGCTCTGTGGCATGCAGGACTCTGTGGGCCACAGCAATAATATGCAAAGGGAACACATATAGACATACACCTACTGTTACAGTCTGTTGTTGCTATTAAAATTATTAAATTGCTGGTGTTTTATTGTGTTGTGGGACGAACACTAGGCCCAGGGGCAATCTGCACGGAGCCTTTATTAAAACAACTCCGGGCCTTGACCGCAGATTCCTGCTCAGATACTAAAGTGGCATTCTGGCATTGCTTCACTTCCATTGTTTTCTGGTTTTATAGGAGACAGTGAACAAATAAATAAGAAAGAGCAAGGAGACTCCCTAGATAACACTCGGCCTGAAAATACAGTCTCATCACCGGTCTGTGAGAGAAGTTGGGATACTTTTTTATCACTTCGTCGGCTTGAAGATACACAATACAGAAGATAAGAAGGAGTTTTCCAAAAGTTATGCGACGTAACTACGTCGTCCAAAATGCAATAAAAAAAATAATAAAATGCAATAAAAAACATGCGTAAAGACAGTCACAGCAATCTCATTAGTCTTGCTCTTCACTGACCACTAACTATGTTTATTCCGCTTCGTTACAAGCTACATTTCTGTACCATTTTTGTACCAGACCCATTAGCCGACCTTACAAAGCTATGAAGGTCACTATAAAAAGTGGACGCCCGTCTGCTAAGAACTTACAGACACAAACAAGCGGATTTGTCCAGCTACCAAATCCTTGGCTTCTCCTTGGCTGAATGAAACCACCCATTAGCAAATCTTCGATCTGTTGCACCCACCGCACCTCACATTAAACCTTGTGTGTCAGTGTCTCACGTACATTAATAATTTATGTAGTTTAAGATGCACATTTACCATATTAACGATTCGCTAGACCTTTTGCCAAGTATGTGTAATTGTAAAAATTGCGTTGTGCATCAAATTTACAATACATCACAGACTATTATAAAACAATTACTGAACAAAAACCTGTAATGAGAGGTTGGTGAATATCCCAATAAACGCTTGTCGTCACAAATACTGTTACATGTGCTTATGCAGGGCCAAAAGATTTTGTGTTAAGGGGACTTACCTGATATCTATAGCATCTAATATGTGACAGGTCAAAAGTTCAGCGGCTGTCAGGAGGAGCTAATAACAAATCCTGCCAAAAAGCCCCCAAGCCACACGCTGGCTCGATAAACCGCTCCGGCTTAAAAATGTACACTTTAATTATTAAGCAACAGGGATAGCAGAAATGTTATTGTAAGTCTGCCTTATATGTTACTTCAAACACAACAGATAGAGTATGCCTAGAGCACGTCACAGGAGCAACCTGAGGTTATTTCATCTAATGTCTTTGACCTTCGTAGTCCTTGTTGCCTCATATGGATCATTAGGGGACCATTACAAGTGAGAAGGCATTTGTACAAGTGTCTCCATGCGTCTTTTCTCTATATGGCAATCGCATGAATGATTTATTTCCTGTGGACAACAGGGGTTCCATGTGTGGCATTTATGGCCGTGGCAGTTTTACAGGGTCAAAGGTTACACGAGAGGTTTCCACGGTGATAAAGTATAATGGGCTCAGCTGTGGATGTTTGCATCAGATCCAAACAGACATCTGAAATCCCGTATATAAATTAGAGCAATATACCGGGACACCGAAGATGGTAAATGAATTACAACGATTGCGTTGGATGAAATAATTAAGACTCATCCCACAGCTGGGTGCACACACAGGTGACAGCTGAGGCCAGGGGCATTATGTCTGTGGGTTGTCCATCCATCCGTTCCAGTGGTTGAGATATCCTTGAACTCCTGGAGGAAATTTCATTTTATTTGTCACAAGTATAAATAGATGCCATTCTTGTGAGCGTAATACTCAGGAAGACTCAATTTTAATATATCAGGCACAAACATCAATTAGACTCAAGGATGAACTCACCAGACTTGGATAAAAAGAACACAAAAACTGAACCTGGTCATAACCCAAGAATTTACAGTCTAATTATGACCTTATTTCTAATAGGATAAAATCATGAAGGGACGACGGTCAAAGGTAAATGTCACTCCCCTGCCATAATTCATGTTCACGATTCCCGTGTGGTTGGATCCCGAGCTGGTGATCTTAATCTTGGGTGCCCTCCTTGAAACTGTGGTGATTACACAGACCTTCTACATACAGATCCTTCTCTGTGGTCTTCTCTTCATACAGTATATTACATGACATAATCTGAAGCTTGACAAGTTGGCAGAGACATGCTGCCACCAAGCAGCGATGGAATTGAAACATCTATCAGCCGGCCACATGTTTTTATATCAAGAGAGTGTAGGAAGCTCTACATGGATTTGACCTCGGAAAAAGGACAAATCTCACCCCCCCTCTCTCTGAATCATCGAGGATCTACTCGAAACCAAAATATAGCTTTTCCAACCACCAACCTCCCAAGAGTTATTTCAGAAATTGTCCAGCAAGGGAAACTCTTCACAGAGCTTATTAGGCAATGCTTTGGGAGAGAGAGTAACCCCACCTGCGTGATGGTTATTGCCTACTCTCCAGACTGATTTGTGCAGCACTCGCCAACGCCTGCTCTCGGAAAGTGCTGAGTTAGCCTGCTCTTAACAAAAAACAAAACACCTTGGGTTTGTGGTAGTCCAGATACCCGTTTCAGATTTTTGCTGGTACTACTTTCTGGTTTATTTGCTACTTTCTTTACATCTTTATCTGTTTGGGCCTCAGATTTTTCTGTCTTTTGATACCTTTCCCACTGAGACGGAGTTTATTTCTCCAGGCTGGAACACTTACAAAAGTTTCACCGACCAGTTCTGAACAAATGTTAGTGCTCTGCCATGATTCACTTCGGGGAACAAAAAAATTTCCTCAACTGAAATTAGCATACATTTTAAAGGCACATTATCTTCAAGGTGTGCTGCAGCTGATGCGTATATTCAGTAACAATAACAAAATGACTCCATTGCTAGCTTCAGTCATTATGTAAATGTGTTGTTTATTTCATTTCAGAAAATATTCAAATGAGGTGATTCCCACTTAAGTAAAGAAAAGACCAGTGAGTAGTCGTTTATCTCATTCCTGTCTTCTTCTTCTTTTTTTTTTATCTCTATAACTCATCTCTATTTCTAAGTCTTTCTCATCCTGAGCTGGACACAGGTAAAGTGGACACAGAGATAGCAACAGCTTCTGCTTGCAACTGATAGAAAACAAATACAGCCAATAAGTGCTTCCTCTGGCGATGTCAATATTGGTTTATTTTCTGAATTGAATAGTTATCTACCATCATATCTTGTTGTTTTCCTGCTCGTTTTTTCCCACATAACCTAAAGTTAGTCGGTGGTAGATCTTATGCAAACGCTGACGGCGGCGAAGAAAGTCGTTACAGAACCCGCAGTGCTATTCTTTGTAGCCACCAAAATATTTATCCTGAGTAGTTTCATGACATTCTTATCCTCCGGTCTCTGCGTCTCTGTCTCCGTCCTCATCCTATTTCAATTTTTCTATCAGCCGACACACAGGCTGTGAGCCAGCCCCAAGGCACGTCCCATACTTTATAACACTGCCTTCATTACCCAGCCGGCTGCAGCGGGTCATAAATGAAAAAAGAAAAAAAAATGAAGATGTGGGAGGAGGAATGGGAGGAGAAAGGTAAAGGAAGAAGTATAGGAATGAAGAGAAAAGGGTCAAAATCTAGACTATGAGTCAACTGTGAAAAGACAGTAGGGGAAGAGAGCGAGAAGGAGAGAGCCAGGTAGTATGCATGGGGAAAAAAAGAGTGGAAGAGCAAAGCCATAAAACCTAAGTTGGAAGTTATTGGAGAATGGCTGGATGAAAAATGCCATCGCCATAAAATAATATTAGAATTGGTCTGGCCTTATGGCATTGATGAATACAGATGCTGCCCAGTGGGGTCTTTGGCTGGGGGGAACTAGCTAATTTGAACAGCCATTCCACCTCTGAGAGTGGTAAAAAATATTAAAGGAAATGAAATGAAAGGTTCACTGTCAGTTGTTTAGTTTATAGCCCTACATTTCCATCTCATAGTGGGTTTAGGTGTCAGGCGGAAGATCCACTCACTAAAAATAGCCGCCAGCAGGGGAGTTAGCCATGCGTGATTTATTCTTAATATCCCTACAATGTACTACAAACCAGAGCAGAAAGACACCCACTGCTGCTTTAAACAAATACAACGTATAGCAAGGCTCAAACCTTCTCTCAACCTTGTACAGTGAAACCAGAGCTTATTTTACCCTCATCCTCCTCCATCACGCTGTCAATAATTGGTCCACAGGGGACGTGAATACTGCCAAATTGATGACAGCTGAGGGAACGGGGACCAGCAGAAATCTGATCAGCTATATTGACTGAAGGATATTGAAAAGACAGCTGGATATCTTAATTACTGCAGTGTCATGGTAATGCCATTTTATCACATTTGAACTGGATTTAGAGACGGCCTTCAGCAAACCATCCGATACTTAATTCCTCTGAACAAAAATCAATGGTACAACGTCTGACCAAAAGTAGGGAAAATATCCTGTCGAGAAACTACTTCACTAGTGAATATGTGATTTTGTTGCACAATACCAGTCACAATATTAGACAATCGTTAAGTTTTTGTACTGTAGGTTAATAGTGAAGACATGAAAGTGTTCAGAAGTAACAAAATGTTGATGCCACCAGTAAAACTGTGAGAATAAAGAATAATTTGGGGTCGAACATAGCCCTGTGTAGAGGTGGTTTTTAGTCATGTGATTTTGATGACGTACAAAAGCCATATTGGAAGGGCAAGAAGTGATCTGCAGCTATGGGAAAGACGACTGAAACACCATACTGTACAAACCTAGACGAGAAATATATAAAAGAATATATAATTCATATAATTCAGTCTTGATCTTGATGTAAGTGAAAATTGTAGAGGGTATGCATTGACATCACTAGATTCCAGCTGTTTCTTCGTAATGCAGAGATCCATTTACTTGTCTTTTCTTTGGCTGTTGGGGATATCTGTAAAAATATATCACTGACTGCTTTTCAAATCTTCCAATTTTTTTTAATTATTTTACAATTTAGATGTTATTAAAACATATGATTCAAACTAATGCTGCTAACCCCCATGTTCAATTGTCACTTTTTGTCACTCGGTGGCCGTAACCATGGAGACTTTGCTGGCTGTGATGTCAGGTGCGGCTTTAACTTAACATTTTTGTTCAAGTGAAAAAAAAAACTTTCACAAACCTGTGGTGTCTTCTGAGGTGGTTATACCGGGAACATTTCATACTGTTACAATCCAAGAACACAGTGAACAGTCATAAACCGGAGGATACGATTTGAGGCAAATTTAAGTTAAAACTTCAGCTGCACATTCTATTAAAACAAAACATAAAGTGACAAAGATCACATCAGCAACACTATAGACTGACACTATGTTGTACAAAGTACTAGAACAACCTAAAGAGTGCCACCAAAGCCTGAACAGTTATTGTTACCTAATACTATAAATAAAGTCACAAAAAGCAGGTTCCCTCAGGTGAAGAGGTTGCTAAAGACAGGCTGTAGAAGGCTATGCTCCTACCAACCACAGATGTAGCTCAAATGTCATTTTTCCGAGCACTTACAGATTTTTGCATTTATACTTTAGGTATGATCATAACTTTCAGATCTCAATTAAAAAACAAAACAAAGTCTTATTGCTTTCTTGGTTTGATAGAGACAACTGTAATCAACACAAAATGCCTGTATTCTGACAGTCAACACACTGGATCCTTAGTAGAAAATCACTTCATACCCTCATCTGCGGTTCATGATGTAACGGTCTGAACTCTACTGTATATTCTTACAGTTGTCCTCTTGTATTGTTTCTTTTGTTTCTGAGTGCAGGAACCTGAGGCTGATCAACTGGACCATACAAGCACGGAAATCTTTGTCCCTGGGAGGGACAATCCTTTCCATTCACCCAAAGACATTAAAATAGTCATCGATGGAATAGACATCCTGAACGAGGAGCTCTCAGACTGTTTGCTCCAACCTTCTTAAGTGGTTTATATGGAGTTAAATATTTCATATTAATCTGAACGTTTTATTTACATCAAATCAACGGAGACAACTTCTTAATTTTAATTAAAGACAACACAAAATAATTGATTTGGTCCAACTTCAGAAAATAGTTTGCTTGGAGTTACAAAATACAGACTAAACTGGATTAATAATTTACACTGAGCCAACGCAAAAATGTAGGTGTGATTGATTACTTCAAGCTTAAACAAGGTTTTATTTTTTCAGTGCATATGTAACTTTCCTGTTGTGAACATCAATTAAAGGATCTTACTATAACCTGCAGTATTTCTGAACCACTGCAACCAATGCATTTTAATATTTATCAAACAAAATGATTCTCTCCAGCATCTACATCTGCTCTCGAGTTAATGCGGTTGAACCCTGCGCCCCTCTCTGTTCGTTACATACTGTATAGTTAGAAAAATGTTTCCACTTTTATACATAACTATTATTCAGTTTCTTTCTTTTATGAATGCCAGTCATCCTCTGACGTTGTCAGCTCCACAGAAAACCCTCCATGAACCACTTGATTTATTCTTCATTCCAGTGTAACAGTTATTTTCCCAGAGAAAAATATCCGTGTGTGCTACAAGAGCCGGAGGTAAGGTCAAGATAATTTCAAGCCTGCACTGTATTGTATAACCTTCATAAAGAATAGAGAGTCAATAAATAAACAACGGAAAAACAAAGGGGGGGAGGGGGGGGCACATTTTAGATAAAGCTGGCCAAATGATGGGGACAAGTGGAGCGGTCTTATCTCCTCATGGTGTGCACGGCAGCTTATAGCAAAACCATACTTCATTCTCACTGTGTGTCAAGTGAGGTGGTCGTGCTGCTAAATGCTTCAATCCTTTTTGGGTGCCACCAACAAGAAGAAACTACTCTTGTGTCAAACTAAAAAAATATATATATGCTGTTTATCCCTATAAGAGAAAAAGTCTTTCTGTATTTTGCTCAGACTCACCGGGCTTAATACATTTACACACAAGTATTCTCGTCTGTCTGGGTATCTCTCACTGATATATTCTTTTATGGCGGTCTGCCTCTCCCTGTCTCTCCATCATTGTCTGACAGTCATCCTTTTTGATCAGCAAAACACAGTTTTCTTATCTTGTCCTCGCCCAGCAAAATCATATAAAAACCCCACCTTACTTGACTATGTATGAGACAATGGCAAACTTCCAAAAGATCCACATTCCTCCTGGCCATTCGTAATGTCTATAGCTATGGTAAGGTACATGCACATTGTGCTCCACATTGAAAGTGGCCCTTCTTCCTTACTTCCCCTTCACACCTTCACTCTCCCCTCTTTCATCTCCTTTCAAAACTTTTTCCCCTCTACCACTCCAACTTTTTCCAAAAAAACGTTCTTGAAAGAGTTAACTGTTATGTGGTATTTCAGTGTGGAATGCTGGGAACATAGGTGATCCCAAACTGTCATGGAAACCCATGTAACATGATATCTGTGACTCACCACGCTCCACCCCCAGGAATTTGAGGTAAAGAAAATGTACTGGGAAAAACATACAGTGTGGTTTGCGGATTCATGGATACTTACAGTTACTTAGGGCTAATCACATCAGGCTTGTTTAGTCTGCTTGAAACGGACCTTTTCTCCGGTGCAGACCTTTTGGGTAGATGTGAATACAAATCAGCCGACTCTGCAGCTGGGACTCGGTTCACTTGTTTGGTCCGTACTAGAGTCCACAACGAACGCAATGCAATGTGAATGCAATCAGAACCTTTTCTGAACCAAATGCAACTGAGCACCTTTTTGGATTAAACGGGTTTCCGTTTGTTCACCATACACAAGGGGGACCTTTTCAGGACAGCAGTACCTTTTAATGTAATTAATATCTTACGGAATAAAAGACCCCGCCTTTGAAACCACCAATACAACACACAAAAGCTCAACACGTGTAGGGCGTCCCGCATTTAATTAACAGAAATGATGTCTTTTTTTTTTTACATTATGTAAATTCAGAATAATTACAAATCTAATGAAAAAAATTAAATTTGCCCCATTCAACCCACTTTTAAATGTTTAAATTTTATTAAGTTAGTTTAAGTTCACGGCCGCCAATGCTGTAAAGTTAAACGACGATATGATCCATTTGCCGCATGTGTCCAAAGGAAAAATAAGCCACAGTTTTGTCCGTAAAAACAAGAAAAGGACCAAAAAAGTAAAAAAAAAAATGTTGTGATCGGTCATTGATCATTTCATTCATTCATTCATTCGTTTCTATTTTATACCAAGAATGAGCCGTGGGTCTACGTGGGGCACAGAAAAGACGCACTGCCTCCTTGATATATGGTAGGAGGTGAGTATATATCATATAGGAGAGCATATATTTTTTTAAAAAGTCCAGACCCAAGCAAGTGAACACCCGCCCCCCCCAAACAAAAATAAAAAATACTGCCACTGGTAATTTCTTTGCCAGGATAAATCAAAAACATATTTTTATCATCACTGGAGAAAATAAAAACAGGATGAGTCGCTGGGTCATGGTTTCTACTACTGCGGAAATTGAATTGTGCTCTCATGGTCAGATATGCAATGTTTGCTTAAATGCAATGCCAGAAAAGCTTTCACAGATTACAAATACAACTGAAATCCAAAGAGCTATTAAGAGAGGCCATTAGAGCAATATAACTGATATCTAAAAGACTAGAAAGATTCTGCTGTGTCAACGCCATATGACACGACTAGATGGGGCCTGAAATGCGGATAAATGAGGCTCTATTGTGACAGCGTAATTGTAACATGTCATATTAAGCATATGGCTGGGAAGTAACGGCAGGCTGATTGTGGTTTGTGCTTATCACCTCCATCTGCTCATCCATCTGTCTTGACAAATACAGCTGATTTGCAGGCAAACTCCAAAAATTCTCAAGTCGCACTAATTGGGGACCTCTGATCAGACTGTGTTTGAATGACCTAATTGATGCATGTACTACCATGCTGGCTGTATTCACAATACCACTCTGCTGTGGACTAAATTCAACGTCGTAACAGAAGTAGTTAATTTTTTTCGATGCTTGCTTCACTGATATCGGAATGCTCCTCTGGAAAACAATTGATGGACTTCTGCAATTTCTTCCGCTTGACAACTTTCTTTTGGATGAAAATCTTGGAATGTTCATCTACTTCATTCCTCTTGTCTGCTTGCATAAGATGGGACCTTAATATTCCTAATAGAAGCAGGTGATGCTGTTAACATTTTATGTCATGCTGTTTATGGTGGATATGGCACCAAGCTAATTACAGCAGCGTCTGCATGACTGCTCACTCCCAGCCTGTCAGGGGTCAAGCAATACAGCTCAATACAGGTAACATCAACTGCATTTTCAATAAAGGCCTCTGAAAGCAGTGCCTCTCTTTAACATGAGTCCAACACTGTTCAACTTTTAGAATAATTAACCCTTTACTTCAAGTCCTGTCCAAAACCAACACAACAGGCTGTGAGGAAAAGCTGCTACACAGTGGCTTCCAGTGCTGTCTTCTCCTTCCTGAAGTCCAGTGTGACTAACTGCTACATAATTGTCTCATTTAAACAGTCCTTCAGGGAAATCTAATGACCTTTTTACAATAAAGAGAGTAGTGCACCAGTAGGAGTGAGGACATCATTTCTTGCATAATTAACTAAGTAATGGGACCAAAGAAACAGCACTGTGACAGCATGATGTCAAAGGGAGGGAGCTACTAATAAGGTTCGATTACTATATGTGTTTTTGGAGGCTTCTCATTTAGAAATACCTCCATGTACGTAAGTTATTCTAAGTCATTTACAAGAAGCCTACAACTATTATTAACCAACAAGAAGTTTGCTCAGACCATTACCGGAGGTATTTAATGGACTGAGCTAAAACCTGTAATGAAAACAACAACAAAAAGAAGACAAACAAGATGAGTTCACTTTGGCGTCAACAGAGACTTGACTTAAGGCACTGTGCAAATCAGTCTCATTTCTAAGCATGGCTTTATATCAGTAGCAACTTTTATGTGAACCACATCTAAGCTGTAAGAATTAGAGCCTTTAAATGATTAAAATTGAAATCAGTAATTATATGACTTCAATCAGGCACACGGATCAAAACACTCAAATGTGTAATTACTTAAAAACGAATGAGAAATAACTTAAACCATCACATCTGATACATAAAAGCTGCTATTGCCATCCCTGGTCGAGGAATGTTACTGAAGAATCATAAAACTTGGACCGCATAAGAACGCTTTGTCAACAGAAGACACGGTAGATATGCAAGGCTGACTGCTATGCTATCATATCGACTACCTTTGTATGAATGTATGGGGTATTATCTGAGTGAAAGCTTTCTCTTTCACAGACATCTTCCCGATTGAATATTTCACATGGCAGGCATTTAGCTAAATGCTGCTCTCTAAAGACATGTAAGGACAATAAAAAAACTACAATAAGCTAATTTTTTTAAGTGGATATTGTCTTCTTAGACAAAGCCCAACAAAAATTCTACAACTAAAATGATACAAGGAGCAAGAAAAATCTCTCACCCGTGATCAACAATTTATGTTTTTTTTTGAAGAAGAAAGACTTTGTTGGTTCTCTTTGCTGATAAAAAGAATTGTGGGAAACATTTAAGTGCTTTTCCTTGTTTGGTTTGATCCATGCTCTCGTGGACACAGAGAAGCCATTATCTGCAGTTGGGGCTTCCTCGATGTCCCTGCATGTTTCTCTGTCAAGGTGACACCAGCACGCTTGTCAGGAAATGCACACGTCAGATCGTAAAAGATGCTTTTTTGCTCGAAGGCAAAGGTTCAGCTGAAGACTCAATCACACCCGCCCTCTATACAGATGCATGCGCCCACACTCTGCGCCTGGCAGCAAGAGAAAATAATTAGGCCATGGTGGCTGTCTGAAGCATAAAGATCCATTAGTGACAGATTTTACACATTACAGTCTGTCTTTACAACGGTAACTGGGGACTGATGAGCAGGGCAAACAGAATCCACAGAACTCAACAGGAACACGCTCCTCTTTCTCCCATGCTTCATTTACTGCTAGACGATTACTAGCGTCGCCCTCAGCATGTATTAAAGAATTCCTTTGTGCGCGACAAAAATTGGAAATGTAATATTGTCCAATTCTCCAATTTGGTGCATTTAACAAATAAATTGAAACATTCAGGTATTATTTTAGTGGACAATAGCTGCCTGTTTTCAGGTCAACTCATCAGTTTCTTCTTTTGGAAACCTCCACACCTGCTAACAATTACCAAGAAGGACTGAATCAGGCTGCCGTGCTGTCTTATCTACATGTTTACTGTTCACAGGCAATTTGGCAGTTTAAAACCGAAACTGCAGTTATGGCAAACAAGTGTTTTCTTCTGAAAAAATAAGAGAAATGAGGTGGCACAAACCTCATTTAACAGCATTCTGACAGGAAACTGGTGGGGTTGCTGCAGAAAGATTCCAGCTACAACATCTGTGGTCTGGGTTCAGAAGAGCACAAACCTGGTAACAACTAAAGATACTGCACAGAACCATCTGGAGGACCTGAGTCTTTTTCTGTACCAGAGGCCTTCACATTGAAAAGGTCAGAGGGAGATTTATTTTATACATACAGACAACACGAGGCAACAAGTATGTGTTATCAGACTTAAAATCAATCTACCCATACACAAGCTAACACACAAACAAACGAGTGCTGCTAATCATAATGCGGACGATGCTTTTATTATAAACACACCCGGGAGATGTCTTTTCCTCTTGAGAGTTCCAAGGTCAGTGAGCTTCTATTAGCAATTTACACCATAGCAAAGTCCTAATTAATTAGGCCTAATGTGAGACAATGGTTGGATTTTTTTTCCTTCTATCCTTCTAGGAGACATAAGGCAATGCACCACTGGTGGTTCAGAGGCTATTGCTGGTCAAGCGACCCTTAATTTAGCTGCCAAGCGTTGCTGACTCTGCATGCTATTTTTCAGCAATGCCCTGACACACATGGTCAGTAAACCCACATTACCACCGCGCAGCTTCACTTTAGCGTTTGGGGCGTTAAGGGCTCAGATCGCTGACAAGAAAGGTGATACAGCAGTACTGACACGGCGTACTGTGGTAACACCACTGCTGTCATGACTGACTGTGGTGTTGAATGTTTTGTTTTAGTCCTGTTTTTAGGTGAAGAGTTGGAGCAAAAATTAACAAATTTGCTTCAATGTGTCGCGTTCACAGAGCAACTGATGTAGTTTTAAAGCTGCATTTGCTGCATCCTTTCGTCCTTTTCTACATTATAGAGGGTTTTCACAGTGTCTCATCAATCCAGAAGTCGCCATGTTGGGGGAAAATGGTGAATTATTGCCGTGGTTTTGGTTTTACCAATTGGTTATCAGAAGAAAGGTTAGCAAAGCTAAACCAGGATCTACAAGGCAGAAGTCCTTAGCATCGTTCTCCTTGATTTGTAATAACTTTTGGCAGTCTGTAAAATTCCCAATGTTCATCGCGGTCTGCCCAATTGGGACAGCCAAAAACACCATTTCAATTCAATTTAATTCACCATTTTCCATGATCTACTTCAGTCTGCACTGCACTTTGTTTGCCATGCCGAGTGCCACCGACATGGCGATGTCCATATTGATGATGCGTCTAATTTACCTTCCACCAGTTTCAATTAATTTCCGTGAATGCGCAGACCTCAACCTGTTGCTCATTTTCTCTAATTCTGCGTGTAACTTGATGAGACAAGATTAATCTAACTATCAGAAATCGATCTTTTTTAATCCATGGTGGTGCTTTATTCAGTTGTGCACTGTGCACTGAACCACAATGACATAAGATGGTCAAGCAAACGCTGAGCAAAACCATTAGTTTCTCATAGAGCAGAAGTGAGAGAAACCTTGACAATGGATGTTGGCAGTCTCTCTTTCCTCTGCCTTTACCCCAGAGGATGTTAAATATCAGAAAGATGAACTTAATCAAAAATATGTATTCATGAGGAGCAGGACAATAGCTCCTTCACTTTTTCATACCTCTCTGTATATATATATATATATATATATATATATATATATATATATATATATATATATAAATATATCTGGAACATCTTTTGCTTATTGAATTAAAAAAAAAATAGAAAGCACAAAGCACAGTGGGACTAAATTACATTTGATAGAAAGAGCAATCTATTTTTTGTTCCTATGACAAAAATCCTGTCGCTGCTTAGCACACACACTTACTAGTGTACACATACTGTACAAATTAATTTTTCCTGGGAACACTAATAGACCGGCCGCCTCTTTCTCTCACAAACCTAGATCCACACAAACATATGCACATTATAAGTCAAGTCCGTTCATTTGAAAGCGAGAGCACACGTGACTGGCTATGAAATCTACACTTGTATTAGTTGTGAAGTGAATCCGACAGCGATATGATGATAATGTGGCGGCAGCAGAGGTGATAATAATCATATTCTCCGAGTTGCAAAGATCAAATGAGAACTCCAGAGAGACGAGGCTGGCTCCATATGGCGCAGATCTATTATTCCTTCTTACTCTGAATCAAATAATTTCATTTACATATTTGACTGGAGGTGAGTGAGTGGTAATGAGAACCTTTTTTTTTTTTTTCAGGCGCAGAGAGTGTTAAGAATATGACCGAGAGGCCTGTCAATTACTCTACATATTCAACCAGATAATATTATATAAAAACGACACAGCTCTTCTTCCTCACTGCCACATTATTAATTATTATGTAAGGTCATGTTAACTTAATTTACACCTATACCGTGAATTCCTTTATTAGATAGTATGGAAAAAAAGAGACATTAGAAAACTGCATTTAAATCTCAGTGACTGAGCTGCTGCTTAGGAATACATGATGTACAATGTATGTACAGGCCTACCTGCACATGAGCCCACCATGCTACCGCTTGATGTGGTGGTAGCACAATAAGAGACATAAATGACCTTGCATTGTGGTGTGAGATTGTATTAATATTTTAATTGTGACTCTGCCACTTCAGGTGAAAACTCACTGGTGCCACATGGAGAGATGACGAAAGCTGTTTTAATATCATCAACCTGAAAAAACTCTACAGTACAGAAGTAAATGCAGATTCAAATGTATTTTGACTGGTGTAACACATCGGTAGCAACTTTTTGTTCTTGTGATTTAAACTTTGTGAACGTTATTTATTTTTCGTTTGAAACAATGAACATCACTGGCAGTACACTTTAGGATGAGTGCAGGAAGAGGACACAGATGCTGCAGAGGCATTTTGCCATAGATGCATAAAACAGTCACCAGGTTGCCGAACATTGTCAAAAGCCACACGGCGAGTGATAGCACAATGTTACAATGTCACAGCAGAATCTCCCCACTTAAGTGCTTGATTTTTGTCACGGTTTTAAACTCTTAAAACTTTTGCACTTTTACAGCGAATAACTTATTTCTTTATTACAAGTCCCCATTAGTCCTCACCGCGGTGGAGGCTATTCATACTGGGGTCCAGGGTAGCTTAGGAATAGAATAGAAGGACAGGATAGTATTTGATATAACTGCCACAAAAAAAAGAACAATTCATTATACAACCAGTTTGCAGGTGTGCTAATGCTGACATGTCCAAATCTCTTTAGGTAACGTCCTTGTTACATACAAATATGAGTAACATACTTAACACAATTGTAATTTAAATTAAAGCAAAATACTCAGTATACAATTCCACCTCTCGGTGCAGTTGGGTATATGGTTTAATCCAAAGTGCCGTCATGCCATATACAGTAAGTGCTTAAATTTCTGTCAGATAGGCCCTGTGGGAACTAGAGCCCTAACCCTGACAGTGTTAGCACCATATTAAACTCGCTGAGCTACTGTACAGGCGCACCGTATATCACTTAAGTGGAACATTTTTACTTTTAAGCGTACTGACTGTCCCAGAAATCTGACGGCTCACAATGTGAACGTTCAGTCTAGTTATTTAGCTGTGGGTGCTGCTTCAACCTGGACTTAAGTGTTTCTTTTTTCATTTTAAATAAACTAGTAATATAACATCTAATTCAGAGTGCATAGTGTTCAGGGCCCAACTTCCATTGAACACAACGAGTCCCTGGTTCGATTCACCTTCCTTTTCATTTAAATACTTACTTATACAATGGTGCACTACGGGCGCCTTTACAATGAAAATGAATGGAATTTATGTGCATACACTGCACCCTGCATTAACAGACTGAAAAGCATTTCCACTTGAATACCACTGCATTGTTTTTTATATTTTAAGGAGTCTACTGAATCTCACTGATATGTGTCACACACACAGTTGGTCTTAGTTTTAGAACAACTACATGGTCGCAATTTCTGCTTTAGTCCAATCCATTTCGCCAGTTTCATCCACCTGACAACCTCTGCATATTTCCTAATAATTGCCTCATATGTGTCCTGCTCACCTGTCTCAGCCAACTAAATATTTAAATATTTGCAGAATTTGCATGTCATCGCATTAGTAACAATAATCTTTTACCTTTTGTTTACTGTACACTTAACACACTATACACTTAATACATTATATTGATGTAAAGATTGGGGATGTGGGATTTTCACTTGTAAAGGAGTGATTTTAAATCGTGATATTGCTACTGCATAACTAAAAGGTCTAAGTACATCTGCTACAACTGCACTCTTGCAAGTGTGCTTTATGGGTGTATGAATATCCATGTTTATGTCTAACATAATTCCTATAACACATTTGTGTAGTGGAAGAACAGTAACAGCAGTGACAGTAATAACAGTAGTGACTCTGGGTCAAAAGCCTCCCACATACAAATGAAAATGTTACAGCTGCATCTCACACATACCATTAATGTGTGCTGAAGATATTTCTCAAGTGTGACTATTCCTGTCGACACACCTTATTGCATATCAATCAGCATTTACAGTAAATCTGCATAAATCTAACAGAAATGTTCTCAGAGCACCACATCAGTTCCCCGGCCTTCTGTTTGTGGACTTACATTTTGGACTGTTCTTAATAAAGTATTGTATTTTTCACATATTGCTTTTTTTTTTAACTTGATGAAGTGAAAAAAAAAAAAATGTAATTCAAAAACTGCTGCCTTTTAACACTCATTGTACATGGCAGTATGTGTGTACCCACACTAGAATTCCAGGTTATGATGATTTGAGAGAAATGTGATGTTGGATAAAAATGCACATTCCGTACACACCAACAAAATACACAAGGGGAAGATAAATCGCCGCAGCTTTACAAGACAAAGGGTCTGCAGTTCGTGTTTTTTTTTTTGTATCTATTTTGCGGTCACTATTTATAAGACTGTAGCAAACTATGAATGTTCAGCCATTATCATAAAGTGGTACTTCCAAGATTTATTGTTGCGAAATGAAATTATATGAATAGTGTTTAATTTATTCCTGCTGTCCTCACTGGAGATTGCATCTGTACTTACCTCTGGATGAACATGCATAAGCATACACGCACACATGAATAGAAAAGACACGCACACACTGTGCATACCTGGGAGTGGCATGAAAGAACATGTGTCATGGCATCAGTAGAGCAGCCTGATAAAAAGGGACAACGCTTAAGGCAAGTGTTACTGCACTCTTATCTCACTGATAAAAGTGATGTTGTGCTCTTGTTTAAGAATGGGAACGGTTTAACTTAATATTTAATAACCATTTAATGTACTCATATACTGCACAGGAGTCCACTGACAAAAATCAATCAATGTTACAACCAACGCTGAACTGAAACGGTGTAATCCGAAGCTTGTTTTGTGAACTCAAATATCACAATAAAGGCTGGATAAATTCACAGTTTGCCGCACTAATGAGGACATTACCATTCTGGCGCATTTCCTGAAAAATCCAACATCCTGCCACACAGATTGTAGTGTGGTAAAGCACCTTGCTTTGAATAAACAGGTGGCGGGCAAGTTATTGGTTTTGGCCACCACAGATAAACAGAATACAAAAAAAATAAAAAATTTAACACTGAGAATTTCACACATTTACACCAGCTTTTCTTAATACCTCACAATATCGTTGTATTCTTTAAACGACTTTTCTCTAGGTAGAGTTTTATTCTGGCCAAGGGGAGGCTTTTGGTTTACCGGGAACATTCCTAACGTACTTGTTCTAACTGTGTGCTGCGGATCAAGGTAGAACGGGGAAAAATAAGCAACATTATTAAGTGTATTTCAAAATACACTCCGTCAATAACAGTCCAGCGCGGGGGAGAATATAGGATTTCTTTATAGTGAGTCAGACACAGAATAATTTCAGCAAAAGAAGAAGAGGGAGATACAAATCCAATGAGGCCGATACAGAAGAATTTAAGAAGCGCGCACAAATAGAAATACATACACTGAGAGAGAAACGCATGTGGAGGAGACGGCGGGCAAAGGGAAGAAAGTTTGTGCGAGCTTTTTTACCGCAATGTGTGACTCAGACGATGGTGTGGTGGCCCAATGATTCACCCTGAGGCTTCAACCTCGAGCCCACTGAAAGGTCAAAGCTTCTTTTTAAGCTGCCTGCTCCTGCCGCTCTCTTCTCTTCACTGTCTAAACCGCAGTTTACTTTTTCCCTGTGTAAAAGTTTCTGAGTGCAACCTGCACTGAATATATATTTACGCCTGTGTGTGTCTGTGTGCTTTGCGTTCATTCATCACCAGCAGAGCAACTGCCCATTTTTCTCTTGCTCCAGCCAAGACTGGTGTCACCCTGAAGCACAGAGCCCATGTTGTGACAGAAGACTCTGGCCAACAGGGACAATCTAAATGCCACCTAGCCTACCGTTGATGTGTGTGAAAGTGTGTGTGTACATGCTACTGTGGCAAACGCTGAGAACTTGTATTTCTGCATTGAGACCATTTGTGAGGACACGCCGCTGGAATAATAGAATACAATAGATTAAACATCCTTCTATTGACTCCGATACTTAGTGGTGATTAGGGTGATAAATGTGAAAGGGCTTGTGTACATTTGGAAATTCATGATTTTATAGTGAAGAGGACGCCTGCTTGTTATAATAAAAATGTATACAATGAATGTCAGCGGGTACTGTATGCATTCAGCAGAGCAAATACAATTCAGTGTATTTGTATTTGCACCTGTACTCCATGTGCTTTGAAAAAATCCCAGTTTAAAGCTACACAGATCAAGTCTGAGGAGTTGTTGTGATAACTACAGTAAAAACTCACTGCTATATCAGATTCATTCGGAACTGCTTCAAAATGAAGCAAAGTGAGACAAGTCTGTGTGTAAGTAACTCACACAATGTATCTCTCTTTTTTTTTATCATTTTCAATGTTGAGCTGAGTAAATGAAAACCCATTCACCTCCACACTGTTGTGTAGGCAGTAGATATCCACAAAAGATGCATCAAAATGAGGTTGGCAGGAATGAGCGCTTCCAAGTGACAAATAACAACTGAAGCCAGAAAGCAGAACCCAGGCAAAGGCATCATCTTTCACTGCCATGGCATTGCCTTCAACATCATTAATGCAATCAGGACCGTCATCATGATCACCCCCCTCCCTCCCATCACCTTTCCACTTACCTTGTTGTGTCCCTGAAGAGAGTAATGACTCCACAGAGGACGTGATCTCATCTAAGTTGATTTAACCACATGGTTTTAGACCATTTTCCTGATCTACGCATCACTAGTTGGGTTTCTGAACCAAGTCCATCCCATCAGTAGAGGCTACTCAAAGTTAAACCCCGCCTGCTCACTGTCCCACTGCCTCAGTGGTTAGAGTGCCAGGTCATTAAGTCAGCAGTTTGATATCGGCGAACACCATGTGATGGAGGCCTGACGGGGAAGAAGGTTGTTTGCTGATGGGTTGATGGGTTGATGGGTTGATGGGGGTGTTGTTGAGTGGAAAGCATTAGTGAAGCCAATCTAAGTGTCAGTGAATTAATGGAAAGGCTGTTGAATGTGTTTTCTGTGGAAATGGGGGAGGGGAAGAAAAACAGGAATAACCCTGCTCCACATGCATATGAGATAAAGAAACTTTATGGCCGGCTGTTTGACTAAAGGTCCTGCGAGTATATTCACGCAGAGAATGAGCTCCCAGGCTTCTGTGCTAACGGATTAATTCAAATCTAATTAATAAGCAAATACATTCTGAATTAATAACTGGATTCAGAGTATAGCTAGGAAGTGAGTGTAAGGGGTACAGAGGGGTTTCAGCGTATAATAACAAAAAAAGGGAATGCTGCAGGTAGAGAGGACAAAAAGAAAAAAGGAAGAGAGTGAACGACTGAGTGGAAGAAACAGGGTGTCGGCTATAGGAGTACGGGAGAGACTTTTGTTGTATGTGCCTTTTATTTTAAGTAGAATATTGAATATGTTGGAGCTGTTGCTCCGGTCCTGAAACTCTCCACTCATTTCCCCTGCTGTCTTTTCCTTCTCCATCTATCATTCTGTCTCTCGCTTCCCCATTCCTCCCTTCTGCCACTCTCACTTTGAAGCGAGAGTATGTGTGCATTTGAACTCATACGTGTGTACCCTGCAGGTGTGTCCCCGTTACTGTATGCATTAACGCGCAGAAGATGTAAAGATGCTGAGGAGACGCGTGCGCTGCATTACAATGAGTGAGTTTCGTCTGTTTCCGCGTGATTGTTTGAAAGCGAAGTTAAATCCATTGGCAGGGCGGATGACCTACAGCCAGACACTGTTGTGTTTGGTTGAGCCTCACAGCTGAGGGGAGAAAGGCCCCAGTCGAATCTGTTCATACGCACACACAACTACCCTGCTTCATCCCTCACCAGTGTGTGTTTCAGAGAGGAAGGCCAGAAGGATGGAGAGGACAGGAGGGAAAACAAATGAGGATGTGAAAAATACATAAACAATGGAGGAAAGAGGGCATGAAGTAGAAGATGGGGGAAATAAAGAGCGGATAGAGTCCAGTGCCTGGTCATTTCAGTGTAAAACGGATTTGACATGAAAAGGACTTGTGTGATTGAGAGAAGCTGAGAGCTCTTGTTTGTACTCTGTGCAGGTAACAGCGTGTTCTGCCCTCTAGTCCAATAACTGGTCTGTTGGATGCGTGCAAATTGAAAAGCATGGGTGCATCTACAGTACCTTATTATGTGCATCTTTCTCTCGCTCTCATTTCCCTCCACAAATTCCATTCCTCCTTTCCGCTGTCTTCATTTGTCCTTTGGCCACCCTCTTCCATCTATTTCCACCACCTCTCCTTTTCTCTCCTCGACCCTCATTTCTCTGCCTTTGTTGAGTGGAATTCTCAGCTACCCCAGTACTACAATCTATTCAGCTACAATCAACCACCATTACTTCAGCTTTTTTCCTGAACCCGATGTTCAGCTCCTGGAAAGGTCAAGTGCTCTTTAGGTAACTATGATCTGACCTGCACATCTAATCGACAGATTCAGGTCAACCTTCACATAGACTCTGTGTGTGTTCTGTTTTGCCCCTCACACTGCATCATGGTGTTAAAAAAAAAAAAAAAAAAGAAGAAGAAATGTATGACTGCCTGTTCTTTCTCCACATTTCCCTCCAGCATAGTCTTGGTTGAAATACACACATTCGTCTCTTTCTTATGTGCCATCTCAAAAAAACACGGTCATTTCATCTGTGAAATCTCCCATCGGTTTTTGACAGGGTCTTTTGGAGCCCAGAGCCCGTGTTTACCACCAACTGCTTTCTTGTAAACAGTTTAAAGCCAGAAAAGCTACATTTTGGCGAAACTTAATGTATCTGATCCAGGTCAGATTGATCCCGCATTTCTTCCATAGGAAAAAACTGGTTGGATGACGGGAGTGGTTAAAAAACTAAACATAACGTGATTCGCTTACTGTCAGCTCAGGGCAGATTTTGGAGTCACAGACCCGTCCACATACAGTATATGAAACAATTCACTTGTTGTCCATTGATTTGTGGCTAACAGGTGATTTCTACTGCAGGTATGGAACTCTCTATGGTCTTTTTGGTGTCGGTGTGTTTGGTTTTGGTGGTAACAATAAACATTTTGGGGGCGTTTACTATTTGTCTCTTGCTGTGAGATCTGCTCCAAGAGGCATTTAACCTGGTTTGGTGGAAAATTGTTCAACGCCCTAAAAAGAAAAAATGCTGCCTTTTCATTCAGTCTCTTATCCATTTGTACATTAATATGCAGTGATTTAGTTTATCTGTACTTGAAGGGTGGTTTTGCCTGTTGGCCTCCACGATGTTCATGCATCTCATTTTTACTATCCCTTGAGCACTAATCCTCATTGGTCGCTATTTCTTACGTTTCCCTCTTCCTCCCTTCCTTTTCCAACATCTCTTCCATCGCTCTCCCATCCATCTTTCCCTCCATATTCATCTCTCTCTGCCCTTCTCCCTCTCCTTTTCCCTGGTAGCCAGGGATAATTGTTACATCGTTCTAGCACTAAAGTCGCCCTGTGTAGGAAGCATGGTTGATCGCCGCTGGGTCTAACGCAGCATGGGGGAAGGGGAATTGAACAAGCATTGGCCGTCAGAGCTGGTTAGCTTCACAGAGCTCCTGTCACAACTACACTCACAATGCAACCTGTTTACTACCCGGGCCCCCTGCAATTACCAGCTCCCCAGCAGGGGCCAAGCTAGCGCCTGGGGAGAACTAACACTATCAGCAGAAAGGAAGGCGGAGGAACGAGGGAGGGAGAGCCCCATTAAGAGGCTGAGGAAGGGTGGTGTGTAAGTGAAAAATCCTGCAGGGACATGCATGGTGCGAGCATGTGTGTGTGTGCGTGTTTCTCTGCAGATGCTTGTAAGTGCAAAGGTGAAATAGTATGGTTTCTGAGATTTGAAGCTAACGGAAGCACGCTATGGTGTCCCACTAAACACGAACCAAGCGAAAAGATAAATTTAGCAAATGAAAGAAAGGTAATAGACGTTTAGTGTTATAGGGCCCTTGGAAAACCAGCCCGTTTCTATTAGTCTATAAACCCACCATTAAAATGATTGAATCAATGAGGGAAGGAACTATTTACACAATAAGCAGTTTTAAGAAATGGATGCGGATTTTAGGGTGCTGGGAATTTAATCAGAGTGTGCAGTGGTATTGATGACTTGGGTATATATTTGCATGTGAATCAACCTGTCGCCATGACCTGGCCCCTGACTCACCGGGACAGTGGGGCAGTGAAACAAGCAGCAGCACGGGACCCCTACAACACATCGCTGCTTCTCAACACGTTGGCCGCGGGTGCAATTTGTTGAGCAGATACCGAAAGAGAAGGAGCTACAAAAGATCAGGAGTTCCTAAATCAAACTGTAATTTTATCTGTTTTTATGACTGTTAGCATTTTAGCTTAGATATCATTCAGTTAGTAACAAATTTTAAACTGCCACCAACCTTGCATGAGCTCAGCATTTCTTTGTATGAATTGATAATGGAAGATGAGCCAAGGCAACCTAAACTGTGACTATTTAATCAGTTACCACAGCCTCACAAACAGTAAGCTGTTCTGGCATTGCGTAGCCTTGGACATGATAATAATTTTATTGTTACTGTTGTTGTTGTTTTCTGCCATGAATGTCAGGGGATATTTCTCTTAATTTGTTACAGCCGATTCTGAAACTGCTGTGTAGCACCACCAGTGTCAGATGCTTGTTGTAGTTCCAAACTCTTCAGTGTGTAGTGTCTCTCAGGGAAATTACTAGTGCCTGTCCAAGATAAAAGAGCCTTGTAATATGACCTGGTACCTTTTTGTTTTACACACAATAACAACAGGTCTGTTGTAAGGCCCCGGACTACAGAAACAGGTCAAAAGGAGGTCTGAACAGGAAAGATAAGCACTCAATTATCAGACGATTGGTAATTTACATTCTAATTGTGGCTGGCAGCTTCAAATCAGAGGATGTTATGGAGCTAAAAAAGCCCCGAGGTTGTTTCAGCCTAAATGGTCAAGCTCTGATTTTGTGGTCGCTACTTTTTAATTTTCGCCTTCTTCTTTTTGTAGCCCGTAATGACATGGGATATTTGAGAAACAGTGTGTTAGGGAGCCCGTACTGCCTGGACTAACTGTTATAAAACTCTCAATATGTTCCACAGACTTCACCTTTTCCCAGGAGTATCTGACAAAACAACCCCACCCCCGTCCATTATTCTTATTGGTGGAGTAAACTATACATAGTGCATTATCCCAGTGTATACATTCAACAAACGGTCATTTTGTATTCATTTTGTTAGACCTTTTTATCTACACCACAACAGATTTGATCTGCCAATCTCCCCATAATCCTCCTACTATACTTTTCATCCTCTCCACCATAATTTATCAGATACTCTTGGAAACCATTCCCACCTGAAATCTCTTCATCCATCCAATCAGTCTTTCATATTACGTCTTGCAATCTTTCCATCTCTCACCCACCGTGGTCTTCTCTAACAGTGGGAATGGCTGCGGTTAAAGTCAGCTGTGGTCTAGAGGTGGAAGGAGTTTCTTTTTTTATTTTCTTCTTTTTTTTAATTTCCTCGTTCTCCCTGACCACTTACACTGCACATCTACGCGGATGGACTTGATGGCAGCCACCCCCACCCCGTTGTCAGCTTTGCAGTAGTAGCGACCCCCCTGAAACCTCTGGATGCTGTCAATGCGCAGCGTCTCATTGTAGATGGACGTTTCCTGGAACTTGTCGCTGGCGCTGCCGGCCGTCTTCGTCCACCGTACCTGGAGAAAAGGGTGGACAGGGGAAGATGTTGAGAAGACAGAGGTAATGTCTGTGGAAGGGAGATGTACCAAAGGACAGAATCAAAGTGCAGTTGAAGAAAACTGACAACAGCAACAGAGCAAATTTGACATTTGATTTGCTTTGCTTGGACTTTTTATTTTAAAATATTCAGAGTGTAATAACACCTTTTGGATTTCACTGTGAGACGTGTTCCAGCCGACACAGAAAAACAGCTCTGCATGCAACAGAATAGTCCTACAACCAATCAGAGAACTGAATCGAATGAATAAATCATTATAATTCATGAAATTTAAATTGTTCAACCGTACTATGTGCCTGGTGCTCATGTTAGCATTGCTTTCTGTCAAAATGTATTTGGTTTATTTCTGTGACCTACTCGGACATACAGCTGCCTAATGTATGCTGCTGCCTGCAAGTTCATCTTCTTGTGCCAGTTTACAGAACTATAACTACACTAAAAGTCCATATTTATACAGCCTATGGTGGTAGTAAACATGGACAACGGATCCCCACTTCCTTGCACTGGCCAAGCTGCCGCTTTTTTTCTTGCAACTTTGGAGCCAGAGTCTGCACATTACGGTCCCATCCACCACACTCACGTCAGATTTTGTTTAATTAGCCGCTTCACAGCACGGTTGGCATGGCAATTTGCAGTCTTCACAATGTCACATCCTTTAGTTTGGTTTGAATAGGTTTGGTTTAGTTTGGCCCAAGTCCCATCCACTAACCTGGAGAAGGTGGAGCTTATGACCTATACTGCAGCCAGTCACCAGGGGGAGCTCTACTGACTTTGGCTTCATCCATCTTTATACGGTCAATGATTACAACAGAGAAACTGGAAAACTGTACTTGTGAGCTTTTGTAAGCCTATACCAGTTTTTTATTTTCAGTCAGTTATGGTACCGCTCTAATTTTGTGTTTTTATCTCATTTTTATAGACAAATGCGCAATAAACAGGCAGTTGGACATCCACCTAATTCTTCACAAAAAAAATGTAACGCTTATTGTTTTTAATTACAGCGTATATAAAGACATTTTCTGAGATATAAGAGTCCATAAAGTGGCTGCAAATTGCGTGTCTTAATACATGAAACAAATTAGGGTGATAAAAAGATAAAGTGCATTAGCAAGACAGCCAGGGAGAGTCTGGAGCAAGTCATTAAATTGTCTGAGTAAGCGATCAGAATTATACAAATGTAGCTATCATTTTTCCACCAGTGATAAAATCTCACCCTGCTCCACAGAGTGGAAGACACTTAATGACACTAAGCGCCGTGCTCATGTTGTCCGTGGCGCTCAGACCATTAAGAGTTTTGACAAACTCTATATGGCTTTTCCACGCTTCAATTATCCCATCAAGCCGTGGGAGCGCTGCATGGCCGACAGCTACATGATACCGAGTAATCAAATGCACAAACATACACACGCACACGTTCTCTTGTGTGTGTGTGTGTGTGTGTGTGTGTGTGTGTGTGTGCGCACATTGTGTATACACTCCATTAATCCCTATTAACCCGTCTTTCTGTTATCAACCTCAAAGAGACTATCAGCCATGTCCTGTTGAGGAGGTCAGGGAGGATAATAGGCAAAAGTCACTGATACAGGATGTGCATGTGCATGCATGCAAATGTTTGTGTGTGAAAGTGTGTGTATTTCCCTCACATGCACGCTTGTCTGCTTGCGTTCCCGGATATGTACGGGGTAACGGTGTACATATTCACTCCTGCATGCATGTGAGTGCATGTGAGTGCATGTGAGTGTGTGTTGATTAGAAAGCAGGTTATATGGATTAGTGGATTATCAGGGCCTGTGTAAATGCTCTCTGTCTGTTTATTCAGCTCTGTTTGTGGGAGGGATTTGGTGGAGGCAGGCTGGCATTGATCAAACCAGCCAAGGTGAGCAATGAACCAAGCCCGTCTCTCCACGGTTTAGTGACTCCAGGTTTTCATGCCTGCGTGTGTGTGTGTGTTTGTGAACCTCTGCGAGGGGCACGCAACGGGGGACAGCGAAAGTGAGCATGAAGTGCGCGTCTCTGTTCTGCTGCTTTTCATCCGTTCCATTCAAGGATTAAAAGATGAGGGAAAATCATCCAAATTATGGACATTTTGATGCAACTTTGGAGAGGGAGCATGTTATTCATAGGATTAGAGTTCAAGAACGTTAAGATTAGGCGCAGGTCAAGAAGAATTCTAATGACGAGATTATACAATAAGGCTTTTTGGAATATAGAGGACGAGAACTGACGCAGCATTTCAGTTCAAACTGTAGCACTTGCTGATGTCTCTCATTTGTGTGCATGGAGTAAACACAGAGATGAACATTAAATCAGGATTACGTATTGCACTTATAATATAATATAACAAAGAGCCAGTGGGAATGGAATACTACTGGGAGCACTGTTAGATAAGGAGATCGCTGGGTAAAATGCATGTGTCAAAGTAGAGATGAGTCAGTGAGCAATACGGAAAATATGTGTGCGAGACACTGCACATGTAAGCATAGTTCTTTTTTTTTTTTCCGCATGTGAGAGGGAGCAGGATTGAGAACCAGAGAGAATGATATGTACAGTATCGCTGGCAGCCGTGTGATGGAGAGAGAAAAACTGCATCGCACTGGGAGTTGCTCCACCAGGGTGGCAGATGAAGCAAAATAGAGAAAGGTGATATTGCGAATAAAGGGGATATTGTGTGCAATGCAGATGACAGCCTGGCGGCAGAGGAGCCTTTATCTGCCTGTGACACCAGTAGCTTAAACCCATCACCTACACTCCCTCCTTCTCTGACCTCTTTCCCCTTTTCTTTCTTGGAAAGACATGTGACGCTGTTCTTTTTTTTTCCTGCTCAAGTCCTGACGGATTCGTCTGGATATCCCCCTCAGTCCTTCTCCTCTCCTTTATGTTATCAGCGTCTGGGCCCTTTTCTCTACGCCCTCCTTTATTTCTGTTCAAAATACAGGAAACACTCGCTTGTCATCAGATTCCGTGTGTAAATATATTTACACACATTCATTCCCCCAGACTTCCCCCCCACCCACACGCACATGCCAGGAGATGAAGACACATTTGTTGAGTCAGAGACTTTTGTAATAATAGCTCTCACATTTGGTTAGATAGTGCAGTGTGAAGGGAAGTTTGGGTGTCCCCTGGGAACCAGCTCAACATGAAATGCAGCAGGTTTTGTTCGCTGTTTCTCTATTCAGCGGGGGAGCTGTGTGCTGTCTAGGACACAGATGTTTCAGCGTGACAACAGATACAGTACTGAAAAAAAAACAAAAAAAACAGAACAGCCTTGTCAGTTTTGAGGGAGGAAGTCGGGGACCGCTTTGTATTATTATGTGAGGGCGGGTTGATAGGGCCGTTACGTCCTGTTCAGACTGTGTGCTTTTGAAGAAGGCGCTAAATTAATGGCTTGACCAGGTTCAAGGATTCAGAATTTCAGTCTGGTAACATATGATTTGTTTTTCATTGTACGCCGACTGATTTAGAGAAAAAAATAGCTCTGCACACAAGTGGCGCTCGTATGACGTCTATGATTCTCCTCCGTCCATCACGACATAAAGCCTGCCCACATGATTTCCAACAGAGGGGTCCAGACCAACGTCTCGGATGGTTTCCAGGCAGCTACAATACTGGTCGGAGCAGAGCAGTACATTTTCGAATGTACACATTTGCTGATAACTTGTCCCTTCAATTGTATCACATTGTCTCATTTATGGTATACAGAATCAAATACATGTAGTATTTGCTGTTGCATTTATCCTGTAATATATGTTTGAGATTTAAGTGTTGTTAGGTTGCTGTGCTGTTCAACATTCAGACCCACAGTCTTACGACAATATGATTATGTGACACACAAGTCTTTCCATTTGGGGCTTTGAACTTAAATCACAATCACAAATTATCGCCACATTCAGCAGCGCCCACACTGCATCAATCATTCTTCTTTGTGGTAAATTGTTGTGGTATGTATTGTGGACTCCTGCTCCTTGTGTGAATCAAACTAACAGACTTCGTTGCCACTGTCAAATGTGCGCTTGATGAGCAAGACAATTATTATTTTCAGTTATTTAAATTCCAGTTTGAAAGGCACATACATCTCGTTAAATCTACTGGAATCTAATGTTAAATCCCCACAATAAACTTAGCTTTACGAAGCTCATGATGAGCAGCTGACAAAATATCAGCCATGCCTCTGAATGGTCAGACTTGAAACTTTCCACATATATATATATATATGTATATATATATATATATATATGTGTGTGTGTGTGTGTGTGTGTGTGTGTATATTGAAACCACATATCTTTAGTTGACACACAGTCAACAAAAACACATTATGAGTTTCATAAAGCCATGGCAAGAAGGTATGTTATACTAGACTGAAACTGTTAATGCTGAGGGAAAAAAGGGAATGGTGATAGGTGCTGCTTAACGAATATAGATCTGAAATGGGTAGGCTCAGGAAGAAACAAGATATTCATAGCGACAACAAAGAAGAGAAGAGAAGAGAAGAGAAGAGAAGAGAAGAGAAGAGAAGAGAAGAGAAGAGAAGAGAAGAGAAGAGAAGAGAAGAGAAGAGAAGAGAAGAGAAGAGAAGAGAAGAGAAGACATGTGCTTTTTTAGGTGATAAGGGAGACCAGGGCTAATGTGTGTTACCTATACTGACAGATCAGTGGCCTGCAGCTGTCTTCCACCCCTCTGCGTGCTCGGTTGTCTCAAAAATCTACCCCTCTTTATGTGTTCTTCCCTCTGTCTTAAGTTGTTCTCCATTCACATCTCTCATCTGCTTTGCATCCTCTCTCTCTCTCTCTCTCTCTCTCTCTCTCTCTCTCTCTCTCTCACACACACACACACACACACACACACACACATATATACACTTTGTCTCCCACTTCACTGACACATCACATAGGATGAACAGGATCTAGCAGACATGGTCCGATGGCTGTCAGACCTTTTTGCTCTGCTGTCCAAACTGGAAACTGTCAACACTACACAACAATACATGAGAGGCTGTAATACTGAATTAGCATTCAGTGTGAAAAAGAAACAGCGAGATGGTGGAAGAGTATTTCAGAAATAATAATAGAAACACTCCTGAAAAGAATGACAGCAGCTGGACATTTGCTTACATTTAACTCCGTCCCGTCCCTTGATGTGTGCCTGCCACCTACAACTGCTCATACCCGCAGCGATTTACCATCAACACAGACACAAAGGCTACCCCTCCCTCTATACCGCTGCCGCTTCCTGGGGTGTAACAGAATTTGAATCCTTTATATTCCCACGAGTAATTCACAGAGAGCCTGCTAGGCCTGCCTTCTACAATTTTACTAACTCTTTTCTTAATGTAACGCCAGCAGAGTTGACGATACAGTGCTTTATCCATCCAACTGGCTCACTTACCGTGAATAGGCTTAAGATGGTAATCCTGTTATCGGGGAATACTACTTGGCACAGATGCAGACCCACACACACACACATAAATGCACACACAAGCACAGGGGATGAAACATCAGAAGGGAAGTGTGGGAGATGAAGAGAACAAATAAAGAGATATGACGGAAAAAGTGACAAAATAGAGGGACAGCGCCGGCTGACAATAACAGCTTGAACTGACAAACTGATGTGCAGTAATCATCAGTGTTTTTTTTTTTTTTTTCACCTTACAAACAGTGGTCAAACTGAATGACTTAAAGTGACAAGGTGTGGATGAGATACAGTATAAGACAAAACACACTGCTGCACAGAGATATCTTTTTTAATTATGCTTCACCGGAGAGCGGAGGCAGAGGGGCAAGCATCTGAGAAGAGAATAAGTATAAATGGGTGCTTTAAAAAGTAACAGACACGCGAGTTATAAATATAATTTCAATTTCAAACATCACCGCTTGAAAGATGTTGTTTTTGCTGACTCAGAATATCAGGCTGTAGAGGGACAGGTGAGCTCATGAGAGTGGGGGGGTCGACTATTTTTTCTTGAACTGCGAGAGATTTAGGCCGTGTCCACACAAATACGATTTTTGGGTGACTCTGTGTGAGTCTTGTGCGTGTAAAAAGAAAAGAGGACGGGAAAATAAGTAGACAAAAGATATAATAGTGCAATAAATGGTTAATAGTAGAAAAGTCTTATAAATGAATGTCAATAAAAATTGAAGAAAACATGAAAAAATAAAAAATAAATGCTACTTGTAGAAGTGGAGAGAGCAGAGCAGTGATTTAGAAAAGAAGACGGAGAGGGAAATATATAATATAACAAAACTCCATTTATGACTCCATTTTGCCTGAGCAAACTTTTAATCAATAGCCTCATTAACTGGCAAGACTACTTTAAACAAATAGCGTAACTTGATTATTGTCAGTAAGCTCTCACACACATCATTTAATGTCTCCTCATGTGTCTGAATAAAGCGGCTACAGCCTGTTTAGACATATCGGACATACTGCATCTACAGTATGTCTATCACGATGAAATACCTCCCATGCCTCCAGGGGTGGGGGTGTGGTGTGTGGGGTGGGGTCAATAAAACTGACTCATTGATACTGGACACGCCACCACTCCCTGTAACCTTGTCATACAATATGAATGCATTTATCGCTCCTTTTGCCTCTGTAATATAAGATCACGGCTGTGATAAAATTACAGGAAGCAGAGGAATCATCAGCATTTACGATGATGTCATGATCGTGGCAGGAATATTACATTTTTCAGTGTTTGTGAAGTTATTTACGCAGATGATGAGATTTATTTGAAAGTAAGCAAGTATAAATTACAGCTAATAACACGACCAAAAATATTAATGAATTGTGGGTTTAATGAGAAAATGTCTTTTGACAGTAACTGAATAGTTCACAAAGGTTTGCTCAAAAGCAATTGCTTCAGAACAGCGTCAGAACAAACGGGGACAAATAGACTCCACAGACAGATAGATAATAGGCACCTCTTTCTAAAGTGTCAACAGCCGACAGCAGCAGTGTCAGCTGCTACTGTACACGGCCGGCCCATGTTGGGCGTGTTAGTCGTAACGAGCAGTGGCGACAAACGGAAGCAGCGGGATGCACGAGGGAAGTAAAGAGTATCCATGAAAACAGATAAAAGTGCAACAGACTTGGATGCAGTGATATTGTAAATCTCATTTTACCCTTCACAGGACACTCAGTGAAATACTTTGAGTGTCATTGTAGCATAAGGCGTAATTAGACTTTTGTTTACTTTTGCAAAATTGTTCAAAATCTTAAATTTTCACGGAGAAAATTAAGATGACTGATTTTATCATATATGATTCCTTGCCCTGAAGTAGCAAACATGTATTTAGACCATTAGAACATAAGTGCTGATTCAGTCACTTGTCATCATACACATTATCACATTAGACAACGCTAGGCCACTTCTTCATGGTACCTAATAAAGCAGTTACACTCAGCGTTCATGCAGAGGTGGACTTTGTAGACCACATTTGATCCTGATTTGACCTGAGGATGTTGCCTTGATCTGCTCTGACTAGCTGAATGAAAACCACATGCTTCTAAATGTGTGTGGAAGTTACCACATATACAGTATCCCCTTGTCCCATAAAGAGTTAAGTAGGTGAAAAATGCAAATCTTTAAATCTTCATAAATGCGCAGCCTCAAAGACGCTGCCTTCCTCTATTAGATATGAAATCAACAAGCAATTACAATAGTTCCTGTAGTAAAACTGACTATTCAAAGGGTAGTATTTAAGGAAAAGTGCATCACTCAAATGCATTCAAATTAAATGTACAGCTTCACAGGAAACCTGCCTATCCGTCTGTATCTGTCTCTCTATTTCTGTGTCCTCTTTTCTACAGTCTACTTTCTTTCCCATGTTTCGTTTTAGTTTGTGAGTGCAGGCACACAGACATTTAGACCTTGTCTTTATTATTTTTAGCCTCATAGAGGGGCTTGTCTACAAAGTACGGTGCGTTACCACGGCAGCAGACACTCCAGAGACACTCAAACATACAGAAAAGGTATAGTCCAGTATGAGTCTTACACCTAGAAACACGATCACAACAAATGATCTGGTTCTGAGATCTAATTTGATTGGGTTAGATTAGATTTGATTTGATCTAGTTTTTTGTCTCTCACAATCTCAATTAGTCACGCATGAAGTCATGCACTTCACTAACTGTGTATCCGTTACTCTAATTATAAAGTATAATTCCCCTGAGTGTCACCTTTCAGTGGAGCCCAAGATTCTGATGATTATGACATTGAAGTGCTCAAAAGTTATGGTCTTTTTATTCACATGTGTTTGGAAAAGCCTGGTTATACCATTAGACAAAAGGGTAAAAGAAAAACTCAGTTTCGGTCATTTTTATATGCAGTTTGAACTGGAAGTAAGAAAGATATTGTGCTCTAATAACCTTGTGTTATCCAGATGACCTCTGTCCTCAGTTTTCTCTGAAGGCATCAGATATAAAAAAAATTCAGGCGAACCCAACAACTTCTTATTTTTAACTGTGTGAGAACTTTGTTTCCTCAAGAACAATACCACTTAGAGTGATTCTGAGTTTTGTGATAGAAACCTCGGAGTCTTGGCTATCAAAAGAGACTAAGACCTTGCATGAACTCTGAATGCTGTTCATGAAAGTGTTCATGAACAGCATTCAATTTACTTTGGGTGAGTCCTAAATTGGTGTTTTTCTAGAAACAATAAGGCAAAGGAACAAAACACAAGGTAAAATGAACAAACAAACTATTTTTTAAGGGTAAAAGAACGGGAGAAGATGACAGTGCTGTTGGTGTCAGTTCAAGATGGGAATAAATTGTCCCAGTTCTTTTAATTAAAGGCAGTAAATAGATAAGTCACAGCTTTAAAGGAACTGAGAGTTTTATCTGTCCTCTGGTTTTCTGGGAATTTCTGATCTGACACTGTTCTAAACTGCACCATATCAGAAATTGATTTCGGCCCTAAACTATTCAGTGCTTTATAAGACAACAGTATTTTAAAAATCAATTCAGTGACACACAAGAAGCCAGTGTGAAGATGTTTGAACTGGAGTGATGTGATCCACTTTGTTCTTAGTGAGGGCTACAGCAGCAGCATTTTAATTAGTGTAGGCCAAAAAATGATCTAACAACTACTTTCTGCTGTTATTTCAGATGGATCAATACAAATTGAGTTTTCACTGGTTCAGACCTCCTCCAGGGAAATACTCGTATGCTCACGCTCTAAAGCCTGACATGACAAAAACTCCAGCCTCCTCCTTTCTAGTCTGCTTTGAAACGTTATCACACAGAAATGGAATCAGTCGATTCATTGATCAGCAGATCGACAGAATAATATTTTGATATATTATTTATTGGTCTGCATTTAGAAAGTTTGTTCAAAGTATTTCCACTGGATAGACTCAGTATGTAATCGAAATAGTGGAACTACACGACACCTCACGCCATCCATCTACCAGTACCTATGTCTACACTCTCTGTCCGTCTCAGGTCTCAACCCAGTCCTTTCCTTTCTTTCTCCATACTAGGAATAATAGGCTGTTAAAGCTTCTGTGTCAATTTGATGCCGTAGCTACAGCAACAGCCCAGAGCCCTTAATGCGTTAGCCTGATGAGCACCTCCACAGAAATGTAACTACGTGTTGCGGCAACGCAGAGCCCAAGAGCTGTGATTGGTCTGCTTCAGTATTTCCGGCTGCTTCTTCATCCCTGCAATTTTCGAACTGACTGTTTTAGATCAATAAAGGTGAAACACATCGAGGAAAGGTTGACTGAGGAGGTTCAGAGATACAGACATTTGCATGACTCGTCATCTGCGATATTTCAGCGAAAGTTTCAGTCGCCATTGTTGAAAGTGAAGAAGGAAGCAGAAAGTGAAGCAATTTCAGTGAAATTTCTCCAAAGCAGAAGTTGCCTTTAAGGGAGACAAGAAGCTGAAGTCTTTGCATCTCATTCTTCATTTCTTCAGAATGCCAAAATTGTGTTACTTAGCAAGAAGGGCCTTAATCAAGGAAACCACTCCACCACCACCACCTCACTTCTCTACAGTCCCTGAGAAACATCTTGTCGCTTATCCAAGCTGTAGGAACAACAGGACAGGAAGGTCCGTATTTGTCACAGATGAAGCTCTAATCTGTGACTGATTGAATCATTTAAAGACATGACAAGACTTTTCTCCTTGCAAAACCAGATGTTGTGGACACGATTTGATGGCTTCATTTTGCACCAGGTTATTAATGCGAAAGCCCTTGACATCAAAATGAACTATTTATTTTAACAACTAAATGGAAATAAAGTTATATTCCATTTTAAGTTACTAATCTTTGGTAAAACTTCTGTCAGGGACACAGGTGCTTCCCATCCAAACTGATGGAGCCCGTACGGATCTGTGTGGAAGAATGAGGTAAACTGTCCAAATCCAGGTTTGCACAGCCTGTAGAGACCCTAGAAGCCCTAGCGCTTTCATGGCTGCCAAAGGAGGTTTACAAAGGACTGAACTGAGGATCTGAATACTTTTGCAAATGAGAGATTTCAGTTTTTATTTTATTTATTTTTTTCTTTAGAAAAGAAGCTGTTTCCCCACATACTTCCACTTTGGAATTATCTGTAAAAGTCCTGATCCATTCGTTTAAGATGTACAACACATTAAAATGTGTAAAATGTGAAGGAGTCTGTCGACTCTGAGTGAATTTTTGTATGCAGCTAAACAACATAACAACCTTCCAATACACTGAATAAATGTCCAACGCTGCTTTTGAGAGGGGCACATCAAGTACACAAGATGCAGATTTGCCCAGAGATATGTAGCAGATGCTCTTGCTCGTCTTCTATTGCAAGCCTAAATTCCTCCAGTTTCTAGTTCCTACATGTTCTTCAGTTTGGAAAAACACTCCAGTTGTCCAGAGTGCAACAGACAATATGATAAACTAAATTTGTCACCCCAACCTTGTGTTTTTACCCTTTATTAGTGGTCAGCACCTAATAAGCACCTCACCACCATTCATCTGCCTCCTTTTAGTCACACCTTTTTCTCTTTTCATGTCTTTCGCCTCCGTGTGTTCTCTTCTCATAGACATACTCCTCAACATAGGCAGGCTCCATACACTCAGTCATCAGGGTGCAACATCTTGGAAGACTTTATTTAAGTTATTAAAGGGTTTTCTTCTACAGGTTTCAAGGGAGCATCATGAAAGCCAGTCAAAGGTTACTTGTTCTCTCTCTGAAACCTTTTTCGCGTGTACAGATGCCGTGTGTTTTTTCTTGTTAACGCCTTCAACTGCATAGCCTTGTCTCTTCTCCTTGATACTGTCTTCCTTCCAACTCTAAGTACTTTTACTGCAATGAGAAAAAAAAATGCAGGGAAATGAGCAGTTTTTCAGTTCAACCTTCCTCCCGATGTTGTGTCTCTCCATTCACTTGGGGGTCAGGCTGTGACCTTGTTTGCGTCTAGGTCGTGTTCCCGCTGAGTGCCTGTACAGCCTCATGCTGCCACCCGATCGGACCTGCTTTCAGCCCCACTATCGATCGCCTTCCACTCCCCCCTCAAGGACGGAAATCCAAACCCTTATTCCAGGCCGCGGCCCTCATCTCCCTCCCTCTCTCCCTCCCTCCCTCCCTCCCTCCACCCCTTTCCCCTCTTCTTTCTTTTCTCTGCCTCTCCACTTTTCTCGTCTATAGCTCCCTCCACCTTTTCCCCGTATAGAATTCATCACACACTCATGCAAGTCTCAAGGTTGCAATGACCAGAGGACCCATGAATAAATAATAAGGAGGTAGGAATCACTTTCAGAAAAACCATTTACTCTCCTATTGTGTTCTTGAAGAAGCCATGAAGAGTGTGTGTGTGTGTGTGTGTGTGGGTGTGTGTGGCCTATGTGTGTGTAACAAGAAAAGCAGCGAGTGAGACTACAGTGCTTTGTTAACTAAAAGCCCCGCTGTCCCTGGAGTTAACATGAGCGATGCTACAAGCACCTTGTAGGTGACCTCTAACACTAAAGCTTTTTTTTTTTTTTTTGCGTTTGGATACTTAGATTTTCCCTTTCATCTTTTCTTTGTGGAGTCTAAAAATATTCAGGAATATGATCAATGAACGTGACAGGAGATAGCACAGGAGGTTGTCAGTGAAACCCTCGGTTGCTCACGGTTTTCAAGATCTAATTTCTTAAAGTGGTCTCGGGTCACATTTGTGATGAAACACAGAAAAACCAAGTTCTGTTTCCAACACATTATGCACACACACACGTACTTTTCCCTAACCAAGCTGCCCCTCCGGGTGAACTAAGTCTTTCTGACTTGACGTGCGGTTCCTTTACAGTTGGGCTGAAGTGTATAGGAGATAGAGGGGAGACAATGCCTAAAATAAACCGAGAAAGAGACCGAGAGGGAGACGGGGAAAGGTAGGAGATAGAGGTAGGAGATAGAGTTAGAGAAAAAAAATCTGTTCAGAAGGATGAATGAAGAGTAAAGATGAGAAAGAAGTGAACAACGAATGATTGGTGGTGAGAGTGATGAAGACACAGGCGGTAGGAGGGAAAGGGCTCCAACAAAAAGGGGACAAAAGAAAGACGTAGACAATGGAAGACACACAGGAGGGAGAAATTATTAGATTTCTCTCTCCTCCATGGATGTGGGGGGGGACCCTTTTCATTCCAATCTAGCTCAGGCAAAGGTAAACAATCAGTCTATATAAAGGATTGGATAAATCCTCAATCAGACTCATTTTTGGTAAAGCAGCTATTTATCGGGCTGGCCTCACATGGCTAAATTGAATCCTCCTTCTTCTGACAGAGGTGAAGAGAGAGAAAGAGTGGAAAAAGTAGATTGGAAAGTCTTCATCATCTCGCTCCGAGGAGGCACAGATTAAGTTTTTTTTTTTGTTGCGAACAAAATGGTCCTTGCGTTAAAAAAATAATACACAGTATATTAGTCTTTACCCGTAATACAGTGAGACCCAGAATATAGGAAAATCCACTGCCAATCAGGACTCATGCATCGTATTCCTATGATCTTAAATAGACCCATCAAAATGTGGGACACGAGCAGCTCTCTCCCAAGGCCAGGAACCAGACACAGATAAAAGATTCTGAACCGCTACGAAACAGCTTATCTGATTAATAAAATATAAAGCCCTAATGTTTTTAAAGAGTCAGTGTGGCCGGCTCTGCAGTCGGTGCGTTTATCAATACATGTATTAAAAAGTTGTCAGCGCAAATTTTTAAGCGTATTGTTTCTCTGAAGAGCGGATACAGAGAGGATTATGAGGACATGCGAGTGGAGCGCATTCATAAATAATCACAAAGCCGCCAGAACACTTGAACATCCTGTGTTATTGCCAACACCTAGAGGCCAGCACAAACTTCTCTGTGAGGGCGGAAATAAATGTGATGTACCCCAGTTCACTGCAGTGGCTCCTCAGCTGTTGTGTTTCTGCTTCGTGGTGAATGAGGGTTTGAATTTAAGATGAAAACTTTCACACATGACATTTAAAAAATCAAACTAAGAGAGCAAAACCGCATCACATGTTTTGGTTAAAAGGTCCTTCCTGCAACTTAAATCTATTTTTATAGGGACCATGAGGACCAGAAGCTCAAGCTTCTTGAGACGTGCCTCCACCCTGAGTCTCACTCCCTGGGTTCCTCTACCATCATCCATCTATGATTATGCCCCTTGAGCCCTCTCATTCCTCCATCCATTTCCCTCCTGTCCTGTCTACTAGTAAACTTCCCCATGTAAATGATGGCGACGTCTTGGTCAGAGAACATACAGCGTACACAAGGAAGCAACACACACACTAGAACTAATCAGCTGTAAGCTACTCTAGTCAAATGTCACCTTCAAGTGCTCTACCTGGTTTGGATTTCTTTTTTTTAAATGTATGGCAAGTAGCAGTAAACCACTTCCTGACAGAAACAAAAAGTCTTATGAGCTGTAACTTTCACTCAAACCGGCAGGGGAGCGTAATTCAAAAACACACCAGAAATTGCTTTGTTCACCGGCGGCGCTGGTAATCTATCTGGGTAAAGAAGATGAGGCAAGGAAAGCTGTAAAGACGGGCAAAGGAGAAGCTGGGGTGACAAGGATCAGGTTATCAATATAACCAATAGAGTGCAGTGGAAACTCTGTAACCCCAATGGGACTCCGTGCAGAATGCTGCAGTGTGCTACTTTAGCAGAGCGCACTCAGACAGAGGTCAGCACACTCACTGTTTACTGCTGTCCTCGCACACTCACAATCCAAACGTATTTTATTCTTACTTTTGAAGGTGATTTGTCTCTTGGTGGTATTTATAAAGACATAAAGCATGGTACTAATATATATATTAGTATATATATATATATATATATAAAAATTAAAACACCTGTTGTACGTGTACAGCTTCATGTTACTGATTCATTTATCTAATCAGCTAATCATGTAGCAGTTAGGCTATGGATGAAAATCATGCAGATGCATGGCCTGTATTCATTATTACACAGGATAAGATGTTACAATCCCTTGTGCCAAGATCTGAGGCAAAACACATTCAGAAGCCCAGTCCAGCTGAAAAACCGACCAGCAGGCTAATATTCAGCTACCAACTAGCAGCCAACAAAAAGACACTAAGCTAACTAGCCTAGCCAACAGCAGCAGGCAGTATGCAGCACATCATTGGGGTTTTCAAGAGTGCACCTCCCTTCACCGATGTCTCGTTAAGTTAGGCCCACAACACCTCAAGAAACCTCAAGACACGACAAGAAAGATTTATGGGGATATGCAGCATTAATGTACAGCATACGTCATGTGAAGCAGTCATGTCAAAATGGGCCAGAATACCAAATCTCAAAGGAAATTACTAATCTAGATGAGAAGGACAAAGAGTGTTGAGAAAGAGAAGGGGCGTTAACTGTATATGCATTGTATTAATGTTTCTATTCCTTTCACTTCATCCAGTGCTTTAAGTGGAAAAAAATAAGTGATGGCACTCCTCTTTTCCACCTGTTGGTGCATATCAGAAAATCTGTATCAGCAAATGATTTCATAACTCAAATTAAAAACCTATGCATCACCAGCCCCCATGTCCCCCATGTTTTGATGTGCGCTGCAGTGAAAGTACCAGGCCAGTAACAGAGGCACATAAAGCGTCACATAAAGCCAGTAAGAACAGAAAGAGGCGGGTGACATGTGGAGGTCCCCTGGGTTGTGTAGATTAAGACCCATTATGAACTGACAGGAGAGGCCACATGTGAGAATGCCCAGTGTGAGAGGAAAAGTCCTGGTGCACCAGAAGGTCAAATTTAGAAGCATCCTGGCCCACTTAAAGCACTCATATTATCCAAATGAGCATCACCATTTTTTTTAATCCTTCCTCATTTCTCTGGTGGCAACATAACCTTTTTAACATTTAATTTAGCGTTTATTGACCCTGCAATGTTGCATCCTGTTGTTATTGTTTCATCCATCTTTTCCTCTCTGTATGTCTGTGTTCAGCCAGCGTGAGGAGGCAGGGGTCAGTTAAAGTTCATGTTTCAGTGGCAGGAAGTAATTGCCTGTTATGTTTAACCTTTAACGGGTTTTGTATATGTGGTTTAAAAATCAAAACCTTCAGCTATCTAATAATTGTGAAATTATTGTCAGGCATATCATTATGACCAGCTTGAGTTGAGGGGAGGGGCCTCTGTGGATCATCCCACAGATACTTGATCAGTTTGGGATCTATTGATGGATTTGTGTTTGTGTTTTTTTGAGTTGTTCCTAAACCGTTATTGTGTGTGTCTGCTGGGGATGACTGCTGCCATCAGAGAGTGTCATTACTATGGGGTAGGGGTATCTGGTCTTGTCTAGGTGGGTTGGTACATGTCTAGGTAAAGTCCACACCAGTACCAGGTCGAAAGGTTTCCCAGCAGAACATTAAATTGTCACAAGATTTCTTTGGAGAAATGATTTATTTAAAACGTCAATAAAAACTGCACCTGTTCTGCCTTGATGTAGAATCTGAAGCAAATGTCCTCACCGCTACTATTTTGAGATCTAATTCTGAATATGTCAAACTATTTACATACATATGTCACTCTTCAATATCATGAATAATTTAATCAAGATGTGTTTCTCCTGTCTGTTATTGGTTCCCTTGTCTCTGTCTGCCTTTGTTTGTTAGTGCGTGCCCACATACACATTTCTTCATGGACACACACACACATACATGCACACAAACCTCGGCACATGCATTCACTCAGCCAATGTCTCTCTGCCAGGGGCAGTGTAAGTCTTCTTTGCTCACACACTACATACATTTTACATTCTGACAATGGGACGAAGGTGATCATTATTCAAAATACACTCCCAGCACCAACCCAGGGAAGAAGCAATCACTGACGCAATTTCCTCCATCTTTGAACTGCTCCAGGGGAATGAACTTATGTAGTATGTATTTTTCAAAATACCTTTTGTATAATGATTATGATTCCAGTGCTGGTGAAGTTTTGTATTTGGGCAGACGGCCTGTAAATGTGATATACATTTGTGTGTGTGTGTAACAGAAAGAGAGATGGATGGGTAAAGAAAGAGAAGAACTAGAGTTTGTATAGGCAAGTGAGGTCACAGTAAATAGCTGTTACGCACTGAAACAGTGATAGAATCTATCTATCTATCTATCTATCTATCTATCTATCTATCTATCTATCTATCTATCTATCTATCTATCTATCTATCTATCTATCTATCTATCTATCTCTACGCATAAAAACAAACAGAAAACAAGGCCCAGACACAGGCGCTGTTTTATTCATGCTGATGTGATGCCAACGGACATGCACCCGTGAGGAACACTGCTTTTCTCACCTCACGCACCCCCACACAAATACACACAACACACGCAGCCTGGCCGCAGTCACCTCAATTCATTTTGCATCTATCCCTGTAAGCTCGCTTGCGTACACACGGCCAAACATCCGCGCCCACGCAGAGACCCGTGGTCCAGAATGTTTTGCTCAAGTTCAAGTCAGGGGACCAGACGTGTCCGCAAATGGCTCTCCCTGTGTGTGCTTTTATGAAATTATTTTTGAATGCAAACGTGATTTTCTCTAGCATGCACATAATAACTTACATACTATAACATATGCCTCTGTGAGGGAATGAAGCCAGCTCTTTTTTCACCGTACTAATTGGGTGCACCTCAAGCGCAGCATGTTCAACCCAATCTGAGCTGTTATATATATATATAATAGCACTTCTGTCATTCTTTTTTTCCTCCACTGCTTCCTAATGAAGCTGACAACAACACAAAGAAATTCAGTGGTGCACTGAACTGGACGCCGTTGTCATTTGTCATATGCTAATTGTTTAACTGAACAAATACTTGTTTGTCTTGTATTGCATATGTATGTATCGGCAGTCAGCCGTGCCTTTAAATCACAAAGCATATCTCCCACATACCACTGCCTCTAACAAGACAAAGGATTCCAGACAGCCAGTTGGCATCAACATCCAACTGGGAGCGCTGCAGCAGGGTATGGTTTTAGTTAGTGTCATTGTGAGCTGACTAAAGGAAGAGCTTACATGACTCAGCACAGACAGAGGCACACTCACACCATAAACGTAAGTAATGACTCATGGATGCGTCATACAATTTACGCTAACCCACAGCGGGCATGTTTTGTAACTGATGCTAATCGTACGTGTCATAGTTTGTCACAGTTTGCAGTCTTTTCAGCCGACAGCATGTTTTGCCCCCCAGCACTTGCATGAAAACAGCCGCACCGTGTAAACAAAGAAAATTTTTGCAAGATTTCAAGAGGTATTCGTGCATAATAACAGCACTAGCAGCTTGATAAGACCCTGGGCTCAAGGAAAGTGTCAAGAAAATGGGACTCATATAAAGATGGAGTAGATAGCCTGACCTACAACAACCCAGCAAGACAAGTAGGAGAAGTCTGAAAAATTGGAATTTCTTGAGGACAGGGGCTCAGTGATTGTCTAGGAAAGTAATCATCTCTGACTTGCAATAGTATTTTCAGAAAGACACATGGCTCAGATCATCTACATTACCATTTATATTTCAAAAAAAAATTACCAGCGAAACCAAGTGATCTAGTTTAGCAAGTTCTGAGCTGAATTTTATATCATTTCATACATAAAACACCACAGGGATTTTTTATATCACATGTTGCTTTAATGATGCCGTTTTGAATAAACCATTGTGTGGAACCATTAGTATATTTTGATTTATGAGATTTAACCAAACACACGAAAAAAAAAAGCTTACATCTTCAATAGAAAACTCTAAAAAAAAAAACCCTCCATCATCTATCAGTCATTTTTATGTTCATTGTGTGGCATGCTGGATGTTGGAAACTACTGGAAAATTTTTAGAACTAGAGGAAGTACCTTGTTTTTTTTTGTTTTTTTTGCAGTAATCACATACGAACTTTGTTGTGGAAACTGTGCTTTTAGAGTCTTTTTTCCCCTTTACAATGGGATAAGAACCTTCGAAGCAAAAGAGGAACCTTGAGTATATTTGGTTCAGCTCCGAACAAAACATGGAGATATTGTGTCTTATCAGTGAAGTCCACGCTTTACTGTGTCTTAATGAGACGCTGTTGTACTGTATGTCTCGTAGAATGAGGTGACACTGCTATACCAACTGTTAGCTGCATTAGCGGTGTGAATGCTACCATATCATAATATCGATGCTAAAAAAAAGAAGAAGAAACTACTTAGATGATTGGTGAAACGTCTCCAAGGAAGTTTCCAGTCTCCTTGTTTCAGCCTTAATTATGTATTTGTTTGGATCAACCGTGGACTGCATGAGTGAGAGTCTTCACGATCCTTGAAGGGTTGTAGTTCTCAGTGGAGATCCCAGTTGGTGGTTACCCACTGGGAGTCTCCAGAACTGTTGGATCTGAAAGCCCCTACGGTGTCCACGAGCAAGAGTCTAACTCGCTTAAAAGTCAGTCACTCAGCGAGGATCAGCGTGTATATGTTACGTGTATACGTTAAAACACTCAGCAGGAGGCATGGGGTCTTACCTGTGGCCGTGGGTGTCCTTTAACAATGCACTGAAGCACTAGTGTGTCTCCTTCTTTGATTGTGTAGATTCTCTCGCTGATGTTATCATCCTTGACGTTACACGCTGCCCCTGAGTGCACAATCTGGGCATTGGCTGGAGCTGTGACAACACACAGACACACACACACACATACAGAAACATGCATATAACCACACATCGACACACAAACACAAACAGAGAGAAAGAGAACATGCGTTACACACTGCCGCAGAAAAAAAAGGGTCACTTTGCTGTGGGTGTATACTGTATGTAATACTAGCACTAGTATTGATGAATCAGATGAATAAATATATCACATTACTACTGCATCTGCATGATCAAAGCCTTTCAGAAAAAAATGTGTGTTGCATGCATCGGTGTTTGACAAGACGCAGACTATTTATGGTCTCTTATTGGAAGGACGCGGCGCATTCGCCCTGTCTCGTCCCATGTGTGGAGGGAAATGGACGCGAGAAGAAACAAGCATCTGATGAACTTTTTGTGAACTTTTCGTGGGCTTCATCAGTTCAGTTGGTTGGCACATTTCAGTTTTAGCTTTAATGCAGCTTCTCCCCAAACATCCAACTTTAAATATGTCTCACAGCGCAATCTCTTCACTGTTAATTGTCGCCTGGGAGACCCCCAGGTTGTACTGTGTGGCCTCAGGGCAGCTGAGACAAATCCAAATATCACCACCAATCATCATTAATGTAACAGCATTGTGAAGATGCTTGTCAGTGACTCAGAAGATTTACATGACAACACATGACAATCCGTTGTTACAGTTCAGTAGGTACTTGTGTGGCATATTTATTATTGATTCGACCCTTTTATAAAAATAAAAAAAAGACTACATTTGTGTTGTGCAATAATCAAAATCTAAGCCAGGTTTCATCTCAAATCATCATAATGGTTCTTAACAAATTGCCCTGCTCCTTACACAGGCCTGCATTTCAACACTGAGGAGGTAACACTATACGACAGCTGCTACAGAAATAATGGATGATAGACGCATGATGAGAGCTCTCTGCGCCGCCGACAACTGTAGACAATATCTGAGTCTGCACAGCGCTGACCCTTGCGGAGGGCTGGCTTGCGTGCGAGTAGCCTCAGATGGCTTTACCTCCCCTATGATGAGGGGAGACAGGAGGGAGGAGGGGAGAGACAGAGACAGAGCGAGAGAAGCAGCGGGTGAGGAGGAAAAGGCCAGAGAGGAGTGTGAAACCCCATAGAGAGGCGTTGGGGACAGGGAGCACAATGATGTGATTAGCATCGATTCACAGAGAGAACAAATCTTCACTGTGCTCTACAACTGTTATCATTGAGCGGACAGGAAGAAAGTGGGCGGCCTGTTCACTTTAAACTTCAACTCGATCAAAAGTAACAACAGTTGGCGTGATATGGAGACAGAAATCAAGTTCAACACGAAAAGGAGGGTCTCTATCTGTCTCTAAACGCTCTATTTCGTGGAACAAGCTCGAGCTGTTAAGAGCTACTGAGACAGAGCGCGTCTGTCCACTTTAATTTTTTACCTTCTTTCGCTTTTCTAAGAAACAGCAGAGGATGGGAATACAAAAGAAAAAGACTGTAGGTCCAATTTCGGTCCAAGTTACAAACGTTCATTTATTACAAACTTTAACCTGTGTCCCTAAGCTGAGCTGGTAAACGCTGGTAAAGAAAGCAAGTGGACTTAACCTGTCATGCTGCAGAGATCTGGTCTCACATGCAGCACGAGAAGAAAAGCTGTACTCCCAAGCAACAGCTACTAACAACTACAACAAACTGACATACTGGATATACTATAAGCACTGTAAATTGAGTTGTCTGGCTCCAATACAAGGGACCATTGACAAGATTAGTAGCAATACTGCCACATGTAGGACATGACTGAAGCCCCACGTTCTGAGTGTGTGTGTTTTTTTTTTCCATCTCCAGATGAATACATTGACATTTTGTGAAGAGTGAGAAAATTCCTGGTGTTTACTGTGCGTTGTCTCACTGGCGCGTTTGATAGTGTTGTGTGTAGGACAGCTCAGAGTTCAAAATACAGCGCAAGTCAAGTCGTGTAACAAGTAGCGGACCAGGCTGGTGTCACAATGTGTGAAAGTGTCTAAATTTTATGTATATCATCTTGTTTTTGTGAATTCCTCAAAGTGTGTTTTTTGTAGAAGAAAATAGGGAGCAAGAACCAACTGAATCAAATGTCATTAGCAGGAATCAAGTTCGTCATAAAAGGAGGTCTGTATCCGTCTCTGTATGTTCTCTTTCATGAAACGAGCTTGAGTTACTGAGATAGAGTGCGCCAGTCCACATTTATTTGTTAATTTTTCTTTTCTTTTTTTTTATTGGCGGGGTTGAGTTTCTAAGAACAATGGAAATAGAAAAGACAAGACTGTCAGTTAAGTCCCAACTCATAACCTCCGTGTTCTGTAATCACACTATGGCTTTTGTCCAGTGATGAAATGAAGAACAAGCACTCTTATATAGAGTGGGTATTGTGGAGAACTTAACAAAGTATCAGAGAATCAGAAGGAGTCCTTTCAGTCTCTTTTCTCAGCCGTCACTGACAGATACAAGGGCATTTGCGTTGTCAGTTCTACAGCATCTGCTGCTCATATACTTTTCCCTGGTTGAGTGTATTTTAGTGAGAATGTTGTGGATAAGTTTGATTTTATGCGCTACGCTACCCAAGGCACGTCTTTTGAGAAAACACGCTGCCTCAAATTCATACTTAAGTGCATTCACACAACAGAGCTGCTGTACGCTGGACGCTGAGCAGATTCAGGTTTAATGCCTTGCTGACGGGCACATTGATAGCAGTTGCCGCGGGATTAGATATCATTTTTTTTATTCATCTTCATTCTTTCCCACTTAGTTTACTTTTCAATAAATTGGTTGGTCCCGTAACAAGCAAAGGTTTAACCTCGAGGCTAATCTCCACCAATCATTCAAAGGAAATACAACCCATAAAAATATAAAAACAATGTGGAATAACAGATCTGGGATCCAGGAGTGTGCTGCACTATCTCGGGGCTGATATAAATGGTGAATAATTGTCTCCTTACAGCTTATTGGCGTGTCTGCATTAGTTTGCCTCTCTGGAGAGGGAGAGAGGTCGGACAGAGCGGCTCCTCTGTCTGCTCTCGCCTCCGGCAGCTTGGCTGCTTCAACTGTCTGATCGACTAAAGAAAGGAAGGCTGCGAGAGAAGGGGAGCAAAGAAAAGCAAGGGAGAGGCAGAAAAGGGAGGGCACAAAAAAAGGCAAGGGAGAGAGAGAAAAACAACAGAGAAGCACAAAAGGTGGGAAGAGACTGAAAGAGTAAGTAAAAACTGACATACAGTAGAGGACAGCAGAGTCAGAACGAATGAGAACGAGACGAACGGCAAAGAGGGACGGGAGACAAATTACTGTAACCGCGGATTTGATGAGGCAATTGAAAATAGACCAATGTGAAGAGGCACTTAAGGTGAACGAAAAGAGGTAGAAGAAACTGAGGTAGATGGCAATAAGTTTAAGATGTAGAATGAAGCAAGTGACAGTCAATGACGAGCTTGACCCAGTGAGGAGAGGTTGGCTGGAGGAAGTTAATCCTCGGACAACGCAGAGCACTGCAGACAAAACCAAAACGAAGATGTGATGCAAAGGAAGCAAGAGGACTCAACATGTAACACTGCACAGATGTGGAATCACACGCAGCACAGATAATCAAACAAGAAGAAACACTGTACTCCCAACCAACAGCTACTGACAACTGCAACAAACATACTGGATATACTATAAATATACACTGTGAATTTAGTTGTTTGGATACAATAAAAAGGACTATTAGAAAGATAAGTAGCAATATTTCTGCATCTAGGATAGGACTGAAACACGACTTTCTGAACACCACCCCGAGATGAATGCACTGACAAAATTCTGGATACACACTGGTAAGTTTGATAGCATCCTGTACAGGACATCTGAGAGTTCAAAATACACCACATGTCAAGTTACATTTTTTTACATTTGACAGTATGGTCAATATTTGTGCAATAATTCTGTCCCATCTAAAGCAGTGTTTTTTTTTCCAATCACTGAAAATGTATTAGGGTGGAATTTCCCCATTTGTTTTCGCACAAAGATCATTTTGTAATGTTGGATACAATGTTTTTTAAATATGCCCTGGTTGTATCATCAGATTTTGTAACTGACATCTTTATGAATCTTTCAATATGGAATGGTGAGATTTTAAAGTAAATCTGATTAATAAAGAGCAAAAACCAAGCAAGTAAAATGTCATCAGCAGAAGGACCAGATCCTTAACCGCGATACACGATAGTCTGGGAATGCATAAATGAGGCCAAAGGTCCACACAGAAACATGGAAAGTTATTACCACAAATAACGAGGCAGTGTTGTGTGCTTAGCGGCCCATCAATTTAGTTAGCATGGAGGACAATCATCAGTCATAGAGAGCTGCTGTTTTGACAGCAATCTATCTGACTCTGATGACTCATCGATCAAAACGGCTCTGGAGGTTGCTGATTGAAAATGTTGCCCGTGCATTATTGGAAACTTTTCTGAGACATTCAATGCACATTAGTTGTAAGTGAAATATAACTATCGGCAAATGCCCCGTCTGATTAATTGATTTGTCACCGGCTGCCATGTTTGTTTTTGTTGAGGGGACAGGACATCTCTCACTAAAACTAATGATGAGACAGGAGAGCTGGTGTCAAACCGCACTGACAGCTTGACAGAGTGCTGAGCAGAGTGTGTGTTGGCGTGTGTGATTGCGGCTGAAAGAGTGAATGAGGGTGTGCGCACACACTCGTGTCCGTGTCTACGCGAGTGTCCGTGCGTTTCATACTGTACATCGCGAGAGGAATCCCTTAGAAGGTCGCGAATCCTGTCGAACATGCCGAACATGATTGATATGCGCAGTTACTTTATGGAGGCTGCTCGTGCATGCAGATGAGCTCCGTCTCAATTCACTTCATTCACAAAAGAGCGTTTAGATTCTTTGGCCCTTCCCCTGCCGTCACAAGAGAAAGGAAAGGAAAGGATAAATAAGTAAAGGAAAGATAAGGAAACTCAAGGGGGGGAAAGGATGAACGTGTAATTGAGAGTGTGTACCCAAGAGATAACTCACAGAATTTATTGATTAACTGCAATAGAGGGAAGTGTTCATTTGACCCAGAGAAACACTAATCACACACACACACACAGCCTTCCACACACAAAAACAGCCTCATGACCAAAGGTCCAGGCGACTCACGTTGCCTCAGCATTTTATCAGGGTTCTTCTCTGCAGACAGGATGGAGGGAGATCAAATGCTCGATGCCACGACCCCATCCCTTTCATTTTGACTCGATTGCGGCTCGAGATATCAAAACGCATCGGAGACATTGATTTAACTTTTGACATGAGCATTTAATGGCTGTTATAAATGAAAGGACTAACCTTCAGTATCCTCTTTGACACTTTCAATCGACTGTAAATTGCTGTTTCGCTGCTTACGCACTCACATAAAGGTAGCCGGAAGAAATACCCGTCTCTCTGTATCACTAAACCCAGAGAGCCTTAAAAACAAGAGCTCAGTCCACATGAGCATGTGTATAAAATCTCTGGATATTGCTGATCTTCATTTGCAGTCCGGTTATTTAACTTTGAAAAAGAATTTAAAGCAGAGACTGTGTAAATATGCACAACCCGTCGCCACTTCCTTCCCGTTTTGCGAGTTTGGAGCCAGAGTCTCCAGTGCGGTCAGAGTGGAGGCATGTGGAGCCACGATGTCGATGACCCTGCCGCGTTTTCGTTTAATTAATACCACTCTGCTTCCACCAGTTACAAGGAAATGTTGAATTATACACTGCACTTATTTTTTTGAAAAAGTGCCACTTTATGGAGTGGGTGGCATGGCAACTGGTGGTCACCATTATGTCACATTCTGTTTCTACAGCGTCAAATAACTAACTAAAATGAAACTTATCCAAAAAAAAAAAAAAATCCTTGAAAAAAAATTATTTGATGTGTATTTTGGTGTTTTAGTTCGGCCCAAGTCCCATCCACTAACATGGAGGAAGTGGAGATTATGACCCCCAGGGGGAGATCTACTTGCTTTAGCTTCATTTTAGAGCAGCAGGTCCCTGTCCATGTTTATACAGTCTATGACCTGGCTGCCCAATTTGGGACCCATGGGCCAAGTTCAGCCCGCAACCAATTATATTTTGCCCACTGCATAATTTTTTTTCCCACTGTCAGCGCTTGGCATCTGCTCGTTGAGCTTGCTCTCATTTCATATTATTTATTGGTGCACTTCCACTCCCGACCAGAGAATAACATTGTGATACACTGATGGAAGGGTGGCACTGTTGAGCTCCCGCCAGCTCAAATCCTGTGATAGTATTCATTTTACGCGTGCAATGAAAACAACCAATACGTGATACTTTGTGCAAGTATATATTATTGCTATTACTAAAATAAATAATGATAATTGCTATTCTCGTTTAGGAGAGATAATATGCAGCCTTCTACAGAAAAAGTGCTGCAGCCAGCTTCTTCATTGTGTGGACTTCCCAAGTGCACTGTTCTAATATCTTTTAGGGCACACAATCATATGGGCTGCATTCATCACCCTGGCAACCAAGAAAATGGAGGAGATGTTTGTCCTCATGGTGTCCGTCCATGTCCTGTTGAATTTCGCCGTCTCACCATTCAAAGATTTGCGAGCCAAGAAATGCGGCCCTGATTAAACTTTTTTCTTTATCCATGCCAGCAGAGTGCTTTAATAAGACTGTGAAAATAGCACACCAGGGTGCGTTTGATTGTGGATAGTGAGGACACTGTGCAATCAACAAAAGCGTCAGATGACAGCACAAGCTAATAAAGGGGGATCATTGGGGAGCAGAAGTAAACACGGGCAAAGAAACAAAACAAAAAAAGAAAAAGAAGAAACCTGGAAAAGACGTTTCCAAAATTTACCTCTTTGCTCGTCTGGTTTTCTGGTATTTACTACCAGAAAACCAGAAATAAATCTATAAATCTCAACTGAAGCATCATAGGCCTTATGCAGTGTACAGAGCACACCTACATAAGCAGGTAAATCTAATATATGCATTTAATGAAAAGCTGAAAGGGAAGACATAGGGAAAAGACAAGTCAGCAGTAGGGGCACGAGGATTGCCACTGTGGCGATGTGAAGTGATTGGGGGTTTGTAGAGCGCAGTCATACGCGACTCGTACTCCTCAACGGGAGCGTGTTTGCCGCACTTGAGCTTTCCCAGGATGAAAAGATAAAGAGAGGAGGGGGTGGAGGGGCGAGAGTTCCGACAAAGAGATGAAAACCGCTTAGATCTTTGGCACAGACGGACAGCGGAGAGTAAGGAGAGGGAGGAGGGAGGACGGAGAAGAGGAGAAAATAAAGAGAAACATGTGACTGGCATTCTCTTTGTGGGAACTCCATTCACAGAGCCTGTCTCATCCAATATACAGAGAAGAGAAGAGAAGAGAAGAGAAGAGAAGAGAAGAGAAGAGAAGAGAAGAGAAGAGAAGAGAAGAGAAGAGAAGAGAAGAGAAGAGAAGAGAGTTTATTTCACACCAGCTTTCTGTCCTTTTTGATTTCATGAGTACAATGTACAAGCTGTGCTGCTACGTTAAATCAAATCTACGTCTACATTTGGACACTGGGCGTCCTGCAACATATTAGAACAAGTGGTTGAATTAGCGTTTGAGCATAAAAATATAGAACAATGACAACAATTACATTTTAAATTTAATATTAAGTTAATTTTTCTTGAACAGTCACTGTAATATTATTGCTTTCTCCAGCAACAACTAGTTTAAGGAATTTTAATTTTCAAAAGGGTGATAACATTACAATTATTAATCCAAGTCAGGATGCGTAGCATCATTAGTTTGGGCATGTTGCTCTGAGGCAAAAAGCTGAATGAGTCATCTCAGACTAAGATGCTGAGTTGCCATCTGCAGTAAACTTTGCTTAGAAAAATTATTTCAGCTGCAGAAAATATAATTAACTGCAACAATTTAGTGAAACAAAGGTCCACACGCCAGCAACTCAGTAAGGGCACTAGAGCCAGGGATACATGTACTATAAAACAGAAACTGGATTTGAGAGCAGGACACAGTGGAGGGGGGGATATGTTACGTAGACAGGACGTGAAGATGGGTATATTACAAGGCCGATGTTGTTTCCACAGTTGACTTGCCCTTTGTTTCGACGCATTTTAGAAAAAATATCCATGGAGAGCAATGTCATGCTGCCGCAGAAAGAAAAAGACGTGGCTACATTGACAGAGCAGTCACGCTGGCAGAGGCAAAGTTGGTTTCCACCACTGCTGATAACTGGACAGCTGAAAACGAACACTTTCAAGGGCCAACACTAAAAGTAATTTAGTCATATAAAGAGCAACCTAATTAGTCACGACGAATTATAATTATTTAGAGATTAGAAAGCAATGAGTAGAAAGCCAGCAGTGGTTTAGCGGTTATTTGAACTTGTTGCTTCCAGGCACTTCAGTCTGAGATTTGAACTCACTTTTGATGTCAAGCAAAGTGAGTTCTGTATTTGGACTTAAATTTTATTTAACAGATATACACCGATCAGGCTTAACATTATGACCACCTTCCTAATATTCTGAGACATAGGGAATGGACATGGTCAGAGTTATTTACTTCTCCTGTCAATGGTTTTGATGTCGTGGCTGTATATATACATCTTTTTATATGTCAATTGTTGTTGTTCAGTACATTGTGGGATCTAAGCTGTACACAATCTACATGCATAAAATGTTCTGATGTTGTACAAATAATGCCCCAGTTCCTCCTAGACCTGCCTTGCAAACAGAAACACATTTCACTTTAAACTCGAAACCCCCCAAAGACGATTTGTGAAATATTTTAATAATATGAGACGATTGATTGATTGATTCTAAATTGCCCATAGGTGTGAGTGAGAATGCCTGTTTGTCTCTGTGTTCACCCTGTGACAGGCTGGAGTCCTGTCCAGGGCGCACCCCGCCTCCCACCTGATGTCAGCTGGGATAGACTCCAGCCACCCCCGCGACCCAAGCGAGGATAAGCGGTAGTAGAAGATGAGATGAGATGAGATGGAGCTTAATTAGGCACCCTGGTGGGCAAACTATGAACCCCTGCTATCTAGCTCTTGAGCACCCCTCTTTGATCCTTACCATCCTGTCACATCCCACAGTACTCAGGAAAATATCATCATAAATGTTAAAATAAAGAAATTGGACTAATGTCTCCGCTAAGTGTAGATGATGTTCAAGCTCCACACTTTGATCTTACATCATCGTCATCATCATTTCCTCCGACGTCTGCGTTTCTCAAACATCTGTTAAGACCAGATAACACAAAAGAGAGCACCGGAAAGAGCCAAAAGTGTGAGAGAGAGGCCAGTAACAGCTGGTGAGGGTTAGAAACCGCTGCAAAGGTTTTGCTTCTTTCATTGTTCGTGTGTGTGTTGCTTCTTCTTTCTGTGTTTGCACAGCGTATCTCACACAAAGCACCTTGGGTGTAACATATGGTTATTCTGGTCAATGTAGCTTTCTGGAGCGGGAAGGGGAAGAAGAAGGGGAAGCATCTTGACCCTGGATATTTAAAAGGAAACAGAGGAGTAGACGGGGCAGCGTGGCGTGGTGTTCCCATGCCTCACATCGACTGGCTACCTGACAGCCACACTGAACTTATTCTATTCAACCATAATGTTCCAGCTCCTTTTGATGCACACACACACACACACATGCACATTAACACCCAGACCAACAGCACCAGAAAATGAGAAGCGCGCTCAGTGTGTACAAAAGTGAAAGTGCGCGCGTGCACACACGTGGATGAGTGCATTTCCAAGGAAACTGCAGCAGAGCAGCCAACAATGCATAGCGGTCAGTCCAGGTGAAGTGGAAGGAAGGAAGGAGGCACCGAGAAAGGATGTCGATAAAGAGGAGAGCGAGAAGAAACGCTTGAATAAAAGGTCAGAGTAAGAGCTGGAGGTAAGGAGGGAGGAGGGAGGAGGGAGTGCGTGCGTGTGTGGCAGGGGATCCTCATAAGCTGAGCAGGGACGAGACGCGGAGGAGAGGCACAATATTATGCATTCCATCTGTTTTAACGGTCATGCCAGTGAAGTGGCTGGAATGGGAAAATTGGAATTTACAGAAGAAGGGACGCAGGCAGGCAAAGAGTAACCATCGGGGAAACGCTGAGGCAGATTTCAATCCGGGCAGAAAAGAAAAGAGCAGAGATAGGAGGATCCAAACAGGCACGATGTGTGAATCACGCGGAGAGGGAGGCTAAGGAGAGGTGAAAAAGAAGAAGGCATTAGGAGGAGATAGAGACGCCGACTAAATGATGACACCAGTCAGAGGGAGAGACAAAACGCAAGAAAGGCAGCAATTACCTCACATCCAAAATGGAACCCCTCGTGAGCTTGTCAAAACAAGATAGACTTTAGATACGGATATTAATCTCACAATGAACCGCTGGAGCCATTTCACTCATTGATAAATAATACTTCATTAATGTGTCACACTTCATTTCACACAAGCTTTTTTTTTTTTTAGCTGCTATTAGGATTTAATGAAGTGCTGGCTCCCAATAAAGACCAGGCTCAACAACAGGAGAGAGAGAGAGAGAGAGATTTTTCTTTTTCATGCTGAACAGACAGAATGGAGAGATCAGTGGATGGACAGATAGATACAAAGAGAAAGTTCTTTGTTTAATAACTTCTTTAGATGAATATATTAATCTTTATACCCACGGGGAAAAATGCGTGCGTATTCATTGAGAGCGGCTACTGAGGCTCTTGATTTGTCGTCCCTCTCTGCAATGCTCTCTACAAACCCATTAAGATCTTAGTGCTCGCTCTAACGCTTTCCTGTAAGGAAGACACGGGTAAATACATCTGGCCATCGGATTGTTTTTTGATCAATTCAAGACTGTTGGAAGCAAATGAAATTTAAAAGATGAACCGAACAAACATGACGAGGCTCGGTGACATTTGATCAGACCTGCATCTTGATCTTTTCAAATCCTCACCGAGTATTTTTAGGCTTCATGTGGGATGAGAACATACAATAGGTCATATTAAAAAAAAACAAAAACAAAAAAAAAACACAGTATTCCTATTCACTGAGTGTTTTGTCATTGCTCTGTGACATTATTTAACCCTGCCTTGACTCATTTCTCTTTTTATCTGTGACAGGAAGCAATGTTTGCTCCTCAGCGGGGAGGAAGAAATTCAAGCGCTAACCAGGCAGTGGATGTAACGTTGCTTCTACTCACTGTCGGCAAAATAAATCCATATTTCTTTTCCGTATGTACAGCGCATTTATCATTATCTTAAGGCGAGATAGTTTCTTCACCAGTCTTGACGGGTGACACTTGACGCATGCAAGGATCCTATTACATTTGGTGCGTTTTTCCGTGGCGGGTTGAGTGTACCTACATATTCACAGTGTTTGGTGAGCCAGTGTTCCTAGTGTCGGAAAGAGAATGTCCAAGGGAAACTGAGAATTAAAGATTCAATAAAGATTCTGTTGGATGCAGGGCGTAACGAATGATCCGAAACAAAACCAACTACTCCCTAAGCAGAAACAGAAACTCTGCAAACCTACAGAAATCTTTCTTTTTTTTAATCTAGTGTTTAGTTACTGGGTAAATTGATATGGTAAAACATACTGTGTTATTTTCGAGAAGAGTATTTACATTTTTAGACATGACAAGAAGGCAATGTAATGCTGTTTTCACACCCTGCCAAACTGCTTACTGTTTATCATTCAGAGCAAGACAACTGTGGGAGACTGTTAAGGTGTACAGGAGGATAACATCTGGTGCGTTTGGCAAAGACGAGCCATGATAATTACAGCCGATGAATATGTGAGCGGAGGGGAAGAGAACGAAAAGAGAGGGCGGGGGGTGGGGGGTTGAAGAAGAAGAGACAATGCATGTTAACAACTGTTTTGTGAAACCACAAATGTGTCTGATCTGAGAACAGCCCGGCAATACACCCAAGACGCCCTCCGTGAAAGCTGCCACGCTTGCTAAGTACGACTGTTGTGGAAATCACCACATGGCCGGGTGGTTTATAATACACAACAAACACAGCCCTTCTAAAAATAGCCGTCCCACTTATTTTTGCACTATGCCCAGCGTAAACAATGTCCAGAGTTCATGAAGGGAAAAGAGCTGGAGATGGAGGGGAAGGAGGAGGAGGCGCAAGGAGAGGTGGGAAAGGTTCAAAGGATAACAAGGCACGTCTGAGACCTCTTTAGCAACTGAACTGAAAACGCAAGATTTAATTCAATTTGCTCTGCTTTGCAAACTGTATTCTGGATAATGAGTAAGAGGAGAAGCTCGGCTAAGAAGCTTACCCAACACACGCACACAGGTGTACACATTACACACACACACGATCCCTGCGCATTTTATGCATGGAGTGCACTTTAAAAAGCAAAATGGTTTAGTTTAAGTGGGAAAACTAAATAAGCAAAAACAAAAAGGTGGGAACTCAAACCAAAAAGCTGTGTGTGTGTGTGTACATGTGTGCGTGTTACACCTAGTACCATCAGCTATGATGAATTATCAGCTATAGACCTGCCCTGGATGAGTCCTTAGATGGAATTGGAGCAGCAAGCAAGCAGCGCATTAAAACCTGACAGCTTGCCGAGGATAACCTTGATGCAGCTGTTTGGCTTGAAAGCCAGAGATGGGTCGCTGGAAAAAAAAAAACATGAAAGCGGGGTCTTCAAGTTAATTTGAAGCAGGAATCTCGAAATGAAATGTTTCCTGAGAAGGAATTAAAATACACCTCAACACAACCAGTGACTTCTGAGTTCTGTATGCTGGGACCTCCTGTGCAGCAGCATGGATTGAGGCAAGAGGCAGATTGCAGCCGAGACAGGTCATCCGTCTATCACAAAGGCAACATGTAGCGTATAAACAAACACATTCACACTTACAGGTCAATCCCAGTACACATGAACCACAACTGGCCTGTAGAAGAAGACTCACACAGACAAAGGGAAAAAGTTCAGTTTGGGCAATGCAAGGAAGTGGCGAGTGTATGAGCTACACAGATCAACCAACATGTTCTTTGTCAGATCTATTGCAGGCTCTATCTGCAGATCAGAATATGAATATAAAGGATGCCCGCAATTCAACATTACTGCCTGTTGATATGTGCTGCTAATCCTTCCTACCAAAGAACACGTGTCAGTGCAGTGTTGGGTTTATGTCTGCTTGTTTAAGATTATAATGATATTATTACTGACATCAGCTCATAGCCTGCAGTTTTCTAATTGTTATTAGCTTGCCTCACAATAACAATTAAACATAATATACAGTTAGGTCCACATATATTTGGATACAGATATACATACGTATTTACATGGTATTTACATCCAAATTGGAGGAAAGATTTTAAAGCTCTTTTAAACCTCCTTTTCAAGGGACCAAAAGTAATTGGACAGTTGACTCAAAAGCTATTACATGGGGTGCATGGGCTATTCCCTCGTTAGTCATCCAACCAAGTGAGGAACACTCTCCAGGTGTATCAGTATCTAAGTCTATGATAAACAAGACCTTGTGAGAGCAAATACAGAGGGTTCACCACAAGGTGCAAACCATTAATGAGCCTCAAAAATAGAGAGGGCGGATTAGACTTTGTCAAAAAAACATCAAGAGACACCAGTCCAGTTCTAGGGCAGCATTATTTGGACAGATGAAACTAAGATTGACCCGTGTGAGAAGGATGGGAAAAAGAAAGCATGCAGGAAGCTTGTGTAGGAGAACTCCACATTCCTTCAGAGAGCTGGGGGAGTAAAGACGTTACAACTGCAAAGGGTTACCTTTCATTAAAACTGTTTTCATTCCGGAGATGCTGATCCCTTTTCAGGTTCCCAGGAGAGAAGTCATAAAAACTGTCAAAATGAACATGTTGACTCAGATTTATCCATCATCATGATTAATCTGATTAAAAATTTTAATGCAGTTAAAGCTTCCTGGCTGTCTTCCGTTGCTGCATCCCTTCCAGCTGACTACCGCTGCCACCCCCAGTCATCGGTGTTAGCGTTAGCTCTAACATCAGCGCTAGCACCAGACTCAGTGTTTATTCTGATGTTGCTATTAACCACGTTCTAGTATTAAAACTCCACCTCTACCTTCAGAGGAGGAGGGGGCCGTCAAAGGTCATGCAGGGTGGAGTGGTGGTATTCCCACCTGTTTGAGCACAGAAAGTGCGCCTCCCTGTTACCAATACCAGAGGACCAACCACCTGAGAGCATCCCTGTCCCATTACATCTGCTCTCAACACCACCGTTCAACCAATTCTTCCTGTCGGCATCGAGCTATGAGCGAAAGCTGGGGCTCCGTCTGGGTCGGTTAGGGACAGGCCAGGAACATCCTCTGTGCTTCTTTAATCAGAGTTCATGTCATATAGCAATTTAATTAATTTTCATTCGACTCGCTTAGTCATTAATTTAGGAAAATGAATGCTCCATTCGCATCCTCATTCCAGTCAAAATACGTCTCACTGTTGCCAAACAAACTCATCCATTCTTGTTTTATGTTACATCACACCCTTCATATTATTCCTCGTCGTTAATTATTCATTACTCATTCTCAATATTGGTGTTAAATTGATGTTAAATATCTTATCTTGATTAAGTATCACTTAAGTTGTTGAGAAAATGTTTGAGACAGAGACACATGATCACTGTATCAGAATCTTACACTTCACTGCAGGGCTTCCAACGACACTGAGTCACTAGCATTTAATGTGACAGAAGACGGAAGCAACGGGATGAATGTATAGGCATATCCTTTATGGTCAAATTCAGCCAAATGCAGCAAAGTTTATTGGACAATGCTTCACAGTAACAATGGGCAATGACCCAAAAACATACTGCAAAAGCAAAACTCAGGAGTTTTTTTAAGGCTAAGAAATGCAATTACTGCAATGTCTTAATCACCAGATCTCAACCCGATGAATCTGTATTTACTTTAACTTGCTTAAGACAAAACTTAAGGTAGAGAGACCGACAAATAAGCCACAACTGAGGACAGTTGCAGTAAAGGCCTGGCAAAGCATAACAAAAGAGGGACACCAGTATTTGGCTGATGTTCTTCAAATCTTGTCAGTATCGTTTTAGTGTCCACGGAAACATTGCCATTGTCGAACTTTTCTTTATCTGATTGTGTTGTCTGGTTGAATTCCTTTTTTGCTGCTTCTCTTAATGTGCGTGCATGCATATCCACCCTTAGGGTAATGAGGTCCTCAGATAACTTAACGTCCCCTGCAAACTCAATATTTGGTTCATTTCCTGTCTTTTCTAGACATGTAATTTCTTTCTTCCTGTCCTCGTGAACAATAGAGGTCACGGAGGAATTCGTAGCTAAAGAGTACCATCTCAACGCAAACCTTAAGCCCTGCTTAAATATTTAAAAATATACGGCGTGTTAATAAAAAAATAAAAAAACCTTTAAAACAGATTTTCTGTCGGCAAAAAACCCGTGTAACCAGGGATACCTTAAATTGCTTCCGACAGAGTAAAGATTGCGAAACAGAGAAAAGAACGTGAGCAAAATAAAAAAATCCAAGAAAAGAAAGTCTGACGCTCCTTGTAGGCACTCCTTTCAGTCTCTCTGTCTGCTGCAGGTCTCTTTGTATGTGATAATGTCTCCGTCCTCCATGATATATTTGATGTAATCTATACCAGCCAAACCGCAATCTAACACAGAGAGAAGAACACAGAGGGCGCATAAAGGTCCCTGCGGATTATTTGCAAACTGCATCAGATACAGACTTAGCCGACAAGAATGTAAGCCTCAAAATGTATTGCCAGAATGATGGATCGCATCCAAACAGGGCTCCTAGTCAAAACGAGCAGCCAGTTGAAAGTGGAAATGGACATCTGTGCTTCCTAATTGACTGTGTGATGTTGAGCGCACGGTCTGTCTCAGTCTGTGACAACATGTTCATGCATTCTCTCTGTCCAAGGTAGCTTTGGAAGAGTGGAGAATCATCTTTCATATTAATTCAATAGTCGAGTACTTTCACCTTTGTTTTCTTTATCTTTGCAAACATGCGTTACTTATTAAGAAGCATTTTGAACAAAGCAGGAGAAACAAAGCACTGACTATTTCAGGAGTGCTAGATTTGTTTTTTGCATCTTAGTGTATTTTTTTATTTTTTATTTTTTTTTTTTTTAAAGAAAGGCTCAGAAGCCCAGCCAGGATGGAAAATAAGCACCTGGAGGATCCCTGTAGCTTGAAGGCTGTTGGCATGTTTTTTCTTTTCTTTTTTTTTACTTTTCCAAAGCATATTCTACAGGATGAAAGACAATAGTTCCCGAGGTTTGAAATAAAAGCAAGAAAAACACGCTCTGTGACTAAATGTATTTGAAAGACAGACAGTGACTCATCAACAATGCGTTATTTAACAGCAGATTAAATATTAACCAGCAGCTGGAAACAGCCAGACTCAAAACCCCCGAGGAGAATAGATAGTAAGACAATAACAGATTGAAAAAGGTGTGATAATGAGACAAAGGGAAAGTCACTGAAAGGACAAATGGCAAAACGAAGACAGAAGAAGAAGAAAAATAATAGTTTCCAGCATTGATTTCCTTCGCTATATGCAGGCACGTGTGACCAAACTGTTTATTTATTGTGTGATGTAAGTCTTGATGAGCATAAATCATCATCAAAGCTTCATAATCGCAGTCATTACACTGTGTTCTTAATAACTCATCCGATAGAAAATGAGGAACAGCGCGCACTTCTCTGAAGGGGAAATCTCACACTGAGTACCAGTGTATAAAATTCAAAAGGTGAGCCATTAATGAAAGGTAATGGCTTTGGTTAATGGGAGCGTCATTTTAACACGTTACCTGCTAACACAACAGGATTTGTTCAGTGTGTGAAAAAACGAGTTGATGAGTGCAAACACTAGTCTATATAAAGCTTATATGAATGCATGTTATTGTGAATGTTAAGGCGTTTAGTTATTGTGTGCAGGGGTGCTTGTAGGCCTACATGCTTCTCAAACGCATTTACTGTTAATGAATATGTGACAAAAAGGCTAAAGAAATACTGTTTACTAAACTACAAACAAACAAAAACATTTCACTGTAATATACATAAAAACCAGACTTTAGAAAAAACAAATGAAATGAGAGAGTTTACCCCAATCTTTCTGAATCTTCCTGAACACTGTAATGCAAACTAAAACTAATATTTAAAATAATCGAATCTTAAAATATCTTAAACAAGATGAATTTAACTGGAACAGAAAAATGCATAAGCAAGAAGAAAAAAAAGAAGTGAACAAAACAATTACACATTATCGCAAAGCATCTGGCTTTTGGAGCTCTCCGTCCTGTCAACCCTCGGCATCTCTGCGGTATCACTCAGCGCTTCAGTCGCGGAAAAGTGGGAAAAACAAGACAACAGAGTCTTTTGAAGTCTCCTCTCCCCTGTTTTGTCAGCGAACTTTGACAAGAGTGGAGCAGAAGTGTTGATGAGAGCAAGAGGAGACGCCTGGATGAAGCAGAGAAGGAGAAAGCCAAGGAATGTTTCCTGACTGGGAAGTGACAGCGGCTTTGAGACCGCAGCTCGCCATATGTGCACCCACAACTCCTCCTGCTAAAATGCAATCCGACCAAACATATAGTAAGAATTCTGTTCTACTATCTACCATTCTTTCTATTCACTGCACACGCCATGCATGGAATTTCCTTTCCTAGAATTAAATGTATCATGGCCGGTCAAAGGAAACAGCTGAGCAGAGAAAGAATCTATGAATGTACTTATCATTATTCACATCATGTGTCAATGACTCTGTATAAATACCACACATATCAGTTTTACAACTTATTATAAGTGAAGTGGTAGCTTTAACACAGTATTTTATTGCACTAACTATGCAGTACTTCTCTGCAGTACTAATGAAGGACAGATTGGGGATAGGAGAGGATGGGGGCAGGGTTCCATAATGGCCATTACTATAGACGCTGTTCAAAAGCATGTGAGCATATAGCAAGATCTTCCTCAAGGACGCTGTTGTGAATGTAGAATACCGTGGAAACAAAGCTCTTTTTCTTTTTTTTGAATGTTGCACACTGTATGCACAGCAACACACTGATTTGAATATGGTAGGTTTTCTACATTAAGACTTCAGAGAATGTCACAGTACTGAGTATTCAGTCACATTTTAACAAGTGCAGTGCAATATGGGTCATTGTGGAAGAAGAAGAGAAATATATGTCACAGTGAAAAAAGATAAGACACTCAATAAAGTGCTCACACATCCACACACGCCACCAACAAAAACTCGTCGAGCAAATCCCCAGATGCCGTTTCGCTCTCGCGGCCAACTTTTCCACGCGACCACGAGAGGCCAAAAAAAAAAAGGGAGTGGGGGGGAGCCAAAAAGAAACTGGGATGAAGGAGATGGAGAGAGGGATCGAACGGGAACAAGGAGCGGCAGGGAGAAAGCAAGAAGCGATACCAAAGAGAAAGACGGAGCAAACGAGCGAAAAAGAAGTCGATGGCAAAGACAACGAGAGAGAAGGGAAAGTTAGGCAGCGCGCGATGTGCTGTCACTGAGTGAAATGCCACCCGGCCTGTCACATATCTCTACAATATTAATTACACTGTGCCACGCTTCTGAATAATGGAACAGCCCTATTTAACCAGAGTGAATAATTTAGCAGCTGCTTGGCCTAGTGTATATAACAGGATCGATAAGCACCGAGTACAGGTAATGAAATTCCAAAGGGAACCTCAAGGAGGAAAGTTGAGTTCACCTGCACTCAGAGTTAGAGTCCATCCAGAGGAGCTGGAGTGTGTCTGTGTGTGTGTGTTAGCTCATTGTTTAGAGTTTATTTACGGCTGCATTATATGTACTTAAGAACACGTTCCCTTGAGAGGGACTTTTTTAAGCTGGCTACCTGCTAGAGTGAAGAACCTATATAAGGCATGTTATGCTTATAATATTATGTATAAGGCATCAATAAAGGGTTAATATACCGTCCCAATCTTTGTCTGACATTAAGGATTGCAGCCCTTTAGCATAAAACAGGCGTCATGTTGACATAGCTAAAATATAAAATATTCCTCGTTAGCCATTTATATGATTAATCAAAGTGAATATGCCAAAAATAGTCCTGTTTAAACGCCACTGGAGGCAGACTTGTGTACTGGTGAGAAGTTGAACTAAGCTCAAGTTTGACCAATGGAAGCGACTGATAGCAACATGATGGAGAAATATAGAGTTCATCAAACATTCACAGCACGGAAACACAGGGACTTTTCTTCCAACCACCAAATTCGCAATGCTGACAATTTTTTATTTTTTTAAATAATTTTTGTTTTGCTTGCTTCGCTCTTGAAATATCTAGAGTGGGAAATATGCAAGTCAGTTACCATGGGCATGCATCTTTACTTCAGCCCTGCAAACTGTTTGGGTTGGTCCATGCACAAGGCTCCCTGTGATGTATCTCCCAAATATGCTGGATATAAAACATGTCCACAGAATTCTCCTAAAGCCTTGAATATTATTCATCTGAAGCCAGTTGGAAGATGGTTTCATGACATGGCTCCATATCAAATTTGGAATAGAGTCATTTTCACAGTAATACTGGAATAGTGTGAGTGCAGGAAAATGTATTGAGTAATATGTCATGGTCTGAAGGGCATAGATGACAGATGATATTCAGAAAAAGCTTCTATGTCATCCTCTAGAGGGCAGATGACATCATTTTTTTTTTTTTTTCTGTGGATACTTGGTCTTGTTGGTTTCACCATTTAGAGGTTAACGTTCACTTTCCCTCCTCCTCCTCCAGCGGAAATTTAACCGGTGACCCGTGTCTCCACTTTTTGGCTTCCACAAATGAATCCACTAAGAAATTCAACTGAATGGTGCCTATAAAACCATCAATCATCGTCCTACATGTGCTGTGGCACAGCTCCATTGTTGCGGAGTGATTCGCGGATGTACGAAGAAGCAGCTTTCTTTTAGCTGGCGCACTCATCACATGCAGCCCATGATGCATGAACATGACAGTCATCCCCTCCATGGCCCCATCTGGCCTGGATGTACAAGGTTTAACCCACGGGGAGATCCATACCCTCCTTTTATGATCTATGTTCTAGTTGATTTGACAAAGGTTTTGGAAAGTTTTGTCTAAACACTTGCTGGTTCGCAAGTTGATACAAAGGATACAAAAGGCAAATAACTGATGCCCTGTTGGAAACTCTACATACTGTATGTTCACAACACTGTTCACACAATGCAAACACACACATACGCACACACACACGGGTCTCAGTAGGGAGTTGCATGTAAGCTCTTCTATGCCAGATTAAACATTCACATAGACCAGTCCCTGTGAGGGAAGACTGCTGTTAAACTAAGGCTGAGGCAACAGTCGTGTTGCCCTTCCTGTGAATGTGAATTTGCGTTCGCGTTGCATCTCTGTTTTTGTGAGCAGGACAGTGCATCGACTGGGCGCAGCAAACCTCTCCGCGATTAATCAACCCTGGCATCCTCCCCTCCCTGGGAAATGGATGCAAGCAAAAAGTTAAAAGACTTAATTTAGAAATAAATCACAGAGTAAATAATAGGTGTTTGTGTTGCCGGCGACAGTAGACAAGGCTGTATACAAGCCAGGGGAGCAAGAAGATTTACTCTCCCATGCCCGTACACGCCGGATGAGGTAGGACCGCAGAAGACAATAAATATGCATCAGCGGTGGCTGTTAGTGAGTACAACAGGTACGCAAAGCTACGAATAAAGGAGGCAAAGCATAGGAGGGTGGGATGGAGGAGTAGGACGGCGTAAGAATGGAGATAAAAGAAAAGAGGGTGCATTAGAGAAACGAGAGTGAGGAGGGAGTGACACAGGCAGGGATTTTTTTACAGTTGTTTAGATACAGAGTGGATTTTTGAAATAGGAGATCAAATCATTCATCCTTTTCTGGTTTTGCGACTGCCGATGATATCATCATAGCACAAAAATACACTTTTTATGACAGTGGAAGGGAAAGCAATCAGAAGTTATCACTCTGACCAGCAGTGGCACTCTTTGCATCAGGGGCCGGTAGGGGGCGCTGCCGTGCAGACGAGGATTATAAGCTTTATAAGTTGTCCTGTGTCAAAAACATTGTTGCGCATAACTTAATATGATATTCCTTGACTGCATTATAAGATTTCCCTGCATTCCAAACCAAAACCACCACTACAGACCTGTAAAATGAAGCTTAAGATTCCCACTGCATTCGTAGCAAATACACAAAACCTTGAGATGTTTTTCATTTTCCAAGCGGAACGAGGTGCAGTCGGGAGATGGCGCGAGGTCGAACTGCAGGAGGAGAACGAAGCGCAGACCGCATCGCCAGCCCTTTACTTTTACACTCACAACACACGCTTAACACGCCATGGAGTGATTAAATATTCACATGCAAAGAGACGGCGAGAGACATAATCACATGCACACACAATCTACTTACTCAAGCATATATTTTTCGGCTTGGCACGAATCCTCGCAGGCACTGAGCCATAGCCTAGCCTATAGAGTTATTACACCTGCACATCCACTCTCTGTACTCAATAATCACCTCATTCTCTATCTTAGTTCCTCTCCCAGCTCATCTGGAAAACACTGCCATCGCTGAGATCATTGTCTCTTAATGAATGGTCGTTAATTCTGGTATAAAACACTCTGCAGCTCGCTTAGAGCTACGACAGACTGCCCTTCCAGCCGCCTGTCTTGTGTAAAATGGTCAACTGAGATAAAAAGCCATCTATCAGCTTTTGTCAATATTGCTAAATTGTGACTGTTTCCTTTATGTGGTCCTTAATATTCTTGGAACATATTGCAAATTCACAAAAATGAAGATGTTTTTGTCACTATTACACTAAAGAAAACATATATTTACTATAGCTTCACTGTTTTTAAGTTTTGGAGAGGTCCTATATAGACTAAATGTATCTCTATGGGACCGATATTGTGTCGGTTTCATAATTTTAAACTGCCAAAAAAAAACAAAAAAAACAAGAAGTTTCGTTGGAAGACTAAAACAAACTTTTGAAAGCTTGAATAATGTCTTGGAAGTCTTAAAATAAATACTGAAGCCTCTCCTTGTTCAGAGCTGCAATACTCTTTTCAGAGTGTTTCTCCAACAAACTTTTTTCAAATTTCTCACTGTTCTCTCGTGTATTCATTTATTTTCCAGGTTGAAAACCTTGGAAGTGGTTATCTGAATAGTGTTTAAAACCTTGAAAGTTGAGAACTGTATAAAAGGGATAAAAATTTTGTTTGCTGATTTGATGGGTGCAAGTTTGAATGCGAGTTCTGGCAGCATCCTCCAGCTAGACTCTCATTCATATGTCGTATTTACCGGGTTAAGTGAGACTGACAGAATAATCTGCCAATGACGTGCCCGTGACATACAACAGATTGACAGAAGGGACGGTCTGGTTGTCAACACAATGTGTTTTGGCAGGTTATCCCTGACAAGGTAATCCCGTACATCTGCTCCAAGCCAGAGCCATTCGTCCTGTCTTTTAAACTGGACCCAGTATGGACTGATCATGTCTCAAGTTGCAATGGAAAACTGCATTGTGGGTGAAATTGCCCTGTGAAAACCTTCACATCAGCACATGAAAGTTAAGCTCGACCTCTTCTTTTGAGCAGATGAGCACCGACCAGATCAATGTTCAGACAACCAAGGATCATCTGGCTTTAACTGTGTAGCTTTCTAAAGATACACCTACCGACTCTATTCATATCTGACCAGACAGATTATCTTCTATACCTGAATGTAGCAAGGAAAATGTTATACCGGGTTCTGGCTTTTCACACACATTCACAAGACACGCACACACACACACACACACACACACACACACACACACACACACACACACACACACACACACACACACACACAAACATCCATCCCTATCCCCCTGAGGGGCATGCCTTTTTCCCAATGACTTTCATTTTTATTAGAGCGCTGGGCATCTGATTAAGTCGCATTTGCTGTGTTAATTAGCAGAGCCGCTCTGCTCCCATGCGTCCATGCGTCAAATAAGGTCAAGACAACAATGACAAAAAGAATCACGTTTCTTTGAGAGCAACTGAGAACATCAGACAAGGACTTCTCTCGTGGTACATGACAGGTTCTTTTGACTCTGAAATGAACAAGAAAATAGTAGAATGGCCTGCACCAAACTAATTATATTCAGTCTGAGTGCAGCTCAAACAACACGGGGCTCAACAACAACAACAACAACAACAACAACAACAACAAAAAACAACACAGAGTGTTTGTTCCAATCCTTAAATATCTTGTTGACTTCTTGCAACCGTGCTACCAATGACTACCCTTTCAAAAGCAAAGGCTGTAGTAACAGCAGTTGTGGCCATCGTCATCATCATCATATGTGTGCATTAGAATCATGGGAAATCATTTATTGATGAAAAAAACCTGCTTCCCTCTCTTCAATTCAATTCAATTTTATTTATATAGCGCCAATAACAATAGAAATTGTCTCAAGACGCTTCACAAAAAACGGCCTGCAACCTCCAGAGCAGCCTGAAGGCGACGGTGGCAAAGAAAAACTCCCTTTTAACAGGAAGAAGCTTTGAGCAGAACCCAGCTCATATGGAGAGACCCATCTGCCGAAGTCCAGCCGGGTAAAAACAGAGAAGATAGAGAGAAAGGGAGTAAAAAAAGAGAGTAATGTCTGTTGACTGATCATTTCACTATGATTCCATTGCCCACATTTCTTCATCTCAGGCAGGTTCTTTATTCAGTCCAAACTAAAACTGACAAAAAACTTTTTTTTTATATCATAAAAGAATCCGAGCACTCACCGTTCTTGTTTGTGTGAGTCAGCATTGAAGGTTTCTGCCATATTCCACAAACTCTTTTAGTTTCAACAGTCACTGTATCAGCGGCCTATGTTGCCATGGCAATTAATAAGACTTGTGAATGTCAGAGACGCACGGGGCTTATGACTTTCACACAGAGAGATCATCCAACTGACAAATGGATTAATTAAAGCTTGGGCTTACTTTTATCTCGAAAAGCCGCGGTTGTATTATTTTCCCATATCCCAGGAAAACAAAGACTATACAGTAGTCGTATTCCCAGACACGTTCATTATTCTTTTATTTTTAAATGGGAGTGTCATGTGTGTGTGTGTGTCAGTGCACCTATACTGCGCATGTCATTTTAGATCATCAGTGTGAGGACGGAGGGAGTTGCTGTTTTAGGGTTTAGTATTAATAGTTCAACATTTTGAGAAATGATGCTTTTTGCCGAGAAATTGAAGAGAAAATCAATACAACCCTCAAGCCCGGCTCTCAAATATAAGGCTGCAGACAGCAGCCAGTTAGCTTAGCTAAGCATAAAAACAGGGGACAGGGGAAACAGCTAGCCAGCCTGGCTCCGTGCAGCTCTAAATCCATACATAGATCTATGAAACAGTAAAAAAATACGATTCAACTTTTTTTTTTAACATTTTCGTTCACACACGCACAAGTTTCTCCTAAGAGTCAACAAGATACTGTTGTCGACCAACATAAAACGATGATGGAACTGTTCTATATTTCAAATTGATTAGTGGATATTATCATTATTATTGTTTGTGCCGTGTGGGATCTATTCATGAATACCTGACCAGGCAAAAACAAACATTAACTGAAGTATAACATATATGGGGTGGACAAAATCACAGAAACACCCGCGAGTATCATCTAACATAGCCCAACAAACTGCAGTCTCCAGTGTGATCACACAGCTGAGTCGACAACTCTAAAAATTGACCATTTTCATTAGGAATATACACACATTTGATTTGATGTATTAGATGTGCCCAACAAACTGGCCGCTGATTACAGGTAGACATCAGTTACTGCTGCGCTGCAAGTTTTGGGGAGTGACCGTACTGCAGGTGATAAATGACATGTAGAACAATTTGTGCACACGAGTATGTGTGTTTGTGCGCTGGCGCATGTGTATAATAGCTTCTGGTTTTACTCCTTATGGCTTTGCTGAGTGTATAAGCAGAGGACATGGTGAATAATGAGGCTATTACAACCGCAGAGCACCGCCTGCTCTTATTCAATAATGTGTGTGTGGGTCTGCGTGTACAGTAGCGTGTGTGTGTTGTGCGATCCTCTTAGTCAATATTCCTGATGGACCTTTGTGCTTTATTTTCTTTCCATGACACACTCATGCAGCAGCATCACAGGTGATCCAATATTCATTTCATGGAATGAGTCCTGTGGAGAGCGGGTGAATCCGGCCAGTGATCGTGCGCGCGCCTGATACTTCTGCATTTAATGCACACAAGCTTGCATCTGTGATAGCATTTTATTGACGGTCGCTCATTCTGAAACGCCTTCATTTAAAATTAACTCGGAGGAACCGTATCTCACCCATGGCCTTGTTTTACCTTTGCTGAAACCTATTTGTAACCTGTCCCATAATTTAAAATATCTCCTCCCCTCTGGAGGAGCAGCACCAGTGCTCCAGTTAGGTCACTTTCTGAAGAACAGCTACGTCTGTTTGAATGTCAAGACCTGTAGCAATCAAAATAAGGCATAGATGTGGTCCTATTTCTAGGCTCTACCCATTTAATGCGCACACACACACACACACACACACACGATTGTTCTTTTAGAGTGAAAGACAATCAGACATTGCCCTTTATAGTCCTTCATTAGGATCAATGACAAAGCGTCACAATTAGACTAAGCCATTCCCCACACTTCTGATAAACAATGTTGCCAAATGCCACATATGCCAATAAGGAAACATAATAGGTGTGTCTTTGAGTGTGTGTGCGGCAGGCGGACAGAGAAACAAGAACCGCATAAAAAGCGAAACCACCGAGCGCTTGGTCTGCTGCACTCTTCATGACAGATTAAGCAGCTCTTGTTTGACCAGATGAGTTCAGATGAGTTTTGAAACACAGCAAAGTGTTTGACTACATGAAAATCTTTTCCTCAGCGCGAAGAGCACAGAGTGTAGAACACGTTTAAATGGTTTCAGAATCCAGGAGAAAAGCAAGAAATTTAATGTTGCTGAAAGAAGATCATCACAGTAATGGAATCATACGTAACTAAATTGCTGAGAGGTAGTTGTGAGTCATCAGAAAAGGGTGCTTAGTTATATTTAAGCCAGCCGAGAAGCCAGCACATCTCTCCGTGACCTTGTCGCCTCCCGAAGCTTCTGATAATTGCTGCAATGTGATCGGTTCCCCTGTGCAAAGACGTCCCTGCACCCGTCCACCCGCCCCCTTCGGTGGTGGGCTTCACATCCGTCCCAGTTCAGCTCTGAGCAGCGTGAGAACACAGTGACAGGGAAAATTCCCCCTCAAAGACAATTTACTATGACAGACAGTTTGAGTGTCACAGGTAGGCGTCTGAACTTTCCTTTGTCTCATCCCAGGCTGCTGCCGCTCTTGCTGCTGCTGCTGTGGTGAGTACAAAGTCTGTTGAGTCATTAAATTCGAAATTCAAAAAACAAAGGTTGTACTCTTAAGACAAACAGAGCTGAACATTTAGTTCAACAGACTTTCACGTTTTTTCCATAATTGCATCATAAATAAGTGTAATTATTAACTTGTGACATCTCACGCTGTATCGTGTCACATGATATGTTACTCACACTGAATATAGGAGTTCCTACCTCAGTTCTTAAGACCCAGACACACCAAACCAACATCAAAGAACGGCCGTCAACAAAGGCTGGCTGGGACCTTATGTCGCCCGTGTCTGCACTAAAAGGTTGGACTTGAACACACCGAAATACTCCAGCTAGTGGCCAGCTAGCACATCCTGTACATTTCGTACTGCCGTGAAAGGAAATAACTCTTCACAGCAGGAGGTGGCAGGAGTCTGCATTTGTCATACAACCGGAAGAGCAGCTATTAGGGGACGGTGTTAGGATGAGCTACAAAGCAGGCCTCTCCTCCTGAATCATGCTAAATAGCTGGTCCACTGGTTATTCTACAGCTGGGGTGTCCAAGACGTCGATCGCAATCGACCGGTAGATCTCGAAGGTAGTGCAGGTTGATCAGGTCAGTCTATCACTTATCTGTTGCACTTGCAGAGCAAACAGCAAGACAAACTTTCATCTTGTTTTTTGAAGTTTTAACTGCAACATGGCCTACATGCACACATACATACCCACGCACAATATCAGCGACAAGAACTCAAAACTACCGTCTTACTTAAAGGGACAGCAATAAAAAAAAAAGATGGCTAGAGCTTTGAACACTGTAGCAACTTAATATGACTTAGGGTAGGGTACATGTATATACATGTATGTGTTTGCGTGTGTGTATCCAGAGAGAGAGAGATCATTTGAGGGTCAGTGGAAAAGTATCCCGCAAGCCAAGAAAGTGTGGTAACCGCTGTTCTAGACAATAATGTTATTTTGGTGTAAAATTAAATTCATTATTCATTATTGTTACAGTCAAGACTCACTCAATCTCAGACCTCATAAATCGTATTCAAAGCGAAAAACAATCTCCCACTAGAAGACATTCAAAATTTATTCACTGGAAGGGAAGGGGTTTATAATTTAAGGGGAAAATTAAACTACAGAACACTTAGTGTACGCACAACAAGGAGGGCTTCTTGTATTTCAATTTGTGGGATTAAATTATGGATCAGTTTGGAGGGGACACTCAAGGAATGTCCAAATATAAACCTGTTTTTCCAGTTTTTGTTATTTCTGTATTTTTGTGTTATTTTTAGTAATTAGTGTATGTTACATGCGTATGTATGTATGCGTGCATATATGTATATTACATATAATATAAAGTTATTATTATTATTATACTGACAGGAAGTGAAGATTACACATATTATTGATTTATTAAGAAGGGGTGGGATAAAATAAGTCTATACTTCCACCCACTCCATTTCGGACATGCAGAGGATGGCTTATTTAGCTTGTGTTTACTTTATTTTTATGTTTTTTTTCTTCATTTTCTCTTATTTATGTTCATTGTATCCATGATCTTTTTATTTGCTTTTTTTGACATGTTTGAAATAAACTAAACTAAACTGAAACGAAAAAGTCGTCTTTGACAACCTTTAGATTATGTGTGCAAGTTTGCTAAGATGATGTTTCCAACCATCACTGTGCAGGACACACAGGAAAAACTAACATCACAGACACTCACCAACAGCCCAACACTGGTCGACTGGAGACCGTCAGCCTGGTGTATCATCTTGTATGTCATCTAATCTCCTACACGAACAAACACTCGAAAAGCTTTCACTGTGTGGCACTACACATGAGCTCGAAAGTAGTGTACTATTTATAAAAACTCCATGATATGCAGCAGCACGAATAAACTGAGACACAAAAAAGTGTCAGAGAAGTAGAAGGTGTTATAAAGCAAACGTTCACGCACGTGCACATATCCACAGCCACCAGATGATATGTCTCTGCTTTTCACTTACACATGTCCACCAACACACTCATCAGTGAGTGTAATGAGCAGTAGCTGCATGGAAAAAAAATACAGCTCCAGACAGATGACTGATTTGATAGTAACGTCATCTTATGCCAAGTGTTTGCTTAAAGTCAGAGATTATGTTTAGCAGCGGCATCCATTACAGCCTTTCATGACACCTTCACAAATGGACTAACCCTTGCATAATGTCCTTTAACTGCTGATGTGGAATGGTTGCATTAAATGAGTATTTTTAATGAGTATACCATGAACATGTAAAACACAGCCGACAAAATAATCACATATTAAAACATTATTTCCTGAATCCACGCGTCCTCCCTGCCTCCACATTTGAAATCCTCGGCTTACCTTTACGAGCCTTAATAAAAGACTTCATTTGAAATTGCTTGACAAGCTCAAGGACAATAGGTGCAGATAACAGGTTAACCCAGGATGCTCACAAACATCGAAGGGGCAGTATATGTATCCAAACCCGAGCCAAAGCACATTCATCAACACTCTGGCAGGGAGCCGATACCGCGGTGAAGCGCATTTATATTGCATCAACAATTTTCAATTCAATTTGGCACCAATAAAAAACATATTTTGTTGGGCATGTATTCAAAGCTCCCACTGCCAAACAAAAAGCAGCAATTAGAAAAGTGGGAATCTTAAGGGAAGATGAAAGTGCATGAAATTCTGCGGCTCCCAACTATAACATTCAGATCCCTCGCGTTTGACGTATTCACACTCTGGTCAGGTTTCTCAACTACCCAAACATACAGCATGCCATTCTTTAATTCTCCATGTTCAGATCGCTGTCTTGGTCAGGCTTTTTGATCGATAGTAAGAGATATTATGTTTTTCACACTAAACCATGGCTTACTTATGTATAATATAGCTGCATGTTGTGTTTTATATCCACAAGTGATTTGGGCTGTTTAGACAGCGAGATAGATTTCTCAATTTTTACTAGATTAAAATAAAAAGGATATAGAGCTGTGAAAATGTGTTCAACCACCTCCGGACGTCTACCACTCAGATTTTAATGATCCACAAGGGAAATTAATTTGTCAAAGTAGCTTAATTGTTATCAAAAGATGAGCTGTTATACAGCTGGGTAGAGTTTGGTATAAAAGAAGTTCTGTCACGTTCACTATGGGAGCGGAGCTGAATCAGTCTGCTGGGGAATGAGCTCCTCTGTCCCTCTAATCTTTGATGGATTGTCCATCACGGAGAGCAGTTTATCCGGTGTGCTCCTGTCCCTCACTGAGATGGACGTCTCCAGCTCCCTACCAATCGCATGTCGAGCCTTGTGGATCAATTTGTTGATCCTACTCATGTCTTTTTTGCTGGTGTTCCCCCCAGCAATCCAAAGCAAGGTACAGGGCACTCGCTACAACAGACTGGTTCACGAGGTCCCGGATCAGCGTCCTATGCTCCACCTCCTGTCCATCTCTGATACAACCTACCACTACAGAGTCATCAGAGAACTTCTGCAGGTAGCAAGACCCATAGCTGTATCGTAAATCAGAGGTGTAAAGAGTGGGCGGACACAGGACAGTCCCCTGTGGTGGGTCAGGGACATTATCTACAAATGGAGAAGCTCTGGAACAATACTGCACCTTACCAGAAGAGACAGACATTGGAAATTCCTCCAAGAGCAAAGCAATTAATTTGTAAATGAACCAAATATTCAAGGAAAGGATCCAATAAACTGCAGCCCTCTTTGGTATAGGACCAGGGTGACTTGCCATAATTGGGAGAAACGTCAATTCTGTCTCATATTTGGACAGAAAATCCTGGAGGAGAACGCAAGGTCATGAGTCTGAGTTAAAGCTCAAGCGTGACAGGGTTATGCGGCAAGAGAAGTCACTTCTGAATGGTTCAGGAAGATTAAAATTAAAGCTTTCCGTGTGGTTTAGTCGAAGCTTGAACAGAAACCCACAGCTACACAGTGTCAAAGCAATCGTCTACACAGCAGTAACACCAGGAAAAATGTCTTATTTTATACAGTCTGAACTAAACCTCCACATGTAAAGAGTACACAAGTCCAATTCAGCACAGCGTAGGAGCTGCCGCGCTGGACACAAACGAACGCTGTGTGAAATTAGGCTGTAATGCGCTTCAGCAACAACCCCGTCTATCAACGTTAAGCAACGGCGTAAAAGTACATTTATATTACCGCCTTTCCATCACAGATCAAATCAGTTCTGTTCATTTGTTCAGTGTCATTATTTCAGCTTGTTTAAAAGAGCTTGGGCAAGCGTCTATCCGCTTCCGTCCAGGCGACACAGACAGAACACAAAAAAAAGAGCAGGTGATGACGCAAATGCTGTAGATCCATGAGCTGCGCACACACCTACACTCTGATGTTCACCTCAGCCATTATTTACATCAGTACTTTGACACTGTACAACAGCGACAGAGGTAATGCAGTCACACTCACCCATTCCACTTGCTATATTTATAATCCCTGGGCCTAGGTACTACCTACCTAGTAGGGAGTATCTGGAGGGGCTTCAGCGGAAAAAAGAAAAGGAACAAAGACTACATTCACTGATACGTGAACGTGTATATGTGATTTCCGCTTAAAGAAGTATTCTCATAGACCATGCAGCTAGTGTTCTTGCACTGTTTTGTGCACAAAGGATATTGCACAATTACGCTTACACAAAGGGTATAATTTGCACCAAAGCAGAGGAGAGACATATCCCCCTCACAACCCTATTTTTGACCCGCACATTTTTTCTCACTGAAACAATAATGTCTTTACTCGCCAAACAGGAAGGAGGTGAGAGAAGATAGGATAGTTTATAAAGTCTGATGGAGAATCAGATGACTTTATAAACCATTTTACTGTTCCCTCAATAAGCCTAACCAGCAAAAATGAGTGGGCAGCAGTGCTTTGTAAAATGCTCCTACCCTTCAACCTACTTGACTTCTGGAGGCTGTCGGTTTGGAATGTAACCTGAAGTCAACACCTGCATTGTATTAATATAAAGATGTTCGAGTCATTTTCAGTTTTCAGGGCTCTTCAACAAGGTACTGCACTGTTTTTTGTTTTTTTTTTCTAAAAAGAAAAAAAGAAAAAAAGGGAAGGCAGCGAGATAAAGAGAGTGCACACAACAAAGAGGAAAGGAGGGCGAGATACAGAGAGAAAGAAAGAAAGAAAGAGAGGGCAAAGTCAGAAAATGACACAGACAGCAATAGTGTCTCAAAGAAAAGCAGACACACTGTTGAATGTGTAATGACATCTAGCGTCAACTTCGGTTTTTCAGCCAAACAGAAAAAAACAAAAACGAAAACAAAGCGTCTCATATTCAGACCAGCTTTACATTCCTCCAAAGCGTATTTGACTAACATTCTGTAGCTGAATATCTAAAATACTTCCATATGAATATAATTTGCATAATTTATTCCTCAAACACAGACACATGCACACGCTCATGCCTCCCCGCCTTACTGTAAACACAGTCCCTTGTAGCTACCATGTAAACAAGATTAGATTTCGCTGCCTCTTTACACCCTGGACCCCTCCTGCTTCTGCCCTTACAAATCCATCCTCTCCATTTCTTTCATCCACCCTCATTCCTCCCTCCTTTCCCTCCATCCTCCCTCTGCGGCCCACTTCAGCACAGAGGGAATGGCAGCAGCGCCTTCAATAATTCACTTCCCCTCAGAACAGGTTGTGTTTGCATTGCAGGGCGCTGCAGGCGAGAATAGAGAGGGCGAGGAAGAAAGATTAAAAACAAGGAGGAATGAAGAATGAAGTTGAAATGGATGAAGACTTTGAACACGGAGATAGAATGAAAGTATAAAATATTGCAGCTGAGGAGAAGACCTGTTGTGACTAATCGTGACGTGTAAAAGAACAGGCGAGAAAGAATAAATGGAGGGATGTGGTCCACGGCAGACAGGTTAGCTTCATCCGTGCTCCTCTGTGCACTTGTGGCCTCCACAGTGTGTCCTATCATGTGGGAAGAGTGCGAGATAATGAAAAAAGAGAGGGGATTCTGTCCTATCGGAGTATATATTGAGAAAGACTCCCTGTGCAGAGGCAGGAAAGTGAGGAGATGAGAGTCACAGCAGCACTAATCCAGCACCTATCACTGAAACATTTTCCTGCTGCAACCTGTGAATACGTCCCAACTATGCACTAAGACCCGGAGGACTCTGACTTGGCAGTCTGCTTAAAGCATTTTATTTGATTATTTAGTTTTTACCAACAAGAAAATAACCTAATTAACCACACACTAGATACAGGGCATGGTTCAGGAGGAGTCAAACAACCCTCTAGAACTGGGGTCTTCATGGGTCTTCACCCCAAACTGATGGAGAGATACAGCCTAGTGCTGTTTATACATTATTATTATCAGTTTTCATTCAATATTAAGCTATTCAAATTCAAATTTCAAACGTGTACATAGCTACATAGCTAAATGTAGGAACAGTGAATCACCAAGGCCTCAGTAGTTGGCTCATGGGAGCGAGCTGCACTGTTAGCTTCTCTCCTGCTAATATTGCAGTGTGCGGCTTCCACCCTGGGACTGGGAACATGACAGAGTCAGTGTGTAATATGCAGCCTCATGATTCGCTCAGTAGCAAAAGGGGCAGGGACTACTGTGAAGAGGAGGTTTAGATTGACAGGTCTAATGTGGCGCTCTGTGTGAAACGGTGGCTGTTGAGACGGCTCGTGTATTGGTGAATGAGTGACGTGCTGACTGAAAGATAACCTCATGTTAATGTGCATTTAAACACATTTAAATTTTGGGGAAAATTAAAAAATATCTGAAAAATGTCTAATCAACCAAAAATTTTGCAACCCCCCCACCCCTGCCTGCAGTACCCCCACAGACCCTCTAGGGGTCACAGACCCCCTGTTGAAGACTTATGCTCTAGAAGGAAAAAAAAAGGGGGGGGGGGGGGTTATTTTCTAATTTAGTGGCAAAAAACAACAAGTTGCAGAATATGGATTTGCTTCATATCCATCAGTACCTCTGCCCAGAAAAACAAACAACATGTGAGGTTTTTGTGTTTTCTGTCTAATCTTCTCTCGTAGACTTACACACACACCGCCCTACAAAGAATCCAGACGCCGCACCAAACATGTTCAAATATTCGTTCATTTTCTTTTCTTTCTCTAAGGCAAATAAAGTTTAGCTCCCACCCTCATTCCCACTTACTCACTCTCTCCCAGTGATTGTCTCCCTCTGTCTCCGTCTCATTTTCTGAGCCCCCTGACGGTCTACCTCTCTGTCTCTGGGGAAGCCTTTCTTCTTTTAGCTGCTCCGTATCTGGCCCTGCCCTTTGCAATGTCACTCGCTGTCTCTCTCCCTCTGTTTTTAATATGTGCCTTTTGTTCTGCCACGTGTCCTTTCCCTCCTTCCCGAGCCGGATTTATGTTGTTTCGTCAAATGTCAAAATTCAATTTGATTTCTACAAGCTTTGCTTAGACGCCTTAAGTGGAAAGGTATTGATTAATAAAGGAGTTGACGAATTTAAGAGAAACACATATGTGAGTGGAGTTTCACATTTTTAAAGGTATGCGGCATACATCTAATTCCAGATCATTTTAAATCCTCAAATGCGCTCAAAAAGTCTTTGGTAAGATCAGCTTAACAAAGAGAAGTACTGGTGTGTCTGGTTACTTTGAATAAAAGTGTGAATTTCACCTGACACATTGTCTCGCCTCGCAGTGGCTGCACCATGAAGGGTGTGCATTTACGTGGGTGAACGTTTCCTCACCGAGCCACGGGCCTCACAGTCACTAAGTTCAAAATAATATTCTCATGCATGGCTCTGGAAATACCAGAGCTCAGTAGATTTCTATCCTCAACAAATAGGCTCTTTTTTGATTCTTTTTTGTTTTACATTTGCAAAACTTGGAATCAGTAGAGTTTGGACACACCTTCTCACTGAACTGAATGAGAAGGTTTGCCATTGACTGGTAGTGTATCAACACTAATGTGGTTGGCCACATCTGACATTTATCATGAAGTGAATCCCAGCCGGGGGCTTTGAACCTAAGGAAGTACTTTGAGGTCGTTAAGCAGGCAAAGAAATACTGACAACTGTGGAGTAATGCCAAATGTAAACAGAACTGACTAAGCAATGGTGGTAAATAAACATTAACAGACCTAGACACCATTTACACCATGCTGTATCTAACACCTCAAAAGATTAATTGCATGTAATATTAGATAGATGGAGGAAGACCTGAGATCTTTAATCTTATTTTCCTACCATGCACTTTGATTACTTCGAAAGGCTGGTACCTACGTACGTTACTTACAAAGCAACGCAGCAGCCAACAGCTGGTAATTTTGGGTGTATTATGCCACTGGAGGCTGATGTAACGCCTCTACTCGACCAGAGTAACAGAAACAAAAAGTCTAAACATTGCACACTTGGATAAGATCAGCTCACATGAACACATTTGCACGCAATTTCATCAACAAGTGGTGTAGATGAAATGGTTTAGTTTGATAAGGTGTGGTGTGGTTAGTGCATAAAAATAGAAAAAGTTTCCTCTTGTGTTTCTGTGAATAACATCAATTCCTGCCAGGGTCACGACCGTCTCATAAGCGTTTCATTTAATTCACAATGAAAGTGACTGCTGCATTACAGCCCCCTGTATGATCTGCCTGCTTCCATGCTCAGCCTTCCACCCACCCGCCCACCCAAGCCAACCACCTTTCCTTCGTGATGCACCTTTCCCTCTGCCCTCATTTCCTGCTGCTGCCGCTCGCCCAGGCTGCCTGTGCTCCCCCGTGTCAGTCCTCCACCCTGCTTCCCGAGAGCCTGTCTGCAGCTTTTCAATGACAGAGTGCGCTATGTCCTATATATGCAGTAAGTGGAGAAGTGGGTGGATGCTTGCCACTGAATCGGTGGATGATAGTGAGAAGATGACAGGGCTTTGGAGGAGTGAGGTGGGGGAGGAAGGAAGCAAGGAAGAGGAGTAAAGAGGAGTTAAAGGGTTGTGTCTGCTGAAAGGGTATGGATGAAGGAAGGGAATTAAGATGTAAAGAGGATGGAAAAGCAGAGCAGGGTATGTTCTATTTGACATGCGAAGGGCAGCTATGTGGATGACTTGGAAGGAAAAGAGGATGTGGGGGAAGAGAGAGGGAAAGAGGGGAGGATGACAGGAACATCTATTTTTTTGACAGGTAAAAGTTTAGTCGACGGGTAAAGACAAAATGAGAGAGGAGGAGGCAAGGAAGCAGGATGTGTAGCTGGTGGCAGGTAAATTGCAACAGAGAGAACATGGGGTCTTTTCAACATATCCAACAGATTATACCCCATCTCCTCTGAGCCAGCAGAGACCATATGGAAAGGGAAAATTTGAGAGCAGCAGAAATTCCAAACATTTTAGTGCATAAACAGGGTATATGGAGGAGGAGGAGCACGAGGAGGAGGAGGAGGAGGTGGGGGAGGGGGAGAAAGGGAGTGAGCGAACCCGGGAAAAGAAAAGGGAGAGGGCGACATCTCTGAGCAGCATGCATCGCTGAATTATTGAGGCCAGATGTGTGCTGGAGCAAAATATAGATTTCCACTGTTGATCCCTTCTTGCTGTCAGAAAGTTTAGTTGGACACAACCAACTGCAGCAGTTGCGGTTGTTCTGCTGTTGTTTTGGGCTTTTCTCATGCTCCGCAGAGAAAAGCCGAACGTATGTGGGAGGAGCAGCCTGCAAAAGTGGAGTCTTAGCAGGATGTGTGCATCCTGACGCTCTTTAAGTCAGAACACATCTGTATGAGAAGACTTTACCAGGCAGTCAGCCTGTGTGCACAAGGTTTCTGTACAGTGACAGATGTATATATATATATCCATCTGTATATATATATATATATATATATATATGAGTGTGTGACAGATAGGGAGAATGACTGACTGTATATACACTGCACTCTGTGCACTAAGAAAAATCGCTTGGTTTATTAGCAAGATGTGGAAACTGAAAACGCACAGGTCATGACCTTTTCATTTAAGTATAGAGGGTATGCACGTGATGTCACAGCAAACTAAATCTCCATGGTTACGGCCACTGAGGGGCAAAAAGTGACAGTTGAGCATGGAGATTAGCAGCATAAGTTTGAACCATGGGCTTTAATAGCGTCTAAACTGTAAAAACTATTTTTAAAAAAAGATGAAAAGCTGTTTTGCGATTGACTGTAACAACAGGTTTGAAAAGCGGTCAGAGATATATTTTTACAAATATCTCCCACTCCCAAATAAAAGAGGAGTAGATTAATTGCTGCATTATGAAGACACACCTGGAATCCAGGCACAGAAACCTGCTGTTGTGGTTCAGATTTAGTGTCAGGTAATATTCATTTATGCTGTGTTTTTTGATGAAGTCATACCTTAAGTTACTTCTTAAGTTACGTTCTGTGGGGCTGTCAGATAGGTTTGTGGATGTTGTTGTTTCGGCGTATTTACGGCCGACAGTAACTATTTCAGTTCCAACAATAAAATAATAAACAGAATATTTGTTTATTGTCATCCTTTTATCGTCCAGTCGGAAGCTACAGTATTGTATGGCTAACGTTACATCTCTTATCATAACTGAAATGAACTTAAACTAACTGAATCTAATCCACTTTTCCAAATCCATACTAGTTTGTACAGATCATTGTCGAGTCCATTTGTCCTTCATTTTCTTTCCTTCATTAATTTTTCCAGGTCTCTCTGTATTTACTGCTACCTTTCACCATGTTTTTGCCACTCAGGGGGGCGTGGCCCCGGGCGACAGTGGAAACCCTCTACACAAGACATCTTGTGCCTGGCACTAGAACACGTGAAGGTATTTCTTCTTAAGTGGTGGATTTATCAAAAAGGCCAACAGGGTAGATATCAGAATAAAGTTATTATTCTGAGCACAGTAATTTTTAGTCTACAACACGCGTGGAGGGGATGTTTGAAGCCACTGGCAGCAGGATTTAAAAAGGTCCAACTGTGAAACACCACAGTGGTAGCAATGAAAAAAAAAAAACGCTGTGGCAGACAGCAATGCAACACTCGATGCTTTAAAACACATCGAAGTTGACTGTGACTGTATAAATTCTCCACAAACAAAAACTTTACACACATATTATGGCCAAAACTGTACCCGTACCCGAGCGTGCATTGCAATTTCAAAATTGAAGTGTTGAAAAGAAACATTTTTAAAAGAAGATAGATGTAAGTGCTGAGGAAGGACAAAGGGAAGTGGGTTGAAACCGAAAGGAGTGAAGAAGAAAGAGAGTGGCAGTGCGCGAGGAGAGAGACGGTCTCTGATGTAAGCCATGTTCTCGCCGCCATTCACAACCATCCTGTCGCCTTTATGAATAAGTTAGACGCCAAATGTTGCTTCCCTCACATGTCCGTGGATGCGCGCGCACACACACACACACACTCCTTCACTCTCAAGACAATGGGATGAGACCCTGACCCACAAAACAGCATTTCAAAACACAAATGAACTCTATTACCTTTGTTATTTTTGATTCTGCTGCAGTGTGTTGTGCAGAAACATAGACACACACATATACACACACACACACATGTACACTCCCTCCTGAAGCAGAGCCAGTAAGAGGTGCTTGATAATGTCTGACAGAGTGACAGGAGTACAGAGAAGAAAAGTGAAGTTTCCCTGACAGTTTTTCCTACCCACAGGGCACCCACGTCGCCCTGTTACACTTCGGACCACTCTCATGCATAAGGTGTGTGCGTGTCTGTGTGTGTGCGTGCGTGTGTGTGAGAGACACTGATCCCTGCACAGACAGAAAAGAGTGGGCGAGAGCGAGGTAATGATCTATGAGCTCAGCAAAAAGGTGGCTGCACGTAGAAATGGTGATGCGGATGCGCGTCTTTGGATTAATGTGAAAATTGTGCACGGGCGCTTGTGTGCATAATTGTGCGTGGATGCGATCTGCACGAACAAGAGCATCATCAACCGAAAGAGATGGGGGGGGGGGGGGGGGGTGACAACACAAGTGAACAGATAGGAGGAAGGTCGCGTGATGATCTTTGAGGAAAAAATTTGAATAATTCCGATGGCACTCCAGCACAGACGCACGCTGCTACAGCCTGCAGTGATGCTCAGCACTTCACTCCTCATTAAACTTATGACTTTGATTTCTTCTTGTTTAACTTTGAAAAATGAAAACATTTACAGCCAGTCTGTCAGCCTGTATTTATTCACACACTCAGAGGATAATGATCCAGGCTGATTGACAGCGTGTGCTGACAAAAGGGCCTTCCAGTCAAGGTTGAACGCGAACGTCACATACAGCCAACAGTTTCACCTCTGTACGTACATCTTAACATTACAATGAACGCAAAAACAACACCCACATGTGTGCAATTAATATAAAGTTTTCAACAATCTACCACATCATGTCCACAATGTTTAATCCTTGCGAACGCGCCGAAAGCGTGAATACTTTCTAAGAGGGTAACCTGCAAGGCCACTTCTTGGCTGGGAGCAGTTGCCAGGGAACCAGCAAGGATCTGAGGCGCTACCTGTCCCTGCAAAGAAGTATTTTGGCAGACAAGCGAAGTCCTTTTAGGCTTTTAGGCTTGCTACTTGGCAGCCATCTTGTTGCTGCTCTCAAGCTGTTATTCGGGGTTAAAAAAGACCGGGGCCCCCATCTAACATAAGGGGAGACGGTCATTGCTGAGAATTGAAACTTTAGTTTGACCCAAACAAAAGTTTAAATGCCATGCCTTTATGCTATGCTAAACACCTGCGGTCTCCATTTAAGTGAACAAACTTATTTCTTAAAACTCCAACTTCTCCAAGTCTTTGCTCGCCTCAGACTCTTTGCTGCGTCTTTGAGCAAAGAAATAAAATATGCTGCTGTAAACACATACTCTGTATTACACCAAGACTTGCCAGGCTATGCTTTCTAAGGAGATATATGACCATCTAACCTCACCCGGGCCCCCCGTGTACTAGACCGCCAACTCTGCCTACTCTGCTGGGCCCCTCACAGGCTCAGAGTCAAACTTGCGGGAGGCAGGGTGATAAATCAGACGTCCCGAGATGTTGTCTTAGGGCTCTTATCCTTTACCCCCAGGTAGAGAGGCGAGTGTAAACCGCAGTAAACATATCACTTTGGCCATTGGCCCATGGCTCTGCTGCTGACCTGCGGGTTAATAGAAATGTTGTCGAGCTTTAATATCCAGTCAGCCACGTAGAAAAACAGGAGCGAGGAGAAGAGAAGAGAAGAGAAGAGAAGAGAAGAGAAGAGAAGAGAAGAGAAGAGAAGAGAAGAGAAGAGAAGAGAAGAGAAGAGAAGAGAAGAGAAGAGAAGAGAAGAGAAGAATGAAGGCCATGAGGGGCAGAAACAAAAATCAAGTAAGCATCAAAACAAGGTTGCCAAGTACTGTATTGTGTACATGAATCAAAGTATCACCTTCAGTGGGCTATTAAAGCGATACCTTTCCTTACCTTTCTGGCACGTTGCACAGCACTTAGTAAAAATGTGAACATGAACAACTCCCTCCGAAGGCCCACCGCTTCCCCCCAGCGCGACCTTTGACGCTGCCCTCCTCCCCTGACGCATGCGGTGGGTAATTGAAGGTAGAGGAGTGGTAACAAATGAAAACAGTGATTAAATTAAATTCAATTCCATACGTGGTGGCTATTAAATAAAATGCCCCCAAATGCCCCCGTAACATTCGGTTACGCTGGCTCTCTGACCAACCACCATTAACGTTATTATCCTAATTACAGCATTTCAGCGACTGTTTGTTTACAGTCGAAGCAGAACTCACATAGTTCCTTGCTAAACTGCCGCAATGTAACATCTCACCTCACCAGACGTCAGTCGTTAAATTAGGAGGAGGCTGCAGTTGTTTTGTTTGCCTGTACCTGACAGCTATCAGTAGTTAACCGTAGCCCCCTTTCAGACCATTAGCTTCAACATTATTATTTTTCTTTTAACTTTATATAGTCACAAATGAATGCGCCCCATCTCTGCCAGAGAGGTGACAGCGGTATCAACTAGAAAGGACGGAGCCAGGAAGCTTGGCAAATCATTTTATTTGGTCAGACTTTTATCAGAAATATATGAGAATTTAATATTGATGAGCTTCGACACCCGGTGGACTTCTTTTCCATTTTAGTGCGACATACGCTCATTAGGGGCAGATTACAAAAGAAAAGTGTATATACCAGAAAGGTAAGAACTGCTTTAATGGCTGAAATGCTACACAACGGACACCGATAAACTGAAAAAGATACAAGAGCAAGAAGGGATAATTAAAGCACCGCATGCACTAAAAGTTTTATCAGAACGGCCGGGATCAAAGGGACTGACGGAGATGAACAGAGACAGACACAAAGAGAGGGAGGGAAGAAGGAGACAAAAAGGATGAGAGTGAACACGGAAAGGAATCAGCCATTGCTTCTTTACATCTTTACTGCTGTGAAACTTAATTGATAGCATTCTCCCTCCTTCTGTCTGTCTGTCTAGGATCGAGTTTAGAGGTGAGAAACATAAAGAGATTAAAACGTTGTAGCAACTTTTCTTTCTCTCTTATTATGATTAAAAGTGCACCAAACGTCCCCACAGAAACACCGGTTTCATTTTGAATTCGTTTAACGGTGTCTTAAAAATCGCTGCAGGTGTTAAGTTCAAGTTGTTTTATGTAAAAAAAAAAAAAAAAGATTTACTTAAGTCTTGCTCCTGCTTTGGTTCAGCTACTCGGCTGAAACCCCAATGACTGGTTGTTTTGTGAGGAACTGGTTGCATTTACTGGGTCTGTTACTGGTTTACAAAGTAATATTATTCATTAGGCAGACTGACAAATGAATAATATCAGTCAGCATCTTCTACAGTGATGCCATTTGAGCTGCACTGTAGGAATAAAAAACAATAATATTGAAAACGTGTATATGTGTGTGTGTGTGCGTATTGTAAAAAAAAAAAAATCAGTAGGCTTGTGTGGGCGTGTACTGCGTGTGCACAATTATGAATACTTTATACGTACATACATGCACTAAAAAAAAGTAATAATAATAAAGCAAGGAGGTAAAGAGTAGGAGGATCATCATGGGTGTCCGACTGTAGGAGGTGAAAGATTATCACCATCTCTAACTTAATGCTTCAGTCTCCTCTTATCACTGTCTCCCCTCCCCCCCTCGTACTCCTCCTTTGCCTCAGAGCCAACAATAAATTATGGATGCTTATTAGAAAAGGGCAATATTCAGCATCCAAAATAAACTCAGCAGCAAGAGGCATAAAAGAGACACAAACAAAAAGTGCTGATGTGGGGAGTGGAAGAGTTAAAGTCACAGGGGAACCAGTGGCCAGGCCTGTTAAACCTGGAATGATTTTTTTTTTTCTAGGTCACTGGCATTCAACCCATGCGCCACGGCAAGATAATACACTACAGCAAGGGGCGAAGGAGGGATTCAGATCTATAGCAGCCATCACAAGTAACAGATGTATTAGTAAAAAGTAAAAAAAAGAAAAGAAAAATCTGATCAATACAGTAAAAACGTAAAAAAACAAAAAAAAGAGTATATCACTCAGCCATAAACTGCTGGTTAGGTAGTATTAGTTTAGTTAATACAAATATGTCGTCTTTGTCCTTATTTAACTGAATTTTTTTTTTTTTTTAATTATTTCTTTACAAAGATTTAAATTGTGAAGTTTCACATGGATCACATTTTCACTTCAACACATTAAACTCTTGAGTAAATGCTCCACTTATCTGAGCGGAGTTTCAGATTGAGACACTTTGCAAATAAAAAAAAAAAAGGAGAAATGTTTTCCAAGCCTTTCATTCCTCCTTCGGCGACATCTTCAAAGTGATGTTAAATCTGCGCACAGTTTAGGCACAGTAAACTTTCCCACTGTCTGCATCTCGCGTGGCACTTTGTTCTATGGCCGGTGGCGAGGCCTCGTGTCTCCCGCCGCTGCGAGGCCAATGCTCAAATCTAAAAAAAGAGCACTGTAAAGCGCAGCGATTGATTTAAGTTCATTAAATTTCCTGTTAACAAGAGCATAATGAAGCATCGTATTGCAGGCTAATGCAGTTTGGATTCCATCTACAGCACCGCCTAATGGCTTTTGTGTGACTTTGTCAAGCAATCAATGGTTTTGTGTCTCTTTGAACTCTGTTGCTTCACACAGCGTGATGTAAAGCGGTGCCACAAAGACGGAGAGACGCTTCTTTCTCCGGGTGCATTCTGTCCGCGTCGAAAACAAAATTTTTTGAACCTCCCCTAATCCTTGAGTGTGCCGAGGGTTGGCACGCGTGAGTGCCACATCATGCTTGTAATGCCCTTGGATTACAGTTCGCCCACATTAAATGAAACTTGAAATTCGCCGCGTGCTGTATGCTGCACGCATAGAGGGACGTTTGTGATCAGTGCACGGAAAAATGCTCGACCCCCTCGAGGGGAAGCAGAGTGGCAGTGAGGAGGGGACTCCAATATACAAGTCGTACTATATAGATGATCTTATCAGACCTACATAAGAAAGCTGTGACAAAGCATATGGTGTGCAGATTTTCCCTTTCCCTTCGATATCACCTCTCCTTGGTGTCTGTTCAATTGCGATATTACAGACAGGTGCTACAAGCTTTCTGACAGCCTATCAGAATTCATACAAGTGCAATCAATACTACACTGCTGCAAGAGAAACACTGACTGATCCACAAGTCCCTGCTGAGGCAGCAAACTGTTGCAGTGGGAGAAGACGTGAGTCTGCTGCTGCACAAACACGTCCCACGCTTGCGCACACCTCGCGCAGGCCCATGGGTTCACACAGCCTGTGGATCTGCGCGATCACCTGCACGCGCGGAGCCGACGAAAACACACACACATCCAAATGCACCCCGGAGGAGGCTACAGTAAATGAACCTCGCAGCCGTCCAAAGCGCTGACATCAATCAGGCACGCTCTCACCGTTCGGCTCCCGACGGACAGTAAGTCGCATCTGTCTGCTTGAGCAAGTGCTAAACAATTCCAAAGTGACGGAAACCATTTTATGCGTATCTGCATGTGGAGCGCGCCAAAGTCGTTGGCGCTCTTCCCTGATCTTCCCTGCTTGTGTTGTTCACCGCAATTGTGCAAATTGTGAGGCTGCTTGCTCCGTCGGAACGACTCTTTCCACTGACGACGGTTTACTTACATGAAACAGCTCTCGCGCGCGGATACGCAGCTGAGCACCGCCTCACCATCCACTCGGGAGTGCGGGCGGGCTTGTGAATGCGGGCCAGTCTAATTCCCACAACCCCCTTGGGGAGTTTTCGTCCATCAGCGGTAAATGAAAGACTTCTGTTTTATGTAAGCAAAATCACACCATAACACTATAAAAACGAGTAAAACACACTGATGAAAAAAAAAGCAGTCCCTACGCACTCTGGCACTGTCCGCATATCTGCTTCGACCCACTGCGTATTTGTGGCAGGGCCCATGGGGCACAGGTGCACACATGTTTCGTGGCATTCAGTTTATCGCCCTGAAGAGTACCCCAAAACTATTTTAAAAGGCCATAATGAAAAAACAAAGGGATGAGAGACTGCTACGGCACAGCGTTGCAATGGAGTCACTTGATGTGGAGATCAAACTAAATGAAAGCTGACACCGAAAGCAAGCTGCAAAGTCTGGATACTGTATATTTTAAACTCAGAGCATGTTCAAATTAGGAAAGCTTTGCACGTTCATTGATCCGAGAGAGCTGCATATACTGTATGTGTCAACTGAAAGGCACAAAATCGGTCATATTATGCACACATTTGACGTTTTCTATGAAAGGAGAACAAAATAACTTCAGCTAAGTACATACAATACAAGCACGGTATATGTCATAGTCTGAGAAAAGATCTGAGCATTGCTCATGTAAGCTGGCTACAGCTCACACCACTATTGACATGTCAGCATCAGTGTGTAGCATCAGAGTGGTACAAGCCTGATTAGTTAGCAGCTACTTTTACACGGGCCTGTGTGCTTCAGCAAATGACAGACTGTCAGCATTTCTTAGTGTGACGGCGGGCTGCCGGATCGCTTATGACAACCGCACTCTGTGCAGCTATGACTAAACAGACCTTGTTTTCTGTGGCTGCCACATGCCTTCAAATGTCAAAATCAAAGTATCAAAGCTGACAGATCGGTTTGTGTGTTTGTCTTGCCCGAAGGGACGGGAGGATGCGTATCTGGCCGGGCGCCGGTAGCTGAAGAAACCGAGCCGCTGCAGCACAGCGAGACCGCAGTCTTCGGAGGGGACAAATCTCGGCCTCATCCTCAAAAGCACTGAGCGACTGGCCTGTTTAACCTGACAGAGGCGAGTCACGTCTCACACAGCTCCACCACTCGTACCTTCTTGTTCGAAACCGATGCGTTTCAGTGTGTGTGTGTGTGTGCGCGCGGCTGATCAGTATGCGCTGGACACAGTGGTGACTTAAATTCTGGCCAAACTATGATCTTTGTTCGGTTCTAATTACAAAGCACACGCAGCTCTGATCGCGCGTTATTAGAAAGCAGTGATGTAATTCAGGCTGCTTCTCGCCACACGCTGACCATAAAAAATAAATAACATTTTATTGCTGTCTAAAAATGGAATTAAATTAGATTTACAGTAGGTGGGTTTCCCCTCCGCTATTGTTGGATGTTTTCCCAGCCTTCCTCTCTCTTGTGACTTCTAAGAAGTGGCTAATATCTCCCTTTCAAGATAATTTGCTGTCCATCTCCCTGAAGCTATTCTGGCAGTGGTTTAAAAGCCAGTTATTACACCGCCTTCTGTGAGCGCGTTGAGCTGAGAAGCAGAGAAGGCCAGTGTGAGCCACAGAGAAGCCATTAGTTAAGTTCATAGTTTAATAAGTGAACTAATTCTCATCATGGCCGATGATGGAGCTAAATCAGTCCGCTCTAATAAAGTAGCCCAAGTATTGGTGTGGCTGTAGGATAAATATCAAGTCCTTACCGTAAACTCCTTGGCCCCAGGCAAGAGGAGAAAGACTAGAAAATAACAAAATCCAGAAAAGCTCCATGTTCAGCTCAATTCCTTCATAACCTGCATGAGAGAGAGAGACAGAGAGGCAGATGAAAACAGAGGCATGGAGGGGAACAGCTGAGCAATTATCATGAAAAAAAAAATGTAGAAGGGGTACTTAAAATTGTTTTCTCCCGTTCGAAATGTCTCCTCCAACCCTCTAAGCCATGAAAATAATATTACAGAGTAATTTAGCCTCCTCCGCACAGCCAACATCGCTTCATTCAACTTAAAGGGTGGGTAATTCAATGAGGATTCGCGGATTATAGAAAGCTTACAAGCGATGCTTTGTGTTAGAGGATTGGATATTGACAGGATTGTGGATGTCTGCCGTTTAGCGTGACTAAACTTCCCCCGTTCTCTCCTGGCCGCGGCACGGGGGTGGGCAGGTGTAGCCAGGACAGCAGCAAAGTGAGGATTAGATTGCAGTATTCATGGAGGATTATCTACAACAGGTGAGGTCATGCACTTTAGACGCCAAACTCCCAAACATACAGGCTTTTCTTCAGGTCAATAGAATCATTTCTACAGTGTTTCTGCTGGAGGTGATAGATGGACTGCCAAGGGGGGAAGAAAACACACTATCATTCTTATTTAACACATCAAAGACTTTTTTTTGCACACATATATATAAATGTTCTGTCACCATTGTCACCATTATGTCTTCAGTAGAAAACTGAGAGGTGTCAGGGGATAGTGGACTCTTCATGGGTGACTACAGCGACCGAACATGAGGGTTTGTGTGATCTCTAAGTCGGCTCCATTGACAGGTTGCGTTATGAAGTGCGCTGTGATCAAAGTTTTATTTGGGTGGATGTGATGCTTGCGAGTTAATTCGCTGCATTAAAGCTCACACTGGCAGTGAGTACATCATTACACTGAGCGCATAAATAAAAATATGCTGCAAATAAAAAGGGTAATCCTAACATGCAAGTGCATTTTACCAGTAAGGGGTATTACAGCTGTAGGATGGACGGTCAACTCTGATAGCTACTGTTAAAATACAGCCAGGTTTAAGGATGTGCATTTGATTTAAACATATATATATAGAGAGAAAATGTAGTCTATTGTAAAGTAAATAGTTAAATCATATCACTGTGACAGAAATAAAAACTGTGGTGTCTGTGTAATCACTGTCGCGTACCTTATCTCCGCGGTGCCGCCCTTTGGGTCAGTCTGACACCCTGCGCTGCGCGCACTCCTCCCGGCTCTGCAACGAGGATTCCTCCGCTCTCCGTTAGACCAAGGCGCCTCCGTACCTCTCCGCAGAACCGGTTGAAAAGTTATATATCCTCCTCCGCTGGGCGTCCAAAAAAGAGCTTTAAAATTCCTGGAATATACTGTGGAGTTTGCCGTGCTCTCAGACCTCTGAAATGATCTCCTCGGCGTGCTAAACTTTTATTTTACGCACAGAGAATCGGCCGGCGGAATCTCTGCGCAGGTCGGTTCCACAGAGTCCGTCTTTCCAAAGATGAAAAAGACAAACCACTTTCCGTTTGGGAAAAAAAAGTCAAGCAAGGCTAGTTAGGGAAAATCCTACACACCAGACTCCCTTTTTGTAGATTTTTTTTTTTTTTTTTTTTTTTTTTACTCTGAAAGGCGTGGTTGAAACGGCTTTACTGTCCCTCCCTGTATGCTTCTGGCCGGTGACAGTCTAGTGCAGCCCCTCTAACAATCATGCGCTCTGAAAATGAGCTCCCCTCCGCTCGTTCAATCAGCGCTGTGTCTGTGGACTCAAGTGAAGCTGGCCAAGTGGAATATGTGCGCAGACTGAGAACGACCGCCCCTGTCTGTGAAGCGAGAGGGAGGGATGGAGGGATGGAGAGAGGGAGGGCGGGGAGGACAGAGGCTCACACATAGATGCGCTCGAGCCACACTGAACAGGTTGTCAAAAGAACACCATACCCTCCCTCTGTTTTTCTACTCCTCTTTCATTCGCCGTAAAATAGGTTTTCATACCTTGTGTGGGCACCACATCCTTAAACAGCCGAGGGGGCATCAATGGTTTTCGTGTTTTTCTCTCTTGTCGACTCTTTGGAGGAGTTCGCCAGCTGCGGTGCCACCAATCGCCGATGCCAATTAGAGGTGAAAGGCACTCCGAAAGTTTTCTTTCTTTTTTTTTAATGGAGGACCCGTTTACACCAGCAGTGCTCTGCGTGGACCAATTATTTATGACAGCAAAAACAAGCCGACTGTTGAACAACCCACCCAACCCCATGCGCATCGAGAGATTCCCACTGCCTCCCTCTTTATATCTTTCCGATTGTCCACTCAAAAGCAGAGTTGTTCTTGCAGGTTCCCAGCGAGGCCACGGGAGGGCGTGTTTCAGCTCCTCGCTGCAGTGAGGGACGTGTGTGCGTGTTGGTGTGTGAGCGTGACCGCGGCGAGGATGTGTGCATGCCTTTGTTGTAATAGGGTCTGAAATCAGCATCCTGAAGGGCCCTTGTATTTCCGGCCTCCCCGCGGAGGATGTTGGTTTATCATTAGCGGCGCCTCCGTGTGCAGCTGGATAAAATGGAAGAGACACTTAAAATATCAAACAGTCTGCTTATCAGAGACAAACAGCAATCTGTCACTGAAACAAAGCAACAGAGGTTTAATTTCAGCAACTTCATACAACGGCACGGTAACGTTTTTTTTCCTAATACTGAAGCAAAAAAATAAACTCTAATCTCTTGGTGGTCATACAACATTCCATCAGAAGCAATTAAAACACGGCCAGTGTAGCGGTGCAGTCTTCATGTGAGCCTGTGAATGTGCTTTAGCCCTTGACGGATGGATGATTTTCTTGATGTGACTAGCTCTGCTATAGCCTAATGAATGTGTGACAAAGAAACAGATCCGCACTTTGACCTTGAAGATTCATTGTAAAAGAATATCTGTTCGGGTAATCTTTTCTTTAGTCTGCTTTTAAAGACAGAGTGGGCGGATTTTGCAGTTTCAGGATATTGGTTGTGTCGGAGCGTATTTACTGCAGATGCTTAAACAGAATTCCGCCGTATACCTTTCACAGCATAATCTCAGCCTATGATGCAACACGAGTAACCCACTGATCTCCGCGAGCATCCGAGTGCAGTGTAAAGCAAAGGGACAGTACTGTTAGGGGAAATCCTTTTATCAAGAATGACAGAGTCAATTCAAAGTTTTACCCGCAGCAAGGAGCCGATACATACGCTACAGCAGGCGCAGAATCGACCGACGATGGTGAGGTTGCATTCACTTACACACAGTAGACACTGTCCTAGTGGAGACAACCTTGTTAGAGGGACAGGCTGTCGGCCTCATTAGAATTCACCAAGTCATAACAAAGGAGCTGCAGGTTGGATACCTCCATGCCCTGTCTGTGGAGCCTTTCTCCGACTATTTGGTGAAGAGGGTAAGAGAGAATATCTTGTGTAATGGTTTAACCTCTGTATTTTTCCAACACATATTTATAATGTCAAGTGCAAGAAGATTTTGTGCTGCACCATTTCTAATCTGAGTTTGATTTCCTAATGTTCTGCACGAATCGTCACAGCCTGTAATCACGTTCTGCATGGCGACTCTCTTGTACATAATTAAGTGCGACTTGATGACCGGCTGGTTCACAATATTATGCTCAAAGGCACATCGGAAGCCGAGGCAGCGAAGTGCATTTCTCATTCTGTTTAGGTGCCCACATCTCCCCAGGTTATCTGGAGTCAGAACCAGCAACCCTCCAGTCAAAAGTCCATCTGTTCAGTTCGCAGTCTTTCTGAGCGTTTGCTGTTAAGCTTCAAAGTGGTCTCTGTTACTGTACTCTGAATGCCTTCTACAAGGCGAATAATCTACACAGTATTCATTAATTCCACATAACACTCTCAAACATGTTTTCTACCAAATAATCTCTATTGCATCAGTGCACCAACCAACCAAAAGTCTTCCACAGTTGTATGGTGACAAAATTCCAAAAATGGAATTTTAAGTTCTCTGTGCTTGCAGGCTTCTAGGTCGTTAAACCGGGAGTCTTCATGCTGATTTTGGCAGCACAAAAGAAAAAATCTAGTATGCTGGTCATTCAACTGAATCATAATGATCGTTGGGGGGAATGGGGTTGAGTTTTTTTTTTTTTTTTTTTTTCGGAAGAGTAAATTTAAATCTGATCATTCTGTGCCAAACATGGCAGCAACATTTGTACAGTCCTTTCTGGGAAATGGTACACCATTAACATTTGGGGGGTTTTCATCTGACATTCCTTAACAGAATCAAGACACTCGGTAATTACTTATCACTCTCGGTTCAAATGAATCTTTTATTCAGAGTAAACAAAACCATGGGATCTGGCTCAAGTATCTGTCTCTTTCTTTCCTTCCGTTCCTTTCTGCCCCTCATCTTGGGCTACAGCCAGCAGTCTTGGCATGTCTTCCTGAGAGTACATCATTGCTGCTTAAGGCGATGAATCTCAAAAGGCAACATGTTGTAGTAACAACCTTGGGTGGGAGCCATGCAGAAACACACACACATGTGCATTCATGACTTAGATTAATTAACTGGAGACGCATTCTAAGCTTAACCCTTAAGCCTCTCCTTCAAACACGGCTTCACCCTCAAATTCAAAGATTTATACAACTTGATGTACGTCTCTATAAGGAAGAAACAGACCTAATAAGGCGACTTTTAAAAGATCTAGGTTCTCACAAGATGAGCAATTCCTACACCGCACACACACGTTCCTCTCGCTACATGAAACTCTGCAGATGGATTCTGAGTGAAGCAATAATTGCAAGGGGTGTAATGAGCCAACAAAGAAGTGAACGCAGACAATGGCAAAATGCCATACACACACAAATTTGACAACTGCATGTTCTTCCAGATGCGTTCAGGAGACCTTTTTGTATCTTGGTGGAGCTGCATGATTAGGTTGTCATGTGTTACGGGAAAATGCGTCTTCCAAAATCCAGTAAGTCCTGCTACTTCTTGTCGAGACTTTATAAGTCATATTCCTTTAAATCTAATCCGTTTATTATATTATTCCTTTGTTATAACACTGTATTTACCCCAGTTATTCATAGAAACAAATGTAATAGTGACGAATGTCTGTATGTTGCAGTGTTCTGATCATAGGGGAAGCAAACAGGGGGACACATGTTAGAAGAACAAAAAAGCGAGCTTTATTTAGAAAGCTCATAATGGTTAGGCAAACACAACACTGGAAGCGGATCCAGGCATAAATCCAAGATGGGCAAAAAATATCCAACAGCAAAACAAGACACAAAAGGAAGCAGAAGAATGCATGGCAAAAGAGCACAGATAAAATAAATAAATAAAAAATAAAAACTAAGGCAAAGACCTGAAGAGAACAGACTGACAACAGAAGATGATGGAATATATTTACATAAAAGACTAACCGACTGGTGAAACTCGGAAACCCATACAGACACAAAGAAGTGATTTTCCTCTTCATCGCAAAGTTGGAAACAGCTACGCAAGAAATAACCAAACAAAATCAATGACTTAAGGAGCCCATGACACACGGTCAATACTGTGACAACAAAATGCAGCATCATCTTTGTCCGATTCTGCAGAAACTGGAGCTGCGTTAGATGACTGCACACAGAGAGAACCAGCCACTGACACAGAAACTAAACCACCGAAATAACACATATACAGTAATAACAAATCCATAGGAGCGGCACCATAAGAGCTATTGTGTTATATAAAAACAGGTAAGACTTTATATTGCTGCCTTCAAATTACTGTGTAATTCTGTTGTTCTGCAGGACTCTGGTGCAGGAGGAAAAAAAAAAAAACAAGCAACAAGGGAAATTGAGGGCTGTCTGCATGCTGCAGTTTACGAGTTCCCAAGATTTTAAAAGTGCACCAAGACAAAAAATAATAATAATAATAATACTTACTAAAATAAATTAATTCACCGACCAGGCAATAACATTATTGTGTAGGTCTCCCTTGAGCCTCAGCAGTTGTGGCTCATCAGAGAGTGGACACAGACCTTCTCAGGGTGTCCTGTGGTGTCTGGCAACAGGATATTGTTAGTGGGGGGCTTTGGGTCCTATGGGTTGAAGTTAGGGGGCTCTGTGGATCATCCCACAGATATTTTATCAGTTTGAGATCTAGTGAATTTGAGGGCGAGGTCAACACCTTGTGCTGTTTTTTATGTCATGTTGTTGTTTTTTTTGTTTTTTTTGTGTGTGTGTGTGTGTGTGTGTGTGTGTGTGTGTGTGTGTGTGTGTGTGTGTGTGTCTGAACCTGCATCCTGCTGAGGGTGGCTGCTGCCATCCAGGAGTGTCATTGCTGTGAGGTGGGGGAGCCTGGTGGGGGAGCCTGGTCGGGTCTGGGTGCGACATATCTAAGTCCACACGAATGCAAGGTCCAAAATTTTCCTAGCAGAACTGTGAATTGTCACAAGATGGTCAATGTTATTTATTCCTGGCCGGTCATAATGTCCACCTGATAGGTGAATGTACAGTAGACCATGGTGAATACAGAAGTTTAGCATTTAACACAGAGGAGGTGAATCTGATATTGTTTATAATTTATTGAGATGCATGGGACAAGACTTCGATCTACAGCCCTTATGTGTTTGTGGCCTTGTTGTTTGTGATAAATTACTGGAAGTTGCAGGTGCTGTAGGTGTCACAACGTAAGAGTGCCTGTTATGCTTTAACTCACTGTAGATGTAAAGGGAAGAACGACTTTTGTGTTTTTCCAAACGGTTTCCAAAGGCAGCTTCTCAAATGTGTCTGTGCAACAAACCATCTGGTGCATCAGGTTAGGAATACACATGGGAGGCTTAAATATGCAGTACTAGTACTTTGGACACATTTCCAGTTAGTAACATCTCAGAATAAGTAAAATCACTTTTGGTCTCTTTAAACGTAGCTTACTGTCTGCCAAGGCTTTTATGTTAGCGCCGCATCAGAGCGCCGCAGACTGTAATGTGATCGGAGGTGCTTGGTAAATTTTTTTTTCTGATACCATGCTGTGCAATTGATGTTCCCATCAGTGTAATTCAATCAGAGCTCAAAGTGCTGTATATCAGCGCCAAGCACTTTCCCACATAGAAACAGCTAAATGGACAGAAAAGATACACTTGAGACGGGCGATAATTTGTGTGTGTGTGATGTGCGCGCTTGTGTGTACGTGAGCGACAGTGGACAACGGATACGCAAAATAGCTCGGCTAAATACGGATGCAAGCGGGGCATCTCAATTGCAAATTACAAACTAACATCAGACATTTAAAAGATCAAGGGGGCCTTTTTTCAAAACTTCTCACTGTGTATATAGGGTAACAACACCTTCGGGCTGTCACAACCGAATAAAACTTTTAAGAAAAAGAAGGAGGTTTCCCCAGTCAGTACATACAACTTTGCGGAGATGTAACATCAGAGGAGACAGCCGGGAACTTCAGCAGAGTTTTTCTTTCCAAATGACACTGCACTGCCCAGTCAGATCATACACTTGTCAGCACAGTCCCAGTTGTTATGTGTCCCAAAAGTGTCCCAGCTAACATAGCTAACCTTGCGATAGGATCACAGATCCATGCAGCTGCCAGAAAGATCCAGGTACGCCATTTGCCCAGACCTAACAAATGCAGGAGACTGAGGCTTCAGGCAATAAAGGTGCACGGGACCACCTGTAATGTATCATCTTATAATTTACTGTGTTACACTGTATTGTAATAGTGTGTTTTTTTTGTATACTTGCTTTCTTTCCATTCATTTATTCACGGTCTCATTAAACTGTGTCTTCTTGAATATTTTATTCTCGTTAAAAAGTTGAACGTGTAGCGTTTAGAAGCAAATAAACTGCTGCATCTACACCACATAATAAGCAGGCCCACTCAACTTAGAATATACACTGATCAGGTGTAACATTCCTAATATTGTGTAGGTCTCCCCTGTGCCTCCAAAACCTTTGCGACTCATCAGAGAATGCACATTTGGAGGCCAGGTCAACACCTTGCACTGGTTTTCCTTTTTTTTGTTGTTTTAGTTAAACTGTGAGTGTCATTGCAACGGGGTGTGGGGTTCCAGTCTGGTCTAGGTGGGTGGTACATGTCTAAGTAACGTCCACACAAATGCCAGGTCTAAAAGGTTTCACCGCACAACATTCAATTGTCACAATATGGTCAATGTTATTTACCTCAGTGACCTGACAGTGGTTTTAATGTTGTGGCTGATCGGTGTATATGAAAATGAAATCCTTGTTAGTACAAGGTACACTCACATCTGCGGGCAAAATAGGATGTTCAGTATACACAAAAAATCTTCATATAGTGTTGTGTGTGAGTCAAGGCTGAGTGTGAAGCCATTCAGTCAGACGGTGCCACCACGGCCAATGTAGTCGATTGATCCTCTCAACAAAATGTGATCACATGGCGACAAAAGGTGTGGTTAAGATTATGGAAGTCAAGGGACTCTTCAAAGGCCTTTAGAGCCTTTACTTCACCGAGCAAAATCAATGACATCCTCCCGTAGTTCTGTCACTGGTTTTGAATATTGGCACCAGATAATTGCCCACAGTGGACATCATTTACAGGTGAATGGTACGGTTTTTCCTGCTCTTTGGCTCCATTTCCTTTTCCAGTCCACCAATTTGCCCGAGGACAATTAGACAAGTTAACAGCCGTCTCTAAGTGATGAGTTTCTTTTAAGGGCGACTTTTTTGGAGATACAAACTACTACCAGGCATTTTTTGCAGAAAGTAGCAGGAAAACTTATCTGATGAAAGGTAACCACTGACAACTGATTTCTACCAAACAGAACAGTTATGATCTTTTTGTCTGCTGTCGGCTGGTGCCGTAATGTGTTATGCAAAACTGATGATCGGCAGGAAATAAGGATTTCCTCAGAGTGCAGTAACAACTGAAATGCTGCAGTCTTCTCAAACTGACGGATTATTTGTTGCACCAGCACATCCTACAAAAAGCAAACAAGGAAATAAAGGATCAGGATGTGAGGAGGCTATAGAGACGGACGGACGGACGGACCAGCAGACAGACGAGATACAACTGTCCACAAATGTGTGACACCAGCCAGCCCGTGTCAAACTCTCTACCCAACCCATACCCACACATCACCGTGCAAACACACACACTTACATCCAAGAAAGGGTCATTTTTCACTGGGTAATTGGCGGCAAGGCACATTGCCCTTGGGATTCGATAATTCATAACCTCCTCCCATCCGATATCGGATAGCAAGTAGAAATGGGCTGAGACAAGGGGTGATGTGTGTCGAGAGGAGAGGAGGGGGCGGCTGCATCATTAGAGAGGCGAGGTAATGGCTCTTATTGATTCCGCTCCGCCGGGCCCCCTCACCATTTCATGTTTAAAACAACACTGATCCTCATTACCCAGGCAGCCGCCACTGATAAGGAAGAGAGGAAAGACACGGAGAGACGAGGTGAGACTGAGGAGCGAGTGTGTGTGTGGGGAGGGGGGGAGGAGGGAGCATTAGGGAAAATGGTGGGTAAGGAGGAAGGGAAGGAGTGAGGTGGGACAGGAGGAAACAATCAGGAAAAGGGATGACAGTGGGCGCACAGCTTGTATTTTGGTGTCTCAGTGGCTCAGTTTGAGTGGTATAAGTAATTACTGTCACCCTTTAATGCGTGTAATGCAGTATTACTTGTTTAAATCTCTCTCCCTCCTCCCCCCACCTCTTCCTCCAACCCCTGCAGTGTGTAATAAGACTAAAGAATTGACTCAAACACACACTGCTAGGATCTGTCTAATAATTCTCCGTGCTATTATCCTCTCTTTGCAGCTAACACACAGCGCTCTCCGTGTGTCTGGCCACCGGCAAACACTATCATTACTGCAACAGAGGCCTAAGAAAAGCTCTAATGTCTTCTCTCTCTTTCTCCTCGCTCTCTCCTTGACTATTTCCAAATTCCACTTCTTATTAGACAAAGATAATTTTCCACAGCAAATTGCTCCACTCTATCAGCTGGAAGATCAAATGTCTTATTCCTTTCAAAGGCTTCACTTTTATGTACTCAATGACTCATTTCTGTGTTCAGGTTTGCTAAGCATTCGCGAATGCTAAGATGCCTTTTAGATGGAACTTGTTTGTGTTTGTGTGTGTGCTTGTTTGCTGAAGAATACCAACCCAAACTTAAGTACTCATCGAGTTTTAAGTGGTTTTTCCTTTGGCACGCATCCTGCTGAAAGTAGCCCAAGAGTCAGCTCAGATGTTAAGTCTTTCCTGCCACCTGAAGCTTAAAATAGCCGAGCAGAGGTGTTAGCCACCTGAAACCCACGTAACAATCCAAGTATGTGCGAGATTCACATCATACCAAAACAGCTACTGTGCGGTTGCTGGCAATGTTACAACATCGGCTTGTGAACATACTGTAGCTGGATGTGTTATTGTTACAAATGATCTGGAAACACTGTTTTTTTATATTATTATTAATTCAGAAACTACAATACCAGAGATAATATGTGTTTATCAGAAGTGCTACTGACCACCACCTCCACCACCAGTATCCCGATCTACTTCCCTATGTTGCTATGCCAAATGCCATTCCTAAAATTATACTTCTTCAAAGTTTGGAAAAATACAAATAAACCCATTGATCCGGAGGTCGTACATGTGGTTGTGTGTAGTATGTGTGAGGGTGTGTCGTGTGGGTGCATGCATCTACAGTATGTGCATGCAAGAGAAAGGGAGATGTAGTAGCAGTTTAATATTTGCTTTCATTTGGGGAATTGACGCCGTTACATTTATGCTGTCAGTTGTTCCTGTTCGTGTTTGCACTGCTCCACGACAACCTGGGAACAAGTTGGAAAACCTCTTCTTCTTCTTAAAGTCTATGTTGGTATAACAAACCAAGCACACTCTCAGCATATTTGGTGTTGGATGGCAAAAAAGCAAACTTACTCTCGTCCTTGCTCCCAGTCTGGATGGGGTCAGTCAGATCTCACGCTCTCTTGTTCCTGCGTGAGAATTCGATGTTAGTTTCTGTTCATTTAACTTAACACAAGTTAAAACATGTGACTGTGCTGTGCGTATGTAGACACAGTACATCTACTGTCTGGTCCAGATAATCCTGCCAGTCTAGCCAAGGTTTTTATCCAGTCTTACAGTACACAATAGAGGCAAGCACACTACACAATGCAGTGTTATATGACTTCGACCTTAAAGGGCAATTAAAAAATGATATTTCTTTACTGTTAAGTGGACGTATCTTCCTTTAAATATGAAGCATGTCTGTTTTGGGGAGGGAGATACAAGGTATTCCTAAAGGAAGCTCCTTAAATCGTATTTCTACCCACACTCACAGCAGAGGAGTCTGGGCTAACAAAACAGTTGCTTTTCTCCTGCCCGTGCCCTCACCCTTGCCTTGTCTCTGATGCCCTTTTTTGCCCTTTTTGCCCCTGACAACAAACAAGCAGTCAACACTCTTCACTCCCTTTCAATTTGCTGTATTCTGATGCTCCCAATCCCCGAACAGGCCCGTTAGCAGGGCAGAGGAGGAAAAGAAAAGGCAGTAAATTGGAGAGGCCGACCCCTGAGGGGATAATCCTTGTTCTGTGGCATGTTGAGGGTCAGCTCTTTGCATCCTGCATAGTAACGAGCAGAGCATGAGAAAGAGAGAGAAGAGAGACTGATTGTTCTGATTAGCTATGCATTCTTCCGTCTATCTGACCCAGTGTGATGCTGCCGTCCACACATACACACACAGACCCACTGAAAGAGTGGCCGGCCGGCCAACCACCAGATTGTGAGATAAGCTTGCTAAAGGGCAGAGCAGGATTTGCGGAGAAAATCATCAGCAGAGAGACATGTCTCTCCTCGTCTTTTGACCTCACAGATAAACCACTGGCTGTATCAACTCAGTCACAGCCTGAAAAGCCATTATGCCCCCAAAGCAACGTAGTTACTCTGACATCAAATGTTGTGTGTGAACGACTCGGGCATTAATAAATAATGATTTGCCACAAAGACTGTCTAGGTCTCTACATTCCCGTCTCTTAGATGTGCAGTCACCATCAGCCTCTCTGTGTGTGTGCATGAATGTGTGTGTGTGTGTGTGTGTGTGTGTGCGTTGTTACTAGAGACGTACTTACCACAAAATGCCTCTATTGATGGTAGTCAAGTCAATGGCATCCTTGCAATAGTCATCCACACAGTCAATTACCTCACAGAAAGGAGGGTTGTCTTCCAGATAGTCCGAGCTGCTGCTGGCTGTTTGCCCAGATTGTCTGTTAGGCGTAAATGTCCCTCTTGAAATGTCTCCTTTTTTCTTTTCTTTTTTTTTTTTGGAAGAAATAAGAATTCAAATATTGTGGCCTGTCTGCAATTGACACTGGAAGAGAGGTCAAGTGAGGAAAAAAGTTTTCATTTTACCCTTGGAACACATTCAAAATGTATTTGAGCGTTTTGTTTTCCGTTAATTTCGCCACGAGTGATCATCTGTTGGAGCTGGTCGATCGGATCTGACTGCGGACAAAGTTGTGATTGAGGTTAGCAACGCTGCCTTTAATCTCACAATAGCCAGTTGATAATATAACCGAGGGGTTTTTTTATACTTCTACAGACTCTGAGCCTCAAATTAGTTTTTTTAATCTTTCCCCAGGGGTCCGGCTAATTTATTATTCTGGAGGGCTTTTCATGTGACAAAAAGTAGATTCTTGTATTGCCAGAATTTTCCCCCTTTTGCCTGTTTCAAGCTGAATAGAGAAATTCTGCGTTAAGCGAGACACTTGATGTATTATAGTCCCCACTTTATGTTCAGAAGGGTTAAAAACAAGACATTCTGGTGTATCAGGAACTGTTGGAGCGACCCACTGATGTTTAGGAAATGGGCACCATTAAAAATATGGCGAATTAGCCATGTTAGAATTTTTCATGTTTTTTGAGTTCTGCTGGGTTCTGAGATCCTGCTGGGGATGGCTGCTGCCATCAAGGAGTATCATTGCTATGGGGTGGGGGTGCCTGGTCTGGTCCGGTCTGGGTGGGTGGTACACGTCTACGTCCAATTGTCACGTTGACGCCTGGGGATTTCTGAATGTGAGCTAACATAGCTAGTTAGCAGCTAAACACAATGTTGAGGTACTAGTCCAAAAACTAACCACTTCAACTCAAAAACACAGAAAAGACACAGAAAGGTGAGACTTCTACTTAATTTAAGGACTTTTCTAAAGTACTAAACAATATTTTGTTGATTACTTGGCATGCCGCTAGCAGGGAAATTAACAAAGATCCACAAATAATTAGAAAGATATTTAATTTGTTTGTGCTTTTCATCTTGCCGTTATCTGACTCTTTATTTCAGACGGAACAAAACTCACTGTCGAGTGTCTGTCACGTTACCTATTTTTTTATCCGTTCCGTTTATCCATTGACCCTGTGTTAAGTTTGTGCACGTTAGGGCAATGCTCCAGGAGCCTGTGGGTCAAAAAGTGCGCTCCCATAATGAAGTGAATATTTAAACAAAACAAAATAAAGAAGCCTCAGAGAAAGAGGAAAACAAGCTGGATGGATTAGGGATAATATAAATACAAGTCATGTAAATCCACTTGGGAGATTGTGGCTAGCATGTGTTAATTGAACGCTACAATGAATACGCACGCAGCAGATGAGGCCGTCCCATTCAGGCGTTGATCTGCTATGGGAGAGTGATGAGAATCGACTGAGAGTCTCAATTTCCAATAGCAATCACGGTGTGACATCTCCTTCTCCAATTAGGACTGTGGAGAAGGAGAAATGGATCCACTGGGAGTCGGTGTTGCTTTGAATATGTTGCCGTGTACTTTAATAGTCTCTCTTTCTCTCGCTGACCTGTAAATGATGCGGACACCGTTGAGCCCACGAACACATTCTGCCAGCAGCTATTGTCTGCTGCTTGGTGAATTACAAACCACATGTAGTGTTACTCTCAGACAACTCTTACATTTGCTTGACTTGAGAGGTAAACAATGTGGCTCCATGGGGAGCGCATATCATCTAGGATGACTGAATGCGCTCTGCCCATGTCCTCACTCCTGTCTTGTCACTGCGACGTCTTGTTCTGTATTTAAAAACTTAAAATTCCTGGGATCATATTAGTGTGAAATATGCAGTACTAAGCAGTAACACAACTGTAAATAGCCACAAAGACCATTAACACCAAGAAAAGTGACTATCACTGATTGTTTGACTTCCTAAATAGTCTGACTCTTATTTTGATTTCTGTGCTGGAATATTTATTATTAATTTGTGCTGCTGCTTTGTAGGGATTTCTATCTTAAACTCTTTAGCTAACTGTACATGAAATATATTTTCTATATTTCCTACAAACCGCAGTATTCCTGTCAAGATGGTGATATATTCCTTCTGATTCATGCAAACTCTCATGGAACCGATACCTTAAACAACACTGATATTTTGGTGATAGTTATCCGTCGAGTATAATTTTTTGATATAGCAAAATAAAAGAAAACTGCTTTAAACCAATAATTAATAAGAATAAACGATGGGTGACACAGCTGTATTAAAAAAAATAAAGAAATAAATTAACACCTTAAAGTGAAATATTAGCTGCTTTGCCATCATACCGTGGTTAATTAGCACATGAAAATGAAGATAAGGAAAAGGATTCGTAAGGGATCGCAATATGGTAGAGCAACAGTGTAAAGCTAAAAAGGAAGTGTTTATGTCACAGTTCCATTCAAAGACCCCAAATCCTTACACACGAAACTGAAGGGAAACGCGTGGGTTTACTTGAGGATGCAATTGGGCAGGCAGGTAAGGTGGAGCAGTCACATCGTGAGGTATAATGAATCAGCTACAAGAGTAAAACCGCAGACAGGCAACGTTAATAACCCTGGTTGCCTTGTTACAGTGAAAAATTCCGCTGGCAAACCTTGGGTTCGGGAATCCATGTGGACTTTAGCTTGACACCACTTACTCTAACATTGTTGATGATGAGGCACACCTCTCATGGCAATAACGCCCCCTGACAGCCTAGAGTCATCACTGCCGTTGTCATCAGTCAGTCAGTCCATCAGTTTGATCTTGAAAACTGGAGATGGATAACCATTAATTCTCGGACAGATATTTCTGGTCCTCAGAGGTTAAAACCTGACCCTAAGGATCCTTAAACGCTTATCAGGAACGTTTGTTCTTAGGATGGCTTCAGTCAGTACAGAACCACAATATAAACTGATCAGCCACAACATTAAAACCACTGACGGGAGAAGTGAATAACATAACGCAAATAACAAAATGACCATGGTGTGACAATACACTGTTCTGCTGGGAAAGTTTTGTTCCTGACATTAGTGTGGATGTTACTAAGATATGTACCACTAACCTATATCCGACATCCTGTTACCAGACACCGCAGGACACCCTCACAAAGTCCATGTCCATTCTCTGATGAGTCACAACTGTGGGGTAAAAGGGAGACGTACAGTTTTCAACAGGTGGTCATAATCTTATGTCTGATCAGTGGTATGTGTGATGAGTTTATGACTAAATACCTAGAAAACTAATGGCATTCCCACCACCCTTAGCTATGCGTTGTGAGAAATGCTAATAAGCAAATGTTGGTAACGCAACATTCGCTTGCATTATCACTGGGAACATATTAGCATATATTTTAATGTGTTTTTGGAACGATGGCTCATCATGTTTCAGTGTAGGGTTTTGAACAACACACTGCGCTGTTGTGTAATAATTCTATGATTTAGCATTGTGTTCGAGCAAAGCATGTAACAGCATTTCCTCTCACCCGCTGCCCTCACTCCTTTCTGAAAGACCCATTAGAAACAGTTGAAACCTTGACTGTCCACTTGCTCCTCTGTCCACAGTAAATGGCAGCGCAGAAGGGTGTCAGATGTTCTCCATTAGTGGTTTTATTATTATTATTTTTATTATTTTTTTAAAGAAAAAGCAGCGTCGCACTCCGTGCTGACTGTACATTCACATGACAACGTGTTAGTGTGTGTGTGTGTGTGTGTGTGTGTGTGTGTGTGTGTGTGTGTGTGTGTGTGCATCGTACACTGAGAGCCAAAGAAAACAGAGTAGCAAAAGAGCAAAATGCAGGTCACAGCAGCAGGCAGAAAACTTGATTTCATTTTTGGGTAGTCATTTAGTTTCCAAGGTAACCTTAAACATGCTTTCTCTAAGAATCTATCCGATAACATCCAACAGTGCCTCGGTTGGCAGTGACAATGTAAAGTCCATCGGTATCTCCCAACAGGAGGATGGAAATCTGATCAAAATGTGGGCAACTGCATATGCCTTATCACACAGTGGTTTGTAGCATTTGAAAAGCATGTTTATGTTAAATATGAATTACAAACAACGCCACAAAACCAAACTGCTTCTAATAGAGATAAATGTGATGTTGTGTTTTTTTTTCCTGCAACCTGTTCTTGTGAGGGTTGAGATGTCAGAGAAACAGCTGAGAGCAAGAGCATAATGGTGTCAATACAAACCCAGAAAGTAATACCTTTTCAGTTTATACTAGTGTTGTTGTAGTGCTGTAAGATGACCCTTGTGCAGATCACCAGGGTTATTTAAGCCTGAAGCACAGGTGGTAGATGGAACAACTACAGATTGTTGACAGATGCAAACAAGTAAACTTGCAAAATACTGTTGTTTTAGAAAATATTCAGACCTGTGATGGAACATTTTGAAACACACCCCATATTTATTGCCTACTTTTTTCTTTTTTTTTTCTTTTTTTTTCTTTAATGGAGATAGAAGGAAAATAAAACAGTGCTCTTGTCCTATAGAAGTACATGTCTATGGGTCTACATCTGCATTACTCCTTAACCCACTTTCTGGCTCTGGAATGACACTGATCTGCTTTTTCTGCATCCAGGGAGGGATATGCTGTCTCTCCAATGAGCTGTTGAATTATCAATTGGTTGGAGGATGCATCAACTTAGCATCTACGTATTATTTTAGAAGTAGAAGTACAATTCTGTGGTTCTAGATCTGCGTTGCTCTTTAACCCTTTACAAGGCAGTCATTGAAATACTTAGAGATTCTAAATTTCAAACCCAGAGTTCTATTGTAGGACATCAAAAGACTATTTTACTTTTGTGAGAATTTCCTTTTTTTTCCTTTTTCTTTTTTTAAATTTTCATGGGAAAAATCTGTGTAACGTGTATTCAGACCACTGATTCAGACACTTGTCAACATATAAAACAATGTATGTACAAAAATGAAAAGTCTATCCGTATCACCTAACAGGATGATTGAAATCTGACCAAAATGTGGACCTCTGCATATGCCTTTTCACACCGTGGTTTGCAGTATTTGAAAATAATGTTTTTGTTAAATAAGCATTACAAATAATTAGGCAACATCAGGCCACTTCTTCATAATAAAGCAGTTTGCTCAACGTTCATGCAGAGGTGGACCTTAGAGACCACATTTGACCAGAGAATATGTTCTTGACCTTTTCTGATTGACTGACATGCTTCTGAAACTCACTGAGAGACAAAGGGACACAATTTAAAATGTGTGCTGAACTTACCATAAGCCCCATAAAGGGGTTAAGCTTTACAGTTCTAAGAAGTCCTGAAAGCTTCAAAAAATGATAGGAGCAAACTTTAGCATATTTACAGGGCAGAAGAATGCTGATAATCCCTTCCCCAAATATTAAATGCATGATCTGGTAAACAAAGTGTTGACCAGATAAACATGTGGGTTAAAGAGTGCAGCTGAAGCAGATACAGCAACTTACGGGAGAAAGAGGAGTAAACTCAAAAGGAAGCAAAGAGAAGGAGGATCTGAGGCAGAGTTGAGAGTTTTTTGCAGGTTCGCAACAAGAAGTAAATGTCAGGGTAAAGAAAATAGAAGGACTGGAGCGAGGTGGCAACCTCCTCTCCACCTCAGTGTCTTAAACTAGATCTTGATCTGGACGTGGCTCCACCCAGAAGACCATCACAATGAGTAATGGGGTGCCTCGTCCATCTGCCCCAGAGGGGTTCCCTATGGGGCACACCTGACACTGCCCATGGCTGAAGGTGGGTGGGTGAAGGGCTGTGGGAATGTGCAGCTGAGGTACAGACTATTGACTTTTAGTCACTTAAAAGAGGCTGGCCCACACCTACTGGACTTAATGGACAGGGGCTTACATTTGACAGGCAGCTGGATCTATTCTGTGCAAACATTAAGGATATTGGGAGATGGGCCGTGGAGGCTGAAGGGGTCCTGCAAGAGGCAACGCAAAAGAAGAACCCTAAACTCATCCAGATGGAAGAGTGTCTGCAAATGGCACAGACGCTGCAGAAGGAGGGCACAGGACATAGAAAGTAATGAAATCTGTTTCAAGCGCAGCAGAATTATTTGGAGAAACATCTGCAAGCCGACAGACAAGTGGTGGAGCAGAGGTAGGATCTGTGTGGAGTGTGGACAGAAAAGAGAAATCAATCGAGGCGTCAGATGTGAAAACACACTCAACATGACCTTACACAAATGATTAAGCAAACCATTGAATGTCTTGAAACCGCACAAAAAGAAATATTCACATCATAGGGCACAGGCAAATGACTCTTTGTGAAGGTGGAGTTGTCTAATTTGGTCAAAAATGTTGTCAGAGATTTTGTGTGATCTGTGCTACCAACTACGTGGGTACAGGCATCCGGACTTTTCTAAGTGCTCATCCATCAAACATTTAATCGCATTCAAAGGCAATTATTCAAATTAACACAAAGTTAGGGAAACGAATATTTCCTTGAATATTGATCATAAACATCCAAACAGGACTCACAGGCAAGAAACATCGCTCTGGGAAATCGTTTCTCGGTGGGGAATTCCCACAAACCCCTCTTTTATTAATGCTACCTTGGTTGAAAATAGCCACACACATACACACACGGGCATACATGAAGAAAACTGCCAAATGTTGCGTAGAGACAGAGTTGCTATGGGCAGAAGCATGACTAACTGTTCTGATGCACATGGGGGCAAGGATTAGAAACAGAACTAGTAATGCAAATTTGCTAAATACGATAAACTGTAGTATTTATTTGTAAAAGGCCAACTTTTATTTAAACTAAGGTGACAAGATTGCGCGGCTACGCGACACCTTCAGAACTCTCATGTCCATTCACCGATGGGTCACAACCATTTTGGAGGCACAAGGGAGACCTACACGATATTAGGAAAGCGGTCATAATGTTGTACCTGATCAATGTGTGTTCGTTAGGTTTCCTGTTTTGAACATGACAGGACATCTATGGAGAGATTTACGACACCTGGGGCGCACAAGGGAACAGCGAAAGAAAGCAACTCATAACAGACTATTTAAATGTATTTCAAAGTTTATTAATCTGTATCTTGTGCATGAGAGATTATGATTTACATAATACCTGAAAATGTGCTGGCGCCTTTACGTTGACCGACTGACGGTAAATTGTTATCAAAACTAATGTAAAGGGGTGTGTGCACATCTGAAAAGGCCTCCAAGGTCAGATTAGCGATTTATTTCGGCGCTGGCTTCCTGCTGAAACACAATTCCTCCACGGCGCAAAGTGTTGTCAAATTAACTGTAACAGTTTTATTATGCGAAAGTGCTGTGTGGGTATTACATCACTTGTTTTCCTGAAATTAACTTTTAAATTGCTTTACCTATTCCTCTTCCTGTCTGTCCCATGAGCAAAGATCTGAAAGGTAGCACTGCAGCGGGGAAACAACAGAAGGCTTTTGTGAGACCCAACACCTCTCAGCTGTGTTACTGCATATATACGGTAAGTTTCCCAGGATCAATAAATGTTTATGATACTTTGAAACAGTTTTACCTGATAGTTCTATTGGATTAAACACACTGTGTGAGCTCCACTTTGTTTTGTGAAGGTTTTTTTTTTTTTTTTTTTCCAGCATTTGCAGGGCAATTTATATAATCATTTTTTGCTGCAGTTTATGATGTGCTTTGAAAAATAAGTCTCCCTCGTTCTTCCTGCACACACACATTTATAAAACCACCTACCAACCCTGGACTTGGTTGTCCGACACCACGGATCACTCAATCTTTTCTCCATATACACACACACACACACACACACACACACACACACAACGCAGGCCTCTGCAAAGTGTTAGCACCCACTGCTTGTAATGGGATATTACAACAATTAACAATTAGACACTGTGCAGCACTGGCGCATTAAATTTATGTTTCTGTCTGCGCCTCTTGCAGACGCGATGGTGCTGGATGTCACTGGGAAATTTTATCACTGCTTGGGTAATGGAATTGGGAGCGAGAAGGGAGGGGCCTGAGAGATTGTGTTGTCAGGGCTTCCTGACAGAGGAGCGGAGCTTTTCCCTGCAGACCCTCCTCACCCTCATCCCGTCCCATCCCATCTTACCCCCAGTTCTCCTGCTCCCGCTATTCGACATCATGGACGTTCACAAGAAAACACATATTGCAGAAATCAGTTACATGCAATTGACCTGTAATTTATTTCACGATGACCTTGTCCAAATACACAAGTGTAGATTTCTGTGTCCGTGTGTATATTTTTTTTAAAAAAAGAATAAAAACAACAACAGAATGACGACTAATAAAGAAGAAAACAAATGATGAGATTATAATGAGAAATGTAACAGTTTTCTTTCCGGCTCTGGAATAGCACTGATATATTTTTTCTGCCTCTGGGGAATGATGCGCTTTCTCTCCAATGAGCTGTTGAATTATCAATTGGTCAGAGGATGCATCAACTTATTATTTTAGATGCAAGCGTAATCTTTATTTTACCATATTTCATGCAGGGAAGCAGAAAATGCTAATTTTCCTACTTTATTTTGTGACCAGAATTGACACGGACTTTCTTTTGCCTTTATTGGAGTCTATAATACGGTTCTGCTTGGTATGCACAGTTAATATTTTTCCCAGTTTAAATTAGTTCCGTTGGTCAGATAGTCTACTAGACTGTACTCAAAAGATTAATAACGCTGAGGTTTGCTAGGAGATTTCTGTGATCATTTAGTTGGGAAGGTTTCTTAGTTAGTGGAGAATGAGGCTGTGCTCTTCTCTGTGCTCTACTCCACTGTATGTGTTGGTAAAATAATAAATGTCTGAGAAACCAAGAGACATAACACATGTAGAGAGCATGCCAACTAAACTGCTTCTGATCAATCGTCTATAGCTATAGCAGCTACAGCTGAGGGATTTCAGCCCAGTCCTCAGAAGCATATGGAAGCACTTCAGTTCTGAGATGTTGCCGGGTTTCCATACATTGAACTGCTTGCTTCTGGTCCTTCTACAACATCTTCAACCATCCTTTCCTTGAACAACTTGTGTTTGGGGTTGTTGTCTTGCCACGTGATCCAGTTTCTCTTGACCAAGACACTAAACCCCAAGTTGCTCTGATTGGTTGGCACTAGTGTATGGATGTGTGTATTATGACTGTATAGCACTTTGAGTACCAATGATAGACTGTATGAATACGTACTGTGTGTCCCTACTTGCTTGCATTGGCCAAACAGACGCCATTTTACGTGGGGTGGCATCTCACTTCTTTGGAGCCAAGAGTCTGCATAATATGGTCTGAGAGTGGAGCCATATACAGTATATATCGGTGTATATATCTCATCATCAATGACCCAACCACACTTCTGCCAGATTCGCTTGCTTTTTTGTTTAATTACCTATACTTCTACCAGTCACCAGGGGGAGCACTACTTACTTTGGCTTCACTTTTGAGGAGCAGTTCTGTCATCCATCTTTATACAGTCTATGGAAACCAATAGCTGGAAAATCTATTGTTACCATGTAACAATTGGATAAATTGTCACTTGTTGTGATTAGTGAGATTCTCAACCTAATCAGTTCCACTCTGTCTTATGGCAATAAACAGTTCTAGCACAGTTCTCTGGTCCACATCTCTACCATGCTGGTTCATTTCTGTCCCTCTCTGCTGTCACATTCAAACACAGCAATCAACTGTGAAAAAGTGCTCCGAACTTCCACTGTGCACAACACCAACAGCAGGCAGACACAGTTGGCAACTGGCTGGTGAACACGGCAGAGGACTGAGCAGCTTGAGAACCGGATATTTCCCTCAGGAGCTAGTAAAGACCATGAATACTGCACAGTGCCAGAGACAGAGCCTCAAGTGAATGATAATATTGGTTGGTTACTACTCAGTGTGTAAATAAACAACTATTACGGAAACACTTCGCCAAGTGACACTGACAAATGTTTTTCTCTTTCCCCATATGTAAAAAAATCACTATTACTACAGGCAAAAATCTATCAATCAATCATTCCAATTTTATATTTTAATCTCCTATTAATCTCCTTTACAAACATTTTACACATCCTCTGTTGGACTTGTCCTCTCTGTCTCCCTCACTTGGACCATGTCCATCTAACACAATAAGAGGATGGAAACAATAGACGTTTTGCCAGAGCACTTTATTTTGCTTTGGTGATAATCGACGAATGGTACTTGCTCAGCAAGACTGACTTATTCCTTGGGTAATTACTGTGGTGTTATTATTTATGACTCTCAATCATTTTTAAATTCTTGTGTGGGCATATGTCATTGACATCATCCGTGCATGAAGTGTGGAGTCATGTTTTCAAATGTATACTGGACTTAGTGTCCAAAGTCCTTTAAAGTAGCTGCAGATAACGACAGAGGGGTGGGAGAAAGATTATGGTGGACACGAAATGTCAAGGGGTAAACAGAAGGAGAAGGCGGAAAATGCAAGCAGCGGAAGGAGGGACTGTGTGTGTTTCATCCTCAGTAGTGGATCCGTTACGTTTTATAATGTGCTTGTGTTAGGAAAACAGGAAATGAGCTCCATACGTGCAGGTGTATAATTGAGTGTGAGAAGTTTATGAGGTGTGTTTTTAAGATTATTTAAGTGAACAAAATATCTAAAAAATTGCTTTGGTGAAAATATTGAAAAATCTCCCCCCAAGCTCACATTTCTATACGTACACTACATACATATGCACTTTAGATGCACTCACACATACTGAGACATGAACACTGTACACTGGTATGTTGAGGGTTTCTGAGATCCCGTTTCAGGATGTGCTCTCCTCCTAAGACTGAATGGTGATTCACTTGGGAAAGAAAGCGGAGGAAGTGGACCGTGGGGCTGCCCACTGATTGATAAACCATGTCCACGGTTGTTGTAGCCAACCCTGCATTTCTGTTTGCGCGTGTGTGAAAGTGAAACGGTGGCATATGGAAGTCTTTTGGATGGAGCTGATACCGAGGGAGTCGTGACGTGACGTAGCTGTGTTTTTAGAACTGTGTGAGATGTATTTCTTAAATTCAACTAGTAGCAGTTTCGTTTTGGTTTTGTTTTTTTAAAAAATAAGTAAAAAGTATGACTTTCCTGACTCTTGCATATCAAAGAACAACATCTAGTCACTGCTGTCATTCAGCAAATAAATGAAAGAATTCTCAGCTTTCAGCTTCTCACGCAGCACAAGCGCATGGCTTTGACTACTGTGGCCCTGACATGAAGAAGCAAAACACCAGAGGACCAATGATTTGTACTGTTCTGCACTGTGCCGAGAAGAAAGAAAGAATGCTTTAACCTTATTTGAAAGATGTTTAGAAAAGCTGGTAAATTTGAATTTGATGTTAGTGTTGACAGAGTTGGTCTTTGATCTCAATCTATCACCACTCACTGCCTCTCATTTAATACAGGTTTACCAAATACACAGTGGCATTTTGGCTGAATATGAATTATTCATACAGTGACAGTTATGCAGACACTTCATTTCACTAAGACGTCTCTGTTTCTTTTCAGCGTCAAGTTTGGATTCAAGTTCTCCTGCAAAAGGAGCAAGGTCCCGTAGCTGCATACCTTCAGCTACACTGAGTGCCTGACACTGTTCACATCAGCTTAAACATAAAGGGCATCTGTGTTTCGGATGTCTGCAAAATCTTCCTGCAAAATCTTGAGTAAGTGTTTTCAGCAATAGAAAGATGTTTTTTAAAAGAAGATCCATCATCAAAGGTCATGGAGTTGTATCTTGTGTGAGGAAAGAAAAGTGACTGAGAAACATTACCTGTTCTCACAGATGCTGTTGTTGGAGTTTTTAAGGAGCAGAATCAGCAGCTGCTCCGCTCAGGTGCTAACAGTCGAGGACTGGGGGGCTCGTCTGGACAGAAGCAGTAAACCAGGTGTGAATGGGTGCAGGTTTTACATGGGAAAAAAAAGAGTGTGCATGCTTAGAAAACTGATTAAAGGATATGGAGGGTCTGCACTGACGTCACTGCCGCCTGGGGCTACGCCCCCCTGAGTGGCAAAAAACATGGTGAAATGTATCAGTAAATACAGCGAGACCAGGAAAAATGTGGATTATCAGATCAAATTGAGTGACTAGTATGGTGAACTAGTATGGATTTGGAAAAGTTTATTAACCTCAGTCTCATTTAGTCTCAGTTAGTTTTAGTTAATTTCAGTCATGATAAATGTAGCTAAATAAACTAAGCTAACGCTAAAAGCTTTACTGAAAACATTAACATTAGCTATACAGTACTGTAGCGTCCAACAACTGGACGGTAAAAGGATGACGAGGAGTGACAGATATTCCGTTCATTGTTTTATAGCTATTTATTGAACTGCAATAGTTAATGTCGGCCGTAACTACGCAAAAACAACAACATCTACAAAATAATCTGACAGCCCTGCGGAACGTAACTTAAGATATGAATTTGTTGAAAACTAGAGCTTAAATTAATGTTACCTGACACTTTATGTGAACCACAACACCAAGTTTCGGTGTTTGGATTCCAGTTTTTTCTTAGTAATGTAGCGATCCATTAACTTCCCTGTTCTTTGGCAGTCGGATATTTCTGTAAAACTACAGTAAATCTCCAACTGCTTTTCAAATCTGTTGGTACAGTCAAACTCACAACAACTCTTCCCCATTTTTTAAATTATTTTTACAATTAAGATACTATTAAAGCCTGTGATTCAAACTACTGCTGCTAATCTCCACGTTCAGCTGTCACTTTTAGCCACTCAGTGGCTAAAATGGAGACGTCGCTTGCTGTGACGTCACGTGCATGCCCCCTATACCTGGAAAACACATACAAAAATGTCTTTCTTAAGGGTGAAGTGAATCTAGACAGACTTAAAGTGTTTTATTTTTATCTATTCAAAAAGTAATGATAAGAAACCTTGTATCTTCTTCCATGTGTTTTTTGTCAATGACTAGTAGTCATACTCAGCTTAGCTCTGGTAAATCTTAGAGAGAAAACCTGACCCACCATGAGAACACACACAAAAAATGACAAAACTCTTAAGTGGTGAAAACTAATTAAATGAAAAAGTCTTCTTTCAGATGATGTTCAGTTCTAGCTTTCATCTTGGCAAAGAAATAACACCCGAATGAGTGAAACACGAGGAATGTAACGTTTACGCGGAATGAGCTGTTCCTTGAAAGTCAATAAACAGTTTCAGTTTACAGCTTCTGCTCACATAAAGCAAAGTCTTTTCTCCGGTTTCCACTAAAACAGTCCACCAAAAACTGCTCCACGACATTTGTAGTCATTGCACATGTTTGGTTGTGTTCACTACACCGTAACTAATGTCTAGATGTAATACACAAACAGATCCTCATCAAAATGCATTATATTTGGCTGTAAGAACTGTACTGCAGAATGTGCAAAGGGGAGTTAAGAAAACTACGCTGGCTACAGAATGATATATTCCTAAAATCGTTGACATTCACGGATGTTACTTCAGAGACCATGGTGTGGGATGGTAATGTTCTTCGAACAAGGCTGTGGCTCAGCTTACCGCACTACTTTAAATATCTCTCGTGCTCAAGGTTGTGAATGTGGAGTCCGGTGCTGGAGTCAGTATGATGGCTGTATCCTGCTGGTTCACAGTCCATCAGCGAAGCCTGTTCACTGGCGTCTGAAGCAGCAACTCCAGGAGGGGGCCGAGTTCGTACAGGAAGCACCCTGAAAAAAAACAAAAACGATGATGTTTTAAGCTTTAATGCACTGCAAACGTATTAAAAATATAATTTAACTGAAATAATTTTTACAGGGTCATTTTCTCTCCAGTACAGTAAGGCGAGTGCAGAGGCTTTCACAAAACACATTTTTGATCCAATGAGCTGTGAGACGTCTATGTGACCATGTGATGCTCCAGCCATTGCAGTGTTAACCAGTGAACCAGACAAACATTATAGTCAATCCTCAACAGTTGGATAGCCACAAAATGCTTCACAGAAATCCACTGGTCCTGCTGGTCTCTGTGTAACTCTGGAGGGATCCTGACTTCTCTCTTTGGCATCTAGTCAAATATTTAATTTTTAGATGGATTAGTCCAAAATATCCTTAAGTTCACAATTGAATTAGGCTACAGTTCTTTGTCGACACCTTGTGAAACCCAAACAACAGGGCTTTCTGAAACAACTTTGTTGACTTCACGTGTATTTAGTTTTATATTTCAAAAGATACAAACAACAGAGAACTACCGGCCTAGTAACATGTGACATGACGTATCAACACTGATAAAAGGAGGAGCCGTCTTTACAATGCAATGAAGCACAAATTAGGCAGAATGCTTTACTGTGCTGCAGGTGTCACAGCTGCCGCTTCAGCCCAGACTGGATTCAGACACTTTAACCGACATGTCTGAAAACAGTCCAGAGAAGTAGAGCAGAACATTTCACCACTGAGACAGAAAGAGGGGGGAAAGCTCAGAGGTGACGGTTTAGAGCTAAAGGTGAAGGAGACAAACAAGAGGCGAGCCAACGCAGCAAGAGATGAGAGGTACAGACAAGCTACTGAGTCTGGCTACTGTTAAAGGCAACTAGAAAACAAGAAATCAATAGCAGAGGCCTCCCAGACAGCCAAATAATGGTGGCTTTACAGCAGCTCGAATCAAAAGATGACCACACATTAATAAAGAAAGTGCTGTTTAGGGGGAATGTTACGCTGTGGCCAAGTTGTGGAGTCAGGAGGAGGCATGCAGAAGAATGTGAGCTTCATAAATAAGAAATGTATATACAGTAGGCCTTATTCATACTCAGAAAAAAAATGATGGTTGTGTATTGTGTTGGCATGTTGTTTCTAAGCAACCTACCACTGCAGTACAGCATATCCACTGCTTTCTAGAAGTTTTAAAAACCTCTAACCCAAGAACAGAAAGGACAAGAAACTTTTCTCTAATTTAAAGTGGATTTCTCTGCAGATACTGTAACTGCAAATAAAGATAGAAATTAAATATATATGTATGTGTTGACATTATGAAATGCTGTCTTTTTTTTCATCCAAATATAGCTACCAACAATCCATAGCAGCTACCACTCGTCTGGGTACTTCAAATTCACTGTCTTTGTCCACCACTGACACTGAGATAAGTGTCTTGAAATAATTTAGACACTGCACCATCTCTTGTCTCGTCTCTTTACAACCCTTTCCACATATTCAGTAGTGGTGCACAATTTGTTAAGGCAGGGACACAGCACAGAACTCCTATCAGCTATACGTGTTCTATATTAAACTAGTGCTATTTATAAATATACATTATTATTATCATTTTGCATTCAATACTAAGCTATTCATATAATGCACTGATTCAAATATTAATTTCAAACATGTGCAATGGTGGGGAGGCCGTGAAACTGCTGTAAACATAAACATACATACATGGGATTTCACCTTGCAACTGAATAGGCTATCTTTAAATTTGTGGGGTAAAATTAAAAAATATATAAAAAATTTCTAATCAGCCAAAGATTGTGCAACCCCCCTGTAGTACCTCTGAAGACCCCCTAGGGGTCACAGACCCGGTGTTGAAGACATACGGTTCAACGTTAAAAGCTTGCAATTCCAGGTTGCTGTGGTTTTCAAAAGATAAATACAGCTTTGAGAAATTGAGCTCAGTGAGGGACATTTAAGCTGGCTTTTGATATATAGTTCAGTACGACTATGATTTACGACTGACATGTGTTTGAAATCTGAAACCCTGAAACCCTTCGTATCCTACGGGCTCTCACTGCAATACAGACCTCCACATTCACCAGTAATTCCTCATTAAACCCTCATCCTCTCACTCTTTACCTCACAACCAGCAGCTGGAGAGAAGTGTGCAGTCAGCTCACTGCTTAAAGGTCACGCGAACAAAAAAAAATGTCCAACAGACAGTAATGGCCATATTGGGATTGGATCTTCCATCGCTGCTGCTAATTTCCTCTTAAACCAGACCAAAATGTCAGCAGCATGCCTGTTTGGGGCTCATAAAGAACAGCGCAGGTTTGTGGTGGGTGAGGATGGTTGGGGTGGTAATGGATCGGTGCTCATTAGGTGTGGTATGAGAGGAGATTATGGCTTATGAGTCTCTGGGTAAAGAGGCACACTCAGAGAATATCAAAAATATACATCTCAACTCACGACGAATGCTAATAACTGCTGTAGATCAGGAGAATAAGTGGTAGATTTAGTAGCAGTATACAGCTAATGAAATGGGAAATGTCACAAGTTTCCCCACTAAATTGGAATATATTGTGCACATAATTGTATTCAATTGATGTGGTAAATCTGTGAGCAGACAGTTTTACAAATCCAGCACATATGGAGCAAAATTCGGATTCATTTTGGGTCAAGTTTCTGGACTAAAGGGAGGGAGGTAAAACATATGGCCAGAGGATGTAATGTGGCCCAGGGCATTAGTTTGCACAGTGTAAAAATTACATAGAAGATAAAACCTAGGGTTATTCCTAGAGAAAAATATAAATTTTGGAGTTGTTGTTCATAGGTTATTATGTTGTTGGTCTGTATAAAAATGAGTTTGACACTTTTGGATTAAAGTTTCCTTTTTTTTTTTGCTTCTTTTAACATGTTTTTTTTGTTTTCATGAGCTTAATGGTCCACTTTGTTCCATGGCTAGTCCGTCAACATGAAGCAAGTGTTGTATTGGAAGGTTATATTGTATGTCCAACTGGACATTTGACTTTGATTTTGCTAATGGTAAATGATCTACTACTCATATGGCGTTGGGGATTTGAGCCAGTTTGGGATCATTTTAGCAGTTTTTCTAATTAATTTTAAATGGTGATTTGAAGAAAGACCCCAAAACAAAGTGCAATATTTTGGGTCTGAACACCATCAGCTGAGAACAGTCACAGTGAACCATAAAAAGCTTCAAAACTGAACTATGAGGTACACCTTTCACTTCTTGCAGTCATTTGTTTCAGTTGACTTTGACAGGGTTTCTCTTTACTTGGGCAACTCACATCTAGGAGGCATGTGGTCAAACGGTAACAACAGCTCATTAGCTGGTGTCCAGAATACAAGGAATGATGTAAGGGCCGCTTTAGTGCAAGTTGTTCTAGCCCTGCTTTGAAAAACATATCTTATTGAAATTAATACAACTCTCCACAAATGACTGCAGGGTGTAATATAATTCAATCAGAAATTTAAACTTCCGTGTGGTCTTATAATTTCACCCTTAAATTCTCTAAGTGTAATTCTCTCTGTACAACTTTAAATATGTGAAATAATACGCCAACCTGTTGGACAAATTTAGGATTGAGTGAAGCATTAAGCGACACAGCCTTTCAGTTTGATAATATATCAATGTCTAAATTAATTTCTTATGGAGCTCAAGTATAATTCTTATCACTAAAAACCATCAATTAGCTGCGTGCGACATTATCACAAAGTGACATTTGTTTAAGTCTGTGTAATTTATTTAGATGATAAATTAAGGGAACATCCTCCGTGCTGAAGTAGATGTAATGAAGCAGATGTAATTCCAGACACGCTTTTCACATCATCAGTGACCTTACCATTACGCTGGATAAACCCACCTCTGCCTGGAAAACTTCCTATGACGCATCAGGCAGTGAAAGTGATCCCTCGTTTATTTTGGCCAGTCTTGCCATCTGTCGCTGTATCTGAGATCATTCTCTGTACAACCCCTGATTCACACTGGTGCCAGCTTTGGAAAGCACGAACTAACAAAGCCACGCTTCCCTCACTGATGCGGTACAAAAGAGCGGTGGGAGAAAGTGGAAACAGTTGAGACATGACGGCAGGAAGAAGAACAAGAGAGGCAAAGCCTTTAACAAGACAGTATTCAAGACAAGGATGGTGTGTGCGACTGATGGAAGCCAATCAAGGCAGAGAGAATGGCAAGCTTCCTTGTTTGTAGAGCTCTAAGTAGATTACTCACCACCGGCCACAACATCTTATCCTCCAAATCCCTCTCTAACACTAGGCAGCCTCCAGCAAACACAGATCTCATGCTCCTTGTTGCCACCCAATCCTGGCACTGTGCTTCATCCTGGGTGTCAGCATATAATCAAGACAACATAAAACACAAAGGAGAGCACAAACACTGACAATGCAAACAAAAAGGGGGACTTAAAGCCTGAAAAAGGACTTAAAGGATTATGAAAAGCAACTTTGTGTTCCAGGCAAGTTTTAATGAAAAATACGGACTCTACATCGCGATCTTAGCATTTACCCAGCCTACATGCTGTGTGTCAGCAAATGGAAAGCTTTTATTTAAGAATATACACAGTAATATGACCTGGCCTGGCCATAATCACTGGTTAAGTGGATAACTCTGATTATCTCGTTATCACGGCAGCCGTCAGGTTGGGTGTACTAGGCAGCAAGTGATCATTTTGTCCTCAAAGTTGATGAGGTAAAGGAATAATGGGAAGGATTTGAGCAAATCTGACAGTGGGTAACTTTTTTTTCTTGTCAACCTGGTGAGAAAATTGCCAAATCTTCAGCTCTTGTGAGCTGTTCTTGGTGCAAATCAAATGGTCCATGGAAGGAAAGGTGGAGTACCAGTGACATGGGCATGGGCGACCAAGGCACAGTGATGCCTGTGGAACGAAGGCTGGTCAGTGTAGTCCAATCCAACAGACAAGCTAATCATATTACAGAAATAAGGTTAATGTTGGTTCTGTTAAATCAGAGTGTTTTGTATAGATGCAGACTGCCGACAGTGTACACGATGGGCATGTGAGCATCAGACCTGGACCACAGAGCAATCGAAGAATGTGGCCTGGTCAGACGTAACACGTTTTTTTTACTGAGTCACGTGGCTGGCCTTAGCTAAGGAACACATGACGGCACAGGATGCAAGGAATACCCCCTGGTGTTGCTATGGAGTGTCATGTTCAGGTGAATCAACGTAACAGCCACATAAATGCCACTAACATTACATCACAATGAGACCGTCGGGGTTGTTCACTTCACTGGTTGGTGGTTTTAATGTTACGGCTGCACAGTGGTCAGTTGATGGAGCCCTAGTTGGATCATCAACAGATTATACAATAAATATTTTCTGAAAATGACATCAGACAAATATGAACTCGAACATTAGATCTCCTTCGATACCATGCACATGTCTGATGGCCCGATGAGTACGACGTCACAGCTGAAAAGCTGACACAACCAGATGATGATGTAAAATTATCACATTTAAGCCACATTAAAGTGGTTGCTCCTGCAGTTTCGGTTCGGGGGAGGAAAAGGGTGAGAGATTCCACTCAGGCTGGCAGCTGACTGACTTCAAAATTGCATTAATTAATTCAGAAAACCCACAAGACTCATTGCTGCCATCAGAAAAGCCTCTTTAGTTAAAACTTACCATTTGCAAGCACGCATGTTCACACACACAACAGATTTTTTTAAGTAATTGAGAGTGGGTATATAGCAGCCCTCTTTGAGCAGTAAACAGACGTTTACATCACTATAAACATTATAACGATGTTAGGACATCCAGGAGAGCCAATAACATGTTGGAGGAAGAGTTAGGCCACCTCACCTCAGACATGAATTCATTTAACATATTAAAGGTCATCATCCCACATTTTGTCTTGTGATTGGTGTCAAAATAAATCTGAACAAAAAGAAAAGAAAAACAAACAGAATATGTAAATCTTTCCATCCATGTCTGCAAGTACCACAGAGATGCTCACATTTTTTTTCTAATCCAGTTTATTCTTTCTCAGTAAAACAAAAAAAAGTTGGAAAGGAGAAATAAAATGTAAAGCAAAAGGAACAAAAATAAAATTTCCACATTCACCTTTCCATTTCATAACCACGTTACAACCAAAAACGCAGCTCTACACTTAAGTCCAAAACGCAAAAGAGGTTAAATAAGGTATTTTTTTTTAAGATACACAATATTCATTCGTTATGTATTTTCTGTTCTTTCCTTCTACAGTCCACCAGGAAAATGCGTGGAAAGTAATTATTTGCTGACATTAACTTTCAGCACTCTGCTCACCTTCTCCCGGCCCCATCCCCTCATCTGCAGCGTAACGAGGGTGAGGGAAGGAGGGAGGGAGGGAGACGGACAGGGCGAAATAAGGAAAAATAGAGCAATCAATACAGGGAAAGATGAGACAACCCAGGGAAGTGAAGGGAAGGAGGATTCGTGTGATCTCATCGTGCTAGTAGGAAATCAGAACATGTAGTAAGGGGCATTAAAGTACAGGCAAAAGGGGTGAAAACCAAAGACATGAAACCTTGCTTCAAAGCTCACTACGAAATTCACCTTAAAGTGTGGACAACTCAAATGAAGACCTAGAATATTACAAGACCTCAACAGCCAATCATAATCCCAAGTGGAAACAGTTAGCTTTCGTATCTTCGGTCCAAAGAATACAGAATGCTTGATTTTTACCTGTTTGTGCTCAATGTGAACAACAGCTGAGAACATAAAATAGGATATCATGACAAATAACAAATAATAAGTATTTGCAAAAGTGTAGTAATATATGACAATGCAGACATTCAGGTCCAGTCTTAAATCGCGAGCGCGCGTTGCCTCGCGTGTCCTGTGAATGTCATCGTCCCGTTGTTTGAAAATATCCGGCGCAGGCTGAACGCACTCGTTGAAAAAGTCTATGGGCATGAGAAGGTCCGTGGAGGATGAGGAGATAAAGACAGACAAATAGGGGAAGACGGAGAAAATCCTCAACAAACGAAGTCTTCATCAGTCACATTCCAACATCGAAAAACGGATCTGTGAGTAATCCCGAGGACAATTAGTTCGCTGTTCCCACCACCAATGTGTGTGTCCGGGTCCGGCACACGCTGCTAGTTCTGAACACGGAGTTCGACAGTATCCCGACGGTTTCATCCACAGTGGCAGAAACACCTCCTCAAAAACCTTAGAACAAAACAGATAAATGGTGTCCTCCAGAGCAGAGGAGAAGGATGCGAGTTGGTGAGAGGAGGAGGAGGAGGAGGAGGAGGAGGAGGAGGAGGAGGGAAGATTGAGCTTCAGTATCCTGAGGTGAATGATTAACAGGTGTTTGTGTTTCTGAAGGTTTAGGATCATAGTTGGTGGGCAGCCAGGGGGTAAGACACTGATTTAAACTGAGACTGGTTGGCTTGTTTGCTTGACAAAGTCCTATGTTGGCGCAGAGTACAAAGCAGCTCTGGTCTGATATTGAGGTAAAGAGCACAGTCTATAAACAGCGCCAAAGTCAAAGTGTACATGAAGGATAACCATTTCTTTCTCATCCCTCTTCCCCTCCTCCTCCTCCTCCGCATCATCATCATCACTCCATTCTTTTTCTTTTCTTCTCTGAGGTATAGAGTAGAGTCTGGTTTCAATTGCATTGTATTTCTTCTCTCCATCCTTTTACTTATTCTTATTCCATTCATACTGCGCGCACTCAAGAACTTGCAAAAAAAGGTGAAGAAACCGTATGCTTCCTTTTCCTCATTGTTCCGTCATTCCTGGGTTTGCTTTTTTATTTATTTTTTTTTCCCCCCACAAGGCATCTTAGCAGCAGGGATATGATCGAGCCAACAGAAGCGAGAAACAACCAGAATGTGGGTTAACAGGAGAATTTAAAAAGATAGAGGATTATTTAAAAAGAAAAAGCTGAGGAGGTTTGTATCCAAAAAATCTGCAAAAATCCTAAAAAAAGAAGAAAAAGAAAAAATCATATCCCTGTTAGTGCTGGGACGCCGTCTGAACACAGAGATTCTTTTGAGGGAGCGGCCGCTCAAGAGCACTCCTCCCCGATGCGCTGGCACGAGCGGCCCACTTTACGGTCGAGCTTAACCATCTTGAGGACGGCCTCCTGACGCCCGCGGCCCAGGTGGTCGAACAGGCAGTCGTGTTGCTCTGGAAGCCGATGGAGCATACAGAAGACATAACCTGGGGGGTGAGAGGGGGGTGGGAGGTTATGAGTATTATTTGCTGTGTTCAGTGAATGGACAAATATTACAATTGTAACTGAGATGCCAAGTTAAACAAAAAGCAAAAACATAAAACATAAAAAAGTAAGAGATTTAAGGAAGCATGTCTTTATCCTTAATGATAAGTATAAAAGGATAAGTGTGGAGGATTAAAGGGGAAATACTGGCAGAAATAGGATACGGTATTAATATGTTACTAAACCCATTTTAGTCCAGCCCAATATAATCTTAAGTCGGCCAGACCAGTAAGATAGCAGCATAATAACCTATAAGTAACATCTCCAGTAGAGTTGTAGAGCGGTCGTCCAATAATCGAAAGGTTGGCAGTTCGACCTGTGTACCACCAGTGGGCATGAGGGGTTGGATACAATATGTAATCTCCCTGCTAAATGCAAATGTAACACACTGGCACATAAAGGCCGACAAACATCTCTGTGTGTGCAGCAGTGCATATATATATATATATATATATATATATATATATATATATTTAATGTGCACTGCTGCAGAAGAGACTTTGTGAAAGATCTTTGTACCGGAGAAGACGCTGTAGTTGTCAGCCTCCTCTTTTGACTCCATTCAACAGACCCTCATCACTCTCACTGACTCTCAGTCTATACTGTAGCACTTCCAACAAAAGGCCCTGCCACTGCAGGATGCATATTAAGCTCAGAGAAGCTCGTTAGCTCTCACCGTCTTAAATTCATTCATTAATATACATAATAACACCACTGCTGTTCAATAAGTGGTGATTAAAAGCCCAGTTTGACGGCTGGTTGCTATGCAATTAAAACCTATATGATTACAGCGTTCATGAGTGGAGCGGAAGGGAGGAAAGTTGAGCAACACTGGATGCATCATCCACCACCACCATCGGACGCCGCAAATAAGAGAGCTTCCTACAAATGGTGAAGTTATTTATTTTAAAACACTAACAAGCTGGGAAGAAATAAAGTGACTGACAACAGTTAGGGGTATAAATGCATGCGTGTACAGTCAATTCCAAGTTTTCAATCCAAGCTGTTTCAAATAAGAAATGCAGCCAAAATTTAAAAAGCGCATGCACATATGCTGTACAGAATACCTAACTAGTTATGCGAACACACACCAGAGGCTGAACTGTGTGTCTTGGTTGAAAATGCGGTGGATTAAGACCTTCAGTGTTACAGTGGCTCCTCCCTGGACAAAGCCTATGCTTTGGCCCTTGACTGCTCTTCCTCGTGAAAGTCTTTCATAACATAACCTCTGTGTCTGACATTGGCAGCACCGTGAATGAGTGGGTCGCCGCTTATTGTAGTTAGGGGCAGTGATTAATAGGCTAATCCTTCACAGTAAGAGCTTTTCACCATCCCTACCACTGTGTGGTTAAACTGTTAAGAGTTAAAAGGATAAGGAAAACAACAATTTAGAAATTCGAAATTCAAGGTCCCTAGCTCGCAAGATGAATGTGAATTAAAACATTAAAAATGTTCATTCTTTTGGGGCTCCACATCAAAAGATATGACTTCATTAGCTATTTAATTCTGATGCCTTTGCTCTGTGTCATACTAGCACCAAGTAAGATGGATATTAGAGGCACTGCCTATGAGTAGAAGACTACCGAGTGTGACAACACTGGATCAGATTGCCCGCCAGAGCTATCTTTTCTCCCCCCATTTGCAATCTCAAAAGCATTCATGCTTTCAACTCATTATCAGACCTTCTTGGCTTACACCGTGGAACATTCTGCAGAACCATTAGCAAAGTAATCTGCAATTACTGCAATAGTCAGAAATCACTGTAATTACCACCATTTCCCCTTTCAGTCTGTGAAAAGCATGTTTTCATAGTAAGCAGTGGACTATTAAGGATTGATGGCCCATGCATTAACCAGTGCCTGCTGGAGAAAAAGCCAAATCAATTTCCAATTTAAGAATTATTGCGCTGGTTTAAGCAGATTGGTCTTTAAGGAGTGAAGAGCGTTGACTTTTTAAGTACCTTAATTTGTATGCAAACAAGTTGATTAGCAGGCCAAATATTGGTTTAAACTGCATTAGTGTTTGTGGTAATTGGCTTATGTTTTATGTGCAATGTGAAACACTGAGGCTTTCTGTATTGGTCCCTCAAGGCGAGCAGAAGCACTCTGGTGCTCAATGCTTCGTCAAACACAAGTCCAGGATATGGACGTGTTTCACTGCACCGGATGTTAAATTGACAAAACTATGACCAACTAACCCATAATGGATTTACTGTACGTATGTGTAAGACCAGACCAACATGAAACAACTGTAAAAGTCATTCATTACTTCATGCACAAATGCTCCCAAATTAGATCTTATAATAAAAGCTACCTCTACTTATGAATCCTTTCTTTGTGCTCTTATGTGTGAGCGGGTCTGGCCATGTATGCATTTTCACGTGCACCGAATGTTTTTGTTTTCTTATTATAGAGGTCTATAATCATACCACAGCGGCAGGAACCCAGCTCTTGCTGTACCAGCTCCAGTTTGGTTTGGCAGCGATGGCAACGTTTGCGGCTCCGCTGTTTGGAGCCGCCGCGAGACGAGGATGATGACGATGCAGACGATGATGAAGACTCCTCGCCCTCTGGGACCTCGCCCACTCTTGCCCGCTTCTCGGGAGAAACGTCACTTTCTGACTCTGAGGCTGGAGACATGTGAGCACATACACACAATGAACAAAGGGAGTCTAAATTCCTTCTTTCAGATTGAACATGTTTGTACTGAAAACAGAAAGTAGTTCCTGGATATAGAGTTAACACTTTAACACCCAAACAGTGGCTAATCTGCATCTTTATTTTTTATTCTGTTGGAGCTTAACTCATCCATACAATGCAAATATACATAATCTTTAAAAACTACGCATTCTCGCAACACTAAGAAAAAAAGAGTAATTTGATTCCAGTTATGTGAGTTGATACATAACGGCAACACAGTCTAATCAATTTCCGTTACAGATACATGTCAAACCTCATCAACCTTATCAAACTACTCATATACTGTAAGCCAAACCCGTTCTACTTTTTATTACTCCTCTATGCACATAACGTTCCCAAAAACCTAGATTGCAACGTTGACTGGAATTTTAACAGAAAGCTTCAGATCTCCAACAGGAAATATTTTCTGCTTTAGTCCGCTCTGCGACCGGGAGAGACCAGATGATGTCACACTGAGAAAAAAACTCTTCATTTTGTTAAACTAAGAAGTGATTAATAGTTTCTTCTGAATTAGATCACAAGCAGCCCGACATCTAAGAGAGGAGAAACATGCAGCGGGCTTCCGCCGGTCGGCTGGAATTTCAACTCAGCTTTTCTCATCAATCCTGCAGACTTTTTCCCTGGCCCGGCCGAAATGCAGATCAGCGCTCAATAAATCTCTGAGAACTAGGCCAAGCTGAGCAGTCAGATCCCCCCTAGCCTGCCCATCGATCCTTATGCGTGTGTGTGTGTGTGTGTGTGTGTGTGTCTGCACATATGGAATGGCATGTTGTGAGAAAACTGCTTCCTCCTTGACTGCCTTCCGTTATCCAACTACACCTCAGCAGCCAATTTAGACAGACTGACACGTCAGATTTACCTACGAGTCAAAGCCTCACGAGCTTGTTTTTTTTTTTTTTTTTTTTTTTAAGCCAATCTATTTGTACTATGAAGTGACAACGGAGCTCATCTTTAAGAGATTAATAGGTTACACAAAAGGTAAAAGCAAAAGACAGATGTCCTCTTTGGAGAGACCCTGACAAGTGAAACATGAACTCAGCCAACAGCCAAGGGTTTAAATGATGCAGTGTGTGTATGTGTGTTACGGTGCTGTACTCCCATGATCCAGCTGCATTAGACAAGGGATCAACATGTTCACACACCACTGCTGAGCCTTGCTGTCTCTGCAGTTGTCTCAAGTTGAGTGCGAGTGTGCATGTGCATGAGAGCACCAGATTGCGGGACCCGAGGGTGAACGCATAATAAAGAGAAATCTAGATTACTCTGTGTGCTTGTTTTTTTTTTTTTTAGCCGTCGTTCAGCTTAATTTAATCAAGACTGATCCACACATGCACCTGCCTCAGCCCTGTCAGAAGTGTGGCACTGTAATATATTAACTGTAATTCAAGTCTAATTTAGTTTATAGATCAAACACGGGACCCTTTAGCTGTAACATTTCCTGTAAACACTACGTTCATATAAAGTATGTAGTAGTCGTCTTCATTCACTCTAATAATGGCATGATCTGTTCCGCCACCCAATATCCTTCATCCCGCACTTTCTCCTGCTCGAACGATTAGGCAAGCCATTTTGAATAAACACTGTTCATTGCTACCGGGTTCACAAATCTGAGCTCGTTAAGCGCACGATGCAGAACACAATAACGAACGTCGGACTGAAGCGTACCTGACTCAAAGGAACGTTTCGTGGGAGTGGAGAGGGAGCCCAAGACTGTGTCTGTGCTGGACACTCCTGAAAGACAGAAAGAGCGAGCAAAGAAGAGGATAAATAAATAAATGGCTTAAAAATTACAACACACAACTGTAAATCATATAAACAGTCCTGAAGTGTGCATCCACACTGTTCTAAAGTCTTGAGAAAAGTGAAAGCCACTCAGCTGCGTGGAAAAAAAAAATGGATAAGCTGCAGCAGACTGACAGATTGGGTCATGTGTTGGGTTACCCTGAAAGGCCCTGAGTTTATAATCGAAAGAGCTTGAGAACAAAAGCTGCTGGAGAATCTCCTAGCGGTTGCCCGGATACTCTGGTGCCGTTTCCTACATGGCAGCCGGATGAAAAGACTGTGACCGGGGTGTTTGGAATCCTTTATTATGCCTTTATATCCTCCCCCCATAGCAGTTATGATAGGTATCTATGGAGCGGGAATCGCAGTGTGTACCTGTGCGGGTTGAAGCCAGCAAAGAGACAGCTAGCTGCAGGTGGGGGGTGTGGGGGGAAATGTCATATGTGATATATGATCCACCTGTTCCTAGAATGGTTTTACAAGTGAAAGGAGGTCGAAGGCTAGAAATGTAACTAAGTCCAATTATTTTTATTTCTTTATACCAATCGGGCATAACATTATGACCACTTTCCTAATATTGTGTAGGTCTCCCTTGGGATCCTGGAATAAAAGCAGCAATAAAACATGTAATGTTAACATCTTCTTTCAGCATCTATTTCTGTCTTGACACATTTTATTGAATTACTTTGTGGGTGAAGCAGCCAGTTCCATGGGGTGTGCCTTTTAAAATTCAACAATATCATGTGCCATCTCACGCTCTTTTTAAAATATCCCCTGTTGTAGCAAAGCACCAGGTTATTGTGGCAATTTTTCACCAGTTCTGCACATCTATTTGGTAGTCACTTCATTGTCCTGTCCTGGGCTCCACAAATAACCTTGTCACTGTACAGTGATGACGAATGCCTGGCAATTGTAGGTGTCCTCTTAAAACCTTCACTTCTGAATAGATGCCCTTTCCTATCATTCTCTCTATCTGTGTCGTGAGGACAAATATAGCCAGGGCAGCTGCTGCTAGTGCTGCTTCGGCAGGCAGGAACCAGTAGCAGTCACACAGAAGATGCCCTCTACTAAAAGCTACTCACTCTGAGCAAGAAAATTAATGAATGTGCATTAAGGCACGCTTCGAAATTCGCAGCCAACTAAGCATGCATTAGTTCAACGCGTAGGGCAAGCATTAGAAACCAAGCAGACCATACTGCACGGACTTTATGATCGACATCAGAATGTGACTGCTGTCGTCTTGACAGGTTCAAAGCTTGAACTCACTGATTAAGTAGTGTCTTACCGTCCTGAACAGGTACAGATGTGACTACGGTCTCTCTGGGCAAAGGGTCTTCTGACGTGCTTGGCATCGACATCAGTGACTGGCTAATGCTGCTGTTGGTGTCATTGCAGAAGATGTCTGCTTGACTGTTGCTGGAGCTTGAAGAGGCCTTTGGGGCACAGTCATCATTTGGCTGTTTCTTCTGAATGTCTATGAATGAAAGAGACACGGTAAAACTCTTGCGCATTCGTACGCACATGTTTTAATCCATCTATTCATCGCCTCTGACGTAGGAGTAACTGAGACAGGTTTGGTCATCGTTCATATAAACGGCGTAACTTTAAGACTCGTAATTCTAGCACCAATTTTGACAGATTATGTGATTACAGACGGACATGAGACAAAATAATCTGGCGAGACTTGCACCCGCGTGGCACGAGACCTGAACTTGGATCAGTACACACACTCAAAGGAAAGAGCAGTGAACACAGTTTAAGTTCTTTTCATTTGTCTTGAATCGACCACCTTGAGCCATTTCTCCAGTGACAGATTCGAAAAGGGATTAAGTGAGATTTGTATGTAAATGGCGGAGACTGAGCAAGGGAGAGAGAAAATGTCAAGGGTCCCTTCATGAATTAAGAAGGAAAGATCTTTCAACTACGTGGTGAAAAGACGCCTTCAAAATCGCAAATGCCTTATGTTTGTCAAGCAAAACGTTGAATTTTGGTTGGTGTAAATGCTTTTCCCTTAAAATATTTCATTATTGTCTTGTTAAGAGTTAGATGTGAAGGTGTCCTTTAACATTACCCCCGTTCTTTTTTTCTCATATTGTCTTTCTTCGTTTTTTGTCACTCGAACTTTTTGTCAGTTTTTTTCCAGAGCTACAGCTACATCACTGGAGGCAGCCCCCAAATTCACACGGGTCTGTGTTAAGACACACATAGTAGAACTTACCTGCAAAACATTTTGAGCAGAGATTCATAGTTTTGCTTGACCTGAGGAAAAAGAAAGAAAATGCAAGTTAGGTAATGAAGTACTTTGTGAGTTTATAAAAAACAAATTAACAAGGTTATGCGAGCATCCTTTGCTGGTGGGTATACACACAGCAAGAATAATGCGTTACAATGACGCCACGATGCAAAAACTCTATTTTTCATTTGCAAAATCCTGGAAAAGATAAATTCAACGTGAGGATCATGACTCGAGCTGCGGTTTTAAATTATTAACAGATTCCAAAGCTGCCCTTCTACAATATGAGGCTGTCAAAGCATAAAGTATGTAGCACACCAGGTACGACGATGAATCAGATGGGATGTGACTTTTGCTAAGAGCTTTTTTAATTTTGCAATCCATTAAGGAACATAAAGAAATACACACACTTCAAACTACACATTTTAGTATTTTTATGAGTTAAATGTAGAGATGAATTAAATGTTTTTCAACCACACTGTCACCGAAGTGTGAACAACTTTTAGACATTAAGTAGTCATAGTGTGATTGTTTTCATCAGGACATTTCCAATGAACAAGCTCTTTAACTCTACAGCAGCAAAACACAAAACTCTTTGCTCGTGGAAAAAAAAAGTATCTGCTGCAATCTAGTGAACCAGTTATTAGTGTCAAGATTTGGTTCACTAAACAAGAACTAAGAGTGTCAGGTAGCCAGACAGGTCATTCAGAACGGATACTTGCATGTGATGCCTATGTGTCTCCTGGTACATAAATCAATAAGCTTCATTTGTTAACTGTAACACCTTGATAGGCCCATGTTATTACACAGTGTTCCAGTGTGTTCATGTCCAAAAAGTCAAAGACTCTTTGGAGCCCCCACCTCCCACTCCATCCTCAGCTTTAAACTGAGCTGAATACAGATCTGTTGTTGCCCCTCTGTTAGATAATTATGCATATATCTGACAGCCAAGAATTCTCTCCCATGGCATCTGCAATATCAATATATTCATTGTATAGGTCAAGTAAGTAAAGGTCAGCCGTCTTCATATCTTAATTAACTAAAAGTCTTTTTTGTGCAGTGCAGTATGGGCGGCGTTGGAAGTATCACACTGATTAAGTGAAGTGATTCCATTTTTCAAACTGTTGCACTCGAATGAAAACATAAAGGATCCCAGGCGGTGCCTATATTTAGAGCTGACACTGCAACTCAACTGCTGAGCAAAAAATAAATAAATAAATGAACGATGAAGATGAAGATCTCTGCCTACAAGATAGCTACTGTTGTGGATCTGATCACTGAAGCCTTGCTGGTATCAGTGGCACGGCTCTTTTACGGCAGATGGCTCCTCTGGCTTTCCTCTGAGAAGGTTCCTCTCATTTCCTCTCAGGCCCTCGTCCTCGCTGTCTGTGCACCGAGCGTGACGGTCGCCGCTACCAGTCACATTCTATTTATTTTGGGCGCTTCGTTGCACACCTTTGTCCTCATTTCTAAATGTAGGGTCAGCTGCAGTCAACCTGAGGGCTGTCTGTCACTCTGCTGGTGCGTCGTCTTGGCTATAAGGAGAAAATAGGAAGCGAGAAGTTGGGATAGAGGAGAAACCTCATCATGACACACAGGCAGCAAGGAAGCCGATGCGGAGTGAATAACAACTTGCATCCTGTTGCTAGCCTTACAAATCAGACGTAATCAAAACACGGGTTCATTACGGATATACACGGGATGAGGAAGGGTGTCTAAAACTAGGCAGGAAAGTACTGGCTCCATGGATGCAAAAAGAAGTGTACACAACCTGCTTAATTCATAGCGGGTAGTAATGAAAACATGTGATTGGATCACACAGGAAGGTGGGTTTCTGTCGTCTTGGTGATTCAGTGTGAGTGATAGGTGATAAATATTTTTGAAGAAATAAGGTTTTATTAAATACAACTGACATGAGGAAAGATACAGCTAGGTCCATATATTTGAACAGTGACACATCCTTCATGATTTGGACTCATGCCACCGCATTAGATTTTAAATTAAACAACTAAGATGCAGTTGAAGTGCAGACTTTCAGGTTTAATTTAAAAATATCCCATGCAATGTTTAGGAATTACAACCGAGCTCAAAACTAAATGGGCAGATTAACATTACCATAAACAAAATGCAATTTTTTAATACTTCAGACAATGACTGCCTGAAGTCTGGAACCCATGGACGTCACCAAATGCTGGTTTGCCTCCTTTGAGATGCTTTGCCAGGCGTTTACTGCAGCTCAGCTCAGTTGTTGCTTGTTTCCGGGTCTTTCTATCTTAAGTTTTGTCTTAGTAAGTAAGTGCTACATATATGCAGGTAGAGATCTGGTGATTGACTTGGACATTGCAGAATATTCCACCTCTTAGCCTTACAAACTCCTGGGTTGTTTTGGCAGTATGTTTTTGGGGTCATTGTCCACTGGTACTGTGAAGCAGTGTCCAATACACGTTGGTGCATTTGGCTGACTTTGAGTAGAAATCCCTATATGCTTTAGAATTTATTTGGGTGCTTCTGTCTTCTGTCACGTCATCATTAAATGCTAGTGACCCAGTGCTGTTGAAAGCCCTTGCCCATGCCATCACACTGCCACCACGTCTTACAGACGATGTGTTGTGTTGTGGATCATCAGCTGTTCCGAGCCTCTTGCTTACTTTCTTCTTCCCATCATTCTTGTACAGGTTGATCTTAGTTCCATCTGTCCAAAGAATGCTGTCCCAGAACCGGGCTGATGTCTGCTGATGTTTGTCTAATCAGGCCTCTCTATTTTTGAGGCTGATGAATGGTTTGCACCTTGTGGCAAACCCTCTGTATTTTCTCTCACAAAGTCTTCTGTTTATTGCAGGCTTAGATACTGATACATGTACACGTCCTGGAGGGTGTTCTTCACTTGGTTGGATGTTGTGAAGAGTTTTTCTTCACAGTGGAAAGGGTCCACTGTTGTTTTCCGTAGACGTCCAGGTCATTTTGAGTTCCCGGGGTCACCGGGGTGTTTTTCTTTTCTCAGAATGTACCAAACTGATGATTTGGCCACTCCTGACTTTTCCACTCTCTCTCTGGTGGATTTCTTCTTTTTTTCCAACCCAAGGATGGTCTGTTATACTTTCATTGAAATCTTCTTTGACCGCATGTTGTGAGGATTAACGAGGAAATAGCCCCCGCAGCCCATGTAATAGCTTTCAGCTAACTGTCCAATTACTTTTGGTCCCTTGAATAAGAGATGGCTACATTTTAAAGAGCTGCAATTCCTAAACCCTTCCTCCATAATGTGAATGCAATCAAATTACAGCTGAGAGTCTGTTCATTAAGCCCGTGTTGATTACACAACTGTATCTTGAAGATGTTTTGGTAAACAGCTAAAATAACTAAACTTATCACTGTCCAAATATATGTGGAGCTAAATGTACTGTCACCCACACGTGTGACTGAAGTAGAAAACGATCTGGAGTTACCGGGAATCAACAATGTCAGAACACAGCTAAACAGAGTTTAATATTACTGGAGAAGTCGAGATAAACGCCTGCAGCTCTACATTTGCACTGAAAACACATTCTGTAGTTTGATGTTCTTCAATAGAAACTGGAAGGTCAGCACAAGCATCCACCAAATATTCAAAGTTCCATGTCAAACGCCATCGCAACTGATGCACTCGTCTTCACAAATACCGAAGGACATCTTAAGTTGCACAGAAATTCTAAAGTGGTGCTTCATGCCAAGTTATATTAATATGCATATTCAGAGCACACATAGAGAAATGCCCGGGGAAAAAAACACTCTTCAAAACAGTTCTATAACAACTATCTCATTGATATTTCATAAAAGGCAACTTTTATCATCACAGCTTAACCAGCTCAGGAGTCATCTGGAACATAGACAAATAAATGAATCAGGGATTTCTCTCACAAAGTGAGGTAAGTCAAATAGAAAGTTAACTTTAATTCTAAACATGTGGTGCTATCGCTATATTACTCCATTATTGTGCGGACCCTTCTCTGTATCCTTGCAGTGTGAAAAGCAGGCAAACATCAGCGGTTGTACATATTTTTATGTACAACCGAAATAACTGGGACCCAAGCCAGATGGTCATTATATTTCATCATCATGTTAATTCTGCGATGCAGCTTCTTGAAGTCATGCATTCAATACTTTATAGACCTAAAATGTTTTTGTTATAAAGCAATGCACAACTAATTAATAGTTGAATTGATTAAGCCATTACTTGACTAATCCAGCAATTCTCCATAGCTTTGTCAACAGGAAATGCTCATTATTTGGAGTATTGTACATCTTCTCCGTCAATATGAAATCATTACAACAGGTCGGTGATTTTAATGCAGCAGTATCATGCCACATGTCAATTAACTGGACTGTTTACCAGTTAAAAAAAAGATTTATTCCTTTTATTTCTAATGTAAAATACAGCTGTCAGTGACAGACTACATGCGCCCTGTATTTCAAATGAACTGAAAAGAAAAAAAAAAAAATCTTCTTTATCAAAATATAAACTGTTGCCACATGTACCAGAATAGCACTTTGATATGTGGCACTGTTAATGCAATTTAAGATAAAATCATATTTGTGCCTGAAAATAAATGACACATTAGAGGAATGCTCAACAATCTAGAGTAGCTAACTACAGCAGTAATAAAGAGAAACACAAACAACCTACAGTCTGGAAACGGGACGTAACATTTGAAACGACACCACAAATTATACTTGTCTCATATCTATCTGAGGCCTGAAAAAAATTAAGTACCAACAGATGTTTTCTGTTGCATTTACTAGAAACAAAAGGCTTTTGATTTTTCTGATATAAACTAAAAGTCCTCTCAGCCTACATGTAAGACTTTAAGACAAAAGTATTGATGTAGAGGCACCTTTACAACACAACAGTGTTGAACACAGGTGAACAAAAAAGGTCGAATCTTCTTCACTTCAGACAAATGCTGTCAGAAATATTAAGTATCAATAAGGCATCTCTGGTTAAATGTAACAAGCAGTCATGTAGTGTAAGGCATGGAGCATGAGGCATTCATGGTGCAGCGCATTACGTTACTTCAAACATGTTTGGAGAGAAACATATGCGTACTGTCCTGAAGTTTTGCACAAAGCAGAAGAAATACGTTTAAGGTGATCCCAGCAAATTCCTTTAGCTAACACTTCCTCAAATATGTCTATAAGCAAGAAAAACTAAATTCCATCTTATTTGGGGAGAAACTGTGGAGGCCATTTAGCCTCCGTGTCCTCTGAAGGACCCACCGTCATTGGCACACAACCAGTAAGTCTGCTGGTATCAGTTCTCTAATTAGTCCAAGACTACCCAGCTCACTCATGTTTGCTGCTACAGAAATAAATTCCAGTAAATGCAAGAGCATGTCTTACTGGCTTTAGAAAAAGCAGTAATATGAGTATTCTTAGAGAAGAGAGCAAGCCACCAAAACAGTTTTAGTGAGACAGAGACACCTCTTATAATGAGGGCTTTTGTCAGCTCTGAAAAATACACCATCCAATATGTCTAAGATCTTCACCTATCAGCTTTAGCTACATCATACTTCAAATCTCCTGTATATAGCACATATACAGATATATATAGTGTACATATATAGCACAGAATCCTCAACACATAATTTGTCATTTGTCACTTTGTCGTGAGTTCAGACAGCCTGACGACAAAGCCTGGAGTAGAGACAGGAAATAAAACAAGTGTGTCCATGGAACAGTCTATTTAAAATGGGCCAGGAATTTCGGAACTTGGTCAGAATAGTTGCAAAACTGGGACAAATGGTCACAGTTGCAAATGCTGAATGTGAAAGAAGTTCAATGGAGAAAAGTTAACTTTAAAGGTAAAACATGAAACTCAGAGTGCTTAGTTTTAGAACTGTACCCAAACATCCAGTGGCCTCACGGATGGTAGGGATGCTGGGATTTTGGTGCAAACTCCACAAATATCTGAAAGCTCAGTGAAATCTGACCAGAGGGAGCATCACTACCTCATAAGAAAAGCAGGTTGAACTCATGGAAAGTTTCATCTCTGGTGAGATCTGGTGGCTGACACTGCAAAGGCTTTCGTTTTACAACATTTCCATGCTCATCAAACCAGTCATTAGGCAAACTGTCACGGAAACACAGATCAATTCCTAAAATACATACACATAGCAAATTAGGGAAGCCTACTTTAGCAATAATAATAATAATATGGGAAGGGAACATTGTTTTTGCCTGTCTACAACACATTATTTCATCTCATTGAAGAGAAAATGTTAAGTCCAGAAAAGAAATTATTAAAAATAAATGCATTTATAAATATATATATATTATTATTATTATTTGAGAGGATGAGACTAAAGTACTATGTTTGTAATTTGTACCACACCGTTTCAATTTAGCCAACAAATTAAAATACTAAACGTGTCTACGTGTATATTCTGGGTGTCTTTATATTACTTTTTAACAAAATCACGAACCATAAAACGTGTATAACGTTACAAAAGCTCGCGATATCTTGAGGTATCCCACTCAACACGATGAAATGCTGCTTTGAAATCAAAAGCAAACATGCTGTGCCAATGTGTAAACACCTTGTAGCCAGCCTGTGACACTCATGACACGTACTGTACATATTTCACTAGACTTGAACGTCCAGCCTGGTTCAATGTTTTCAGAGCAGTTCATCTCCAACCAGCTGTTTCATTATGAACTTAGTACGTCAACTAAACAGTTTATTAGCACTGCCACACATGTCGCGTCACCTGAAAGGCTTATCCCACACCTCTGGCCCGCTCTCACCCTATGAAGGACAGCTAATGCAGCTAATGCAACAAAACAATGGGGAGGGGGTAATAACAAGAAAAGCAGCTCAGCCCCGTCTGAGCTGCTAATGCTAGTGGCTATCGACTCTGCTAGCTGCTGGCAGAGAAAGAAAAGCATTTGAAAGGAAGACAGTTTGTTTCGTCTTACCCCCAGAAACCACAGGGGCAGCGCGGGGGTATAACGTTAACGTTACTCGGCGGCTTGCTGCCCTCACTCCCCGTGTCCCCCATGTCGCTCTCCCGTGTTGTCAGGCTCTCCGCGTAGCAGGTGAATCCGTGGATGAAGCGAGGGCCTCGTATTTGCGTTTAGATCCCCGTGGCTTTGACAAGTACGCAGCCAATACCCAGGGCAGAGTTTCCTTCGGGGCTTCACTGTATGATGAACGATTTGCCGACACGAGCGGCCACTGACTCCGTGAAATTTAGAACAGTTTAAGTCGACGCGGAGGCACCGCGGCCGTTAAAGCCAACGACGGTCAGACCGAGACACCGGGGATCCTGGGCCGATCAGCTGGAGTGAGGACCGAACCACTAGCGGAGGGGGAGGTGCGTGGGGACGTGGAAAGACCAAAGTTAGACGTATTTGTTTGTGCTCGGTAGAGAGTGATTATTAATTCACACATGATAATTGTAAACTCCGCACATGTTAAAATACGACCTGAACTAAGTAAATGCTGTATTTAACAACTTGTTTTGGGAGAGTTGCGTCATGGTATGACCCACAGAAATACTCCCTTTCTACGTAAACCCTCAGCATGTAGTGACTTCAATCTGGAGCATGCAAATTGGTCAGTACTTCCTACTTTTCCCTTTAATTTACCCCCATGAAACCTTATTGAAACTGGGCTCACGTTATAGAAGATTGGTGGTGTTTTTGGCATCTAAAATGCATCATATCCTGATCAGCTCAATGTTAACAATTGGCCCCGTGATACGCCTCTGAATTCATTTTATATTTGACTTTTAGGTATCTGGTAGGGCCACATGCCTCACTGTCATGTATGGACTTACTACACCGATCAGCCACAACATTAAGACCAGTGACGGGAGAAGTAAATAACATTGACCATCTTGTGACAATACAATGTTCTGCGGGGAAACTTTTGGACCTGGCATTTGTGTGGATGTTACACACAGCACCCACCTAGATCAGACCAGGCAATGCCGTAGCAATGCAGCAGCCATCCCCAGCAGGATGCAGCTTGATACAGGCACACGCACGAAAAGAAAACGGTTTAGGAACAACTCAAAAACACGAAAAACAGAACAAGGTGTTGAACTGGCCTCCAAATTCACTAGATCCCAAACTGATCAAGTATCTGTGACTTGCACTGGAACAAGCCTGATCCACAGAGTCTCTTCCCCTGAACCCATAAAACCCAAAGGCCCCCACTGTCGACATCCTGTTGCCGGACACCCTCAGAAGGCCCATGTCCTGATGAGTCAGAAAAGGTTTGGAGACACATGAGAGACCTACACAATATTAGGAAAGTGATCATAATGTTAAGCCTGATCGGTGAAGAAAAGGCCTACTGTGACAAGATTTGCTAAACATACTTGAGCAAGCCACTCTGTAGACTATCAGTAACTTGTTTTGCAGGCTGTATTCAGTTCATGTGCAGGTTCATGTGCTTGTTTCAGAGCCTGTTATTGCCTCGTGGTATTCACGACCCCATAACTCTCTTTATGGCCAGGATCCACGAGTTCTGGCATGTTTGCTGATATTCCAAGAAATAGCAGAAGTGGGTAAGTTAACATATTGTAATTGAGTTGTATGGCGTTTTCTTTATAAATGTGTTGTATGTCTGAGGAACACAACATTCACAATAGACTCATCCTTTCATTATGCCTTTGCATTTCTTACACTTATTTGCCAGGTTGCCTAGTTGCTGCTAGTTGCCTAGCAGAGTGTTCTCACGACTTATGACTGATGTTACCGCTGGAATGCTAATCATCTTATGGTCACAACTTCCTATGTTGTAACTACAAACTCTGGAATGGATGAATATAGCTCATTTAAAGGCTGAATTAACTAATATACAGTATATAAGTGTTTATACCTACTGTGTATTCTCTTTAAGCCATTTTACCTGTTGCTTTGTCTGATTTTACCATTCGCAAGGGTCCAGCTCTTATTGTCCAACTATTATCTATGTCTTTTTTTTGTTATTTATTAGTTATTTTAACTCACTTTCAAATAATTTCTCACATATAGAGACCTACACCTGATCACACATTATCATTATTTCTCAGTTGTATATACAATACGCACAACATTTAAAGTACAGTAATACAAGAACACATCTTTAATCCCTTCAGTTTGAAATTATGAATGACTGCTGATTTGTTCCTGATAAAAATTCAAATTTTCAGAGACTGTTATTAGTTTCCTCGCGAGAGATGTAGAGTATTATTTCAATATGGCATGGATAAACATTTAACTGCAGAATGTTTTTTTCTTTTTTTTACACCATTTATGGTTGGGAGCTCTCGACATTCTTGTCACTGCTATTACAATATTTACACCACACAAATTGAAAATGTTTTTTACAGTATATATATGTGGGCATATAAGCCTGGCACCTTACCTGGACACAAGGTAAGCATTAGTGATAGTTTAGGACTTGTGTATCTCCATTATTGGTTTCTGAGATGAACTGCAGTACTGTGTAAACACTGGCCCAACAAGGTTACCAAAATAAAATAGCCAACAGGTTCAGGGTGATTCAAAGTTAATTCAAGGCCAAGATTGAGAGTCCAAAGCAAACATTTTACAAAATCAGTCTGCAGTTTTCGGTGCTAGTCAATTGTTTTTTATAGCGTAGAATGGGGTTGTTTATATTCACAAATACTGAGGATGTTGCCTGCGACAAAAGAAATGGCATCACTGAATTCAGTTTTTCACCTCAAAATGACTTTCAGAAGAATACTTTGGGAGCCAGGAGGTTTGGACTACCCTCAGCAAGACCTGCCAAGAAGTAGCTTCTGTCTGCAGGGAAGGACAAGTGAGCCCTGAGCGGAATGAAGATAGATAGCTGATAGTTCATTAGCTAGTTAGACACGGGGAGCGGTATACCACAGAGGATTGCAGAATCTCGTTTTTTAGTGTTGCTGGGAGCCTTTATTCCAGTGCAGGGCAAAACAATGCTAGCACAGGATTAGTTTTTATTTGCTACTCAGTCTCAATCAAAGCAAACTTTTAGTCTTTTCTTTGTTGACATTCTGCCGCCTTAGGACATCATATTTCTTATGGGACGTGTTCTTTCAAATAAAAAGATAACAATGGCAGTTCAATGTAGCAAACATGGCCACGGCAAGCCCCAATTCTGGCCCCACAGTGGAAAAGTGGTTGTTGCTTCCCTCCCCACAGCCTGAGTCCAGCCGCAGGCTTGGTCGTCCTCTGGAGGTTTGAGAACACCACTTCAAAGACAGATCCCCTCTCCTTACTGTATACCCTCCCGCCTCCCTAGCAATAAACACAGGAACTTAGGAATTAATTAGACACTGGCTCAAACACGGGTTATACAATTTAGCGCTATCAAGATGTCCACAATCGTGAAATCAGATGCTGATCATCATATCTCTCCTTATGAAATCTAATCTCACGTCTGATATATATAGTATTTACAGCATATTAGGCTTAACATTATGACCACCTTCCTAATATTGTGTAGGTCTCCCTTGTGCCTCCAAAAGAGGTGTGACTCATCAGAGATGGACCTTCTGAAGTTGTCTGCCAACACAATGTTGTTAGTGAAGGTCTTTGGGTCCGATGGGTTCCCACAGATACTTGATCAGTTTGAGATCTAGTGAACTTGGAGGCCAGATCAACACTGTGCTGCCATCAAGGAGTGTCATTGCTATGAGTTGGGGGTGCCTGGTCTGGTCAAGGTGGGTGGTGAAGAAGGCAGAAGAAGGCAGAGCATTGAATTACCATAAGATGGTCAATGTGTTTCACTTCTCCTGTCAGTGGCTTTATTGATGTGGCTGATCTTTAAGTATAATTATGTATGCAGAAACCAGTTTTTCACTTCTGATTCAAGATGACAGAAAGCATTGGCAGTCTGATGACTGCTCTCTTATTCGCTGAGGGATATGGCTTGGGATATTTTGCCTGGTTTGCTCCTCCCATTGAAGGACACCACCACAGCCCTGCACAAACAAATCAATGAAACATGTCCTTCATATAGCAACTGGTCCTTCAAGGCTCCAGTCACAAAAGCAAGTCATTTTCACTTCAAAGAAACAGAAGTTCAGATAATCTGTAAAACACAAGCAGTGTCCTGTTTATGTTACAGATGAAGTGGTTATGTCATTTAAATTTATTCATAGGGCCACCAAGTCGAATCAATATCTTTCATCTCACAGCCCCTGAGTAACCAATGTCATGTATTTATTTATGGGTACAGTAACAAATCATACTGTACAGAATATGCTCATTACCCAACTTCACATACTACATTAGCCTATGTGTCAATGACGAGAGTTGATTAATGTTTGCTAACATGAGAGGCAGGACGTCTACAACATGCTAGAGATGGATTGTATGGGAAATCTTTGCAAACACATTTGTTCATAAATGAGAGTCTTTGTTATGTTTTAATGCCACTGACAGACAGGAAAACAAGCCGTTAGTGAAGAAGCATGTCAGGCCTGTAGGTTTGGTCGGAGGGAGGATGTCAGAAAACAACATTACCTAGTTTAGTCAACCATGACAGCAGCAGTTTTGATCTGAATGACACTATCTGGAGTTTGGATACTGATTCTTCTAAGGGGTATCAAACCAGGATATTAAGGATTGAGGAATATTTATTTTAATTTTTTATTTTTTTCTGCCAGTTGATAAAGCTGACGTGTCCAATTTCAAGTCCTTACTCTAATGTCATTTATAAAACACTTTTCAGGCAGTGCAGCTTAATGTATTGCTCTTACTGCGTAATTGTACCCTGGCTAGGATTACAACGTTTCTTCAAACCTAATTGACTACATGGACACTAAATGAAATAATCCAACAAGACATACGCATTTACATGTTTTTTTTTCTTGCTGACAACTCGGAAATAATTTGATAGATGAAGATGATTGAGATGAGATGAGAAGGTACCACGTTTTCAGTGGCGCTGCCCACATCCAGCCTGTCTGTGTTCATCTCCTCAAACACTTGATTTGCTACAACCGTGCTTGTGTTCCCCTGCGAAACCCATCACGTCACTTGCTGTTTAAGAAAGTATTTATTTCTACCAGAGAGAAGATTTGTTAGGCTCTAGTGAAATAATTATTCTAAAAAGGTTTATATGCTCACTCTCAGTCTGGCTGAGTCTGTCTCCTTCTGGGGCCTGATCCAACCAGTCAGTTCTGAGGTAACCTGACACTTTTCTATTCTGATCAGCCTTTTGTTTTGATAATTAGTGGACTACTACATCCATGTAAATGCAGCTATTGTCATTCAAGTGCAACTGATTTTTTTTTTACGCTGTTTTCAAGTGCAAAAATTCTCATTGACAGATGAGAAAAAACTTCTTTGACAGGGAGCTGAGAGATCATAACTTGGCTGTGAAGCAGCACAGGCTGTAGGCAATGTTTAAAAGTACACACAGTTGGGATAAGCATCAGAGAAGACCCTGCCAGGCAGCAAGTAAACGCTGTGTGCACGCTTTTATTCCAGACCCCTCAACTCCCCCACCCCCCTTACTTCCTTTCATTCTTCTTTTTTTCACTTTTTCTCATTCTCTCTTTCCCCTATTGCGTTTTCTTTTTTTATTGCACTCACCCACACAAACACACCTTTATGAGGACCATCCATTGACATAGCGCATTCTTCTCCAACCCTTTATCCCAACACTTATTCTAACCACAAGACAACTGTAACATTTACCCTCAAACCAAGTCTTAACAAGTCTTGACCATTAAAACTTTGCAAGGACCAAAACTTTGCAATGTTCCCACTGCAACAAAATATCCCCACAACAGTAGTATTCCATGAAAGAAACTGGCCCTCACCACTTATTACTTAGAGACAAGATCTCTCTCACACACACACACACACACTAGATGTCTGGCTTCCTAGTGCGTTCAGAATGTGTAGTGAAGCCACCCATGCATCAGGCGGGGAAGCCGGCATAAACAGCCTCCCCACCATCTCACTATCTGCTGATCAAAGAGCAGCTAAAGAGTCAGAAGATACAGCGAGTGCAACGGCGGAGCATGCACAGCAACACAATTAGCAAGAAGCACATTTTTTTTTCCACACGTTGAACTCCGCTCCAGACCTCTGACATTTCCGCATACCAGCGCAGTTGTGAATGGATGTGCATACAAATTTGGGAGGTATAAACACAATCATGCAAATAACTTGGCTTACGCTTAATATTTCGCACACGCGCACACTCAAGGTTTGATGAACTGTGGCTTCACCTGTGAGTGACTGTTGATGTTGGCATCAGCCACTGATCTCTAAGTTGCTCAATTAAATTTTGTGAAGAGCCTCGACGGAGCAAGGAGAGGGGAGGAAGAGGAAGATCAAACGGAATACAGAGAACACCCTGTCAGGAGGAAGAGAGAGGAATAGTATGAGAGAGTAGTGTGTGAGGGAGAAAGAACGGGGGAGGCAGAGACGGGAAATACACGGAAGAGGAGCGAGGAGAAGACAGTGGAAGAGACGGATCGTGCAGGGGGAGAGCCTCCGTTGTAATTAACTGTCTCCAAGTTATGCATGAGTGTTTTCATTGTATGACGCAGTTTTTCTGGCTGAAAAGACAGAGGTCAGCTCATGCCATCAACAATTTAAGAACAACAGTGTTCTCATCCACACCTGGAGCTGAATGAAAGTAAAGCAAAATAAAGACATTTGTTCATGAAACAGCAACTGTAGCTGCCACAAAGTTGCAAACAATCACAGAGAGGGTCATTTTAAGTCAAACCGCTTTACTACTAGTTCTAATTATATACGGTAATATTCAACAATTTACAAACCTGAATTCGAGTCACGCTAACAGATCATAACATTTGCATATATGGTGTTTTTTCAAAATGCAACATTTTCAAATTAAGAGTACTAGGAGTATTCAGTTTACCATTTCACAGCTCATTCAAATTATGTGCCTCAGTTGGGGTCTTTACCACAGTTTAAGACACTGTTACCAGTTTGCTCTGTGGGTTGTATGCAAACCACCTAGCTAACCGTTTTTAAGGGTAATTCAGACATGGATGTCCAGAGCAAAAGCTCTGCTTTCTGGTTTGTTTGCACATGTGCAAATATCGCAATTCTTTAGAGGTCTGTTAAAAGAATGAAAGATGGAGGTTGTTTGGGCGTGGTTGAACAAGTCTACTGATGCAAAGCAAAGAGCCAAAAAGGGGCTCAAGAGGTTGTAGACATTTACGGGGAGTATGCTGAGCTCCATTAGTGGAATATCTCTCTCACCTTTAGCCATGCATTAGGAGTGCTGTCTTTTTTAAATAATTGTCACACTTCTGGTTTTGTTCCCTAGGCTCCTCCCTCACAGTACCTGGAAATGCATGCAAGACAGTTTTAAAACACATAATGGAGAGAGCCGAGAGAGAGAGAGAGAGTGCCAATACATTTTCAGTGGTAACAATATGGTAGCAATATGAAAATATGGATTTGCATATGCATTTGTTTCACCAGTCATCATTTAAACAGATAACATCACCAACTACGTCGACTTGCATTTGAGCAACACTTCCAAAGTGGCCCTGTGATTATGTCCCTGGCCAGTCTTTTTTGTGATGACATTACCGATCGGATGGGAGCAAAAGGGATTGCAATAACTGAATAGGTTCTGAATGGGAAACAAATAAAGATGCTAGAAAGAGTAAAGCTATCAGATGTTATTAAAGAAGAGAAATTTGACGAAAGCAGTCACTTAAAACCTGTGAAACAATTTCGCTCTTTTCTTCTTCTTCTTTTTTAAATCATTCTTTTCAAGAAACCAGGACATTTCTGGGAGCAGTGCCAGGTGGGGGATAAGTCACAAATATAGGGAATGCATAAAAATGGATGTGAATCCTGGGCTGTAAAAGGATCAGCAGGAACATGAAATGGCTCGGGCTCCCTTCACTGCCACTGCTTATTCGAGTGTGCCCTCCAATGGAGGAAAACAGGTCATGTTGACAATATAGACTTCTCTGCTGGATGTTCCAGTGTAACGTGGTTCTATTTCCCACCTTTGTTCCGACTCTACAAAGACGTTACTTGTCATCGTGACTTTTCTCTGCCCTCACCTGCCAAAATAGGTGAGCTGAGGGCGAGTAAAACTCACCAGCTTCTGAATATGAAGTTTAATTTAATAACACTGTATTCTCTGCAGAGAACATAGTGAGCAAGTCAAGTTAGATACTGAGGATGTGAGATGAACCTTGAGCCAATTCAGGAAATTACATCCTAAAACCTATTCCAAATGCAATTCAGAAACCAAATACTTTTTACTCCCTGAAGTCTTGTAGCATCATTTCTGATAATCCAGAAAACAATCAGAACAAGCCCAGACTTCATTTGTGGCGTATGTTCATTAGTGACACATTATAATGTAGTTTTTGGAAAGGTCGCTGAATGATTGCGAGGTTCTAATCCAAATGCTAATTCAGTAACTGATTGGAAAAACACAGTAATGTGATGATAATGATATGCAGATGAGTTCTCATCAGAGCTGTCTATCCATTAATTAGAAGATATCTGAGTGTACTGTACGCGTGAGTGTTTGCATGTGTGTCCATGCTGGCTGAGCCGCATGCATATGTAGAGAATGTGTGTACGTTAGAGTGCGCATACACTGCCATCAGAATATTTAGCATATTAATGTTCAATCAATCTACCACTGCGCTAACGCAAAGTTTGATTAAGAAATGCCTCGGTCAGCAATTAATAGAGGGAATCAGCTACGCTTGATTATATCACCACGAGCTTACGGGACTAGAGCTCCTCCTCTTAGAAAAGTTTTTAAATGAAGATATTCATCCTAAAAACTTGAGTGCGACATTGTGAAATATTGTTCTCAGTAGCTGCATGGAGGCTGAATGGTCGGTTGGAGTGTCCAAGGGAAGCAAACACTCTGGGGACAGTTTTACACACAACACAATACATTTTATTTGTTTTGCTTTCTAGATCTAGATTAACTGTGAAACTTTTAGAAGTGGATCAGATAACAAAAGATCAAATATACATCTAAAGCACACACGGAAGCAACTAAGGAGATTTTCTCAAGAACCTTTGGGTACTTGTACTCATAATATATAGTCTATCTATGTCATGCTGCTTAAAGCTTATGTATGATTTATACTCTACATCAATTTAATGCAGTACAGCGACAGCCCAGACCCTAACACTGTAGATGTGCACCTCCTTAGAATTGTAAATACTCGTCACCAGTGATGGGAATAACGGCATCATCTTTTCAGTAACTGGTAATCTAATAACTATTTCTATCGTTAGAACACCCTTACCGTTCCGATAAGTAAGTGTGGTGTATTACAGTGGCGTTTTCTCCTGGAGGCCATGGGAAGCCATGCTTCCTCTCTATAAACACAGTTTTAGCAATCCTTCTCTGTTATGTCACTGTCATCTCATCCTTATTTCTCTTCTCTAATTATTGAGCCTTTTACGATGTGTAAAACTCTGCCCTCTAAATGTTACGTAGCCACGTAGATTGGTGACATATGATATTGCACACTGGCGTCCGCAAGGAGGCCAAGCAGAGGCCCTTGGAAGAAGAATGATGAACCAATCAGGTGAGGCTGTCCTCATGACACTGCTCACCTGTGATTAGCCAGGTCAAGGGAAGCCAGCCACTCTTTGGCTCTGGCCAATGGCCACTGAAGTTACATGAAATAGTGACATAAAGGCTGCAACATACTCTTTTCTGTCTCCTACCTCCTTTTTATCTCACTTGGCTTCCTCAAAAAAAAAAAAAATCCCCACACCACACCACTGGTGCGTTATGAAGTGTGAAGTGAAGCAACTCAGTAAAGCTGTCCATCTGACTTGTTTCTGAGACAAGAGCTGCAAAGTTTTTTTTTTTGTCTAAAAAAACAAAAACAAAAAAACAATAATTACTTTATTTCCCCTGTAACTAGTTACTTCTATAGTGTTTTTAGTTTCACTGAATATGTCAGTTTAAATGAGTCCACGCCACCCAGACATAGCAACTATCAGCACAGGCCAAGGAGCAGGAGTGACAGCAAGTGCTTAGAACAGATAAAGTCATTATAGTAGGTGACTTTAACATCCATGTTGATGTTGGCAGTCTTATCTCTTCATTTATGTCATTATTAGATTCAATTAGCTTTTCTCAGAATGTAAATGGATCAACTGACTGTTTTAATCACACTTTAGATCTTGTCCTGACATATGGCATAGAAACTGAAGGTTTGACAGTATTTATTCATAACCCTCTTTTGTCTGATCATTTCCTTATAACATTGGAATTTACAATAATAGATTACACTGGAATTGCAAAGACATAACTAGATATAAGGAGTTAATTCCTTCAGTATTTACCTCAGTGCCTTATGTCAGTGATGTGGATGACAGCAACCACAATTTAACTCCAACACAAATAGATTATTTTGCTGATCCCTAAGTACAACTTTAAATTTAGTTGCTCCTCTGAAAAAGAAGGTCATAAATCGGAGTAGGGTAGCTCCAGTTGCACAGTTCAAAGCAGGCAGTTCGAAAGCTGGAAAGACTTTGGCATTCGACTAATTCTGAAGAAGCTCTCATAGCCTGGATAGATAGTTTAACAACTTATAAAAAAAACTCTTCATAAAATTAGAACAGTATATTATTCATCATTAATTGAAGAAAGCAAGAACAACCCCAGATTTCTTTTCAGCACTAGCCAGGTATTGAGCCATCTATTCCTTCGGCCCTCAGCAGTAATGACTTTATGAGCTTCTTTACTGATAAAATTGTTGGAATCAGAGATAAAATTCATAGCATTCTTCCAGCTGTCAAAGATGTAAGTACAGTGGCCAAATATTGACTAGGTACTACAGAGGTGACAAACCTTTCTTTCTCGCTAATTGATCTTCCTGAGCTCACTTCAGTAATTATGGCATCTAAACCATCAACTTGTCTTCTAGACCCCATCCCGACTAAATTGCTCAAGGAGGTTTTTCCACTAATTAATACCTCCATATTAAATCAGATAAACTCATCTTTATTAAAAGGATATGTGCCCAGTCTTTTAAAACCGCTGTAATTAAACCTTTACTTAAAAAACGTACTCTTGACCCAGATGTTTTAGCCAACTATAGGCCAATTTCCAACCTTCCTTTTATTTCTAAAGTTTTAGAAAGGGTTGTTGTCAATCAGTTGGTTGATCATTTAAACAGGAATGGTTTGTCTGAAGTATTTCAGTCAGGTTTTAGAGCTCATCATAGTACAGAAACAGCTCTGGTTAAAGTTACCAACAATCTACCAAGTTACTTCAGACGATGGACTTGTCTATATACTTGTCCTGCTAGATCTTAGTGCTGCATTTGACACTATTGATCACAGTATTCTACTACAGAGACTTGAAAGTGTGATCAAGATTATAGGAACTGCACTCGACTGGTTTGAATCCTATCTGTCAGACAGATTCCAGTTTGTTCATGTAAACAACAATTCTTCTATATATACTAAAGTAAGCTATGGAGCTCCTCAGGGTTCTGTGCTAGGACCAGTATTATTCACATTATACATGCTTCCCTTAGGCAATATTATTTGAGAGCACAGCATAAACTCCATTGCTATGCAGATGATAACCAGCTAGATTCATCCTTGAAACCAGATGAAACTAATCAGCTGGTTAAAGATATAAAGGCTTGGATGACCTGTAATTTTCTACTTTTAAACTCAGACAAAACAGAAGTCATTGTATTCGGCCCTAAACATGATTCATTATCTAATCACCTGGTTTAGATGGATGGCATTACCTTGGCCTCCAGTTTTACTGTGAAAAGCCTTGGTGTTATATTTGACCAGGATATGTTCTTTAATTCTCACATAAAGCAGGGGGCCAGGACTGCTTTCTTTCATCTGCGTAATATCGTCAAAATTAGGAACATCCTTTCCCAGAGTGATGCAAAAAAAACTAGTTCATGCATTTGTGTCTTCCAGGTTGGATTATTGTAACTCATTGCTGTCTGGCTGTCCAAATAGCTCTTTAAAAATCCTCCAATTGATTCAGAACGCTGCAGCAAGAGCCCTGACTGGAATAAGCAAGAGAGATCATATTACCCCCAGTTTTAGCTTCTCTTCATTAGCTCCCTTTAAAATCTAGACTTGAACTTAAAATCCTCCTCCTTACATACAAAGCATTGGAAGGGCTAGCTCTATCTGAAAGACCTCATAGAGGTGCAGGTCTACTTGTGGTTCCTAGATTTTCTAAAAGTAAAATGGCAGGTAGAGCCTTCAGCTATCAGGCTCCTCTCCTGTGGAACCAGCTCCCAGTTTGGGTTCGGGAGGCAGACACCATCTTTACTTTTAAGGTCAGGCTTAAGACTTTACTGTTTGACAAGGCTTATAGTTAGGGCTGGACTTAACCATCCTTTAGTTATGCTGCTATAGACCTAGGCTGCTGGGGGACACGTCTTCTACTGTCTCTTCTCTGGCAACAAGCTCCTGTCCTCTAATGATGTGCAGAGTTCCAAGCTACATCTGCTGTCGTGGCGTCATCAGCCTGCCCAGTCTTCATGTCCTGGAGTGCTGTGTATCAGACCTGTGGAGCTCCATAAACTACATCTGTTTTTGTGATCTCATCAACCTGCCCCAGTCTTCATGGCTCACAGCTATCCACTCCTACCTGGATGAACAATTCTCCAACCTGCCCACAATTCCTTTTATACTCTCAAAGTGTCACATAAGATCATCAACTATATCTTGTATTATTCAATTTTTCAGCTCTAAATATGTATCTATGACAGAAGTTTGTTTATCTTGTTTCTCCAACTCTTTTTTTTCTCTCTATTTTTTCTGTTTCTGCCCGGCTGGCCTTTGGCAGGTGGGTCCCTCCATATTGGCTGGAATTTGCTCAAGGTTTCTTCCTGTCGCTCTCAGGCTTGCTCTGAGGGTTTCAGGTCGGTTTTTCTAAAGTGTCTGGAGGAACAATTTGTATTGTTATTGACGCTATATAAATAAAATGAAATTGAATTGAATTGAATTAATTCGGTTACAAATGCAGTTTCTTTTGGGGAGAACTAACTTGTAACTAATTATTTTTTTAAAGTAACATGCTCTGATTGGTTCACTTGATAGCAGTGCATTTCCACTTTAGAATTTCCAGCTCCGCAATTTTCAAAATGATTGTTTTGGATCAATAAAGATGGAACACATTGAGGAAAGTTAACTGAGGAGGTGCAGAGTAAAAAAAAAAAAAAAAAGAACAAAAATAAAAGAAAAAAAGGAAAAACATTGGTATAACAGTCAAAATTTCAGTTGCCATTGTTGAAAGTGAAGAAACAAAAAATTAACCCTACTGTCAAATAAGACACAATAAGATCCAAACAATCGCCGAGTGGGCCTTGCCTACATAACAGTGGTTTTGTCATCTGTGTTTTCCTTTGTTCAGCCACTGCAAGGTTTACCTGCTACTCAAAGAGGCGACTTGAAGAATGAGTCCGTTGTGCTCGCTCCAGAAACATAGCTGCCAGCCCGCTTGTGATTTTGCATGGAGTTGCCTCCACAGACACCCAGTTTATTATAAATGCCTTGACTTTCATACGGTTTCATCAGAGGTTCATAGGCTCAGTCCTCATTGTATTACTTCATTTGGCAATAGATGGTGACTAAAAAAATCAAATGACACGACTGACAAAATCTTTGCAAATGGCCCTTTAGTGCTTCTACTCTTTTACCTCTCGTGGATAATTTTATGCTCTATTAATGAAGTATCACACTAAACCTGGTGGAGTGGAGTGGAAGAAACTGCTGGACCAAAACATTTGATCGTAGATAAAAGAGATGTACAGACTCAAATTATAGAAGATAGTGTAATGTTATGTAGGGTATAATATATCTCTTATAATATATCTCTGTGACTAAATTATAAAGAAAGAGTTTTTGTATTGAATTCTGATGATGACACATTTTCTTTTGCACTTTTACATTGTGGTTCTGTTTCGTATGTCACGTATACTCATGACAACTAATAAGTTGACTACTTTATCTGTCCAACTCCCACAGCAGCAGCATCCAGATAAACAATGCTTCATCTAGTCAAGTATGCTGTGTTATTCTCGATGATGTAGGCTTAGGCACATATTCCTCGGGACCTCACATCTTCTTACGATCTGAGGGAGTTTAGTGTGGATCTCTGAACATGAATAATTATGTTTTACAACTACAAAATTCTCACTTGACTTTATCTGTAATACCATCAAACTCCCCTAACTTTGAATTTAGAGCTGGTTTGCATCACTTCAAAAGCACCTACACCACACAAAGGTACTGTTTTTACTTTTTCTGCCCATTACCCGAATGAAAAAAAATAAAAAATTCTTTCACCCTCAAAGTCAAAGCCCATTAAAAAGTGATGAAACCGAATGTAACTCCTCAGAATTTCAGCACCAAAACCCTAAATTTTGGAGGCGGAGAATGACAGAATATGCTAGGGCGGACAGTTACTTTACGCCTATGCCCCATTTCCAGGAGAGCCCTCAGTATTGCCCGCATTGATTTATTTTTTTGAGAGACCTGTTGAGTTGATTCAACAGCGAAAGGAAAAACACCATGAACATTTAAACGGAGTCAAATCCAACAGGCTGCACCACCAGCGTGCTGCTTCTACAGGCAGCTCCAACACGATTTGGCAGAAGTTAGTTAGCAGCATCTCTACAAGTGTCCAACTCACATTTACTGGCATCACAGAGCTGTCACTTTTACAGAGAAATTGCACGTAGGATAAGTGATTGCCACTAGAGGGCAACAAAGACCAAATTGATTTGTAAGAGTGCCTGATCATTCTTTCCTGCTAAGAAAACTTCACTAGAAACACATCATTTACCTCACTCAGATTTTCTCTAAGATAATGTTCTTGCTATTAAATGTACTTTTTTCAGTTATTCTAATCATCAAGTAAACAAAAACAAGAACTAGTATACCCCATCTTCACCATTTGCTACTATCTGCTAATGATCAAAATATTGTATATGAATATGAAACATTTTCAGATGTTATTGGTATTACAGTGACTGTGACAGTCCCGGCTCGCTATACCTTTGTAGTCTATCAGTGCTGTACTGACATCTAGTGGACAATGCTCACTCAATTCTTACTTGTACTGAGACACTAGTGTCACATGTGATAGTGCTCCAGTCATGAACAGCAGTATATGAAACAAACACATGGAAAATGTAACCTGCCCCTGACAAAATACAGTGGCCCTCTGTCTAAACAAACTATACTACAAAATCAAATGTGTGTGTCTGGCAGCAGTTTGATTGGCAGATGACACTGAAATACTGGACGAATGGATTTGAGGTGGAAGATGGATCAGGGATGGAGTACCGATCCGAAACAGGAGGTTGTATATATATAGACAAGAGGTTAATAACACACAGGTAAACAGGCACAGCAGTCAAAATGCTGGACCTGGAAGTTCTTCAGAGACAAAAATGGTTAAAACAAGGAACTTAACACAGGAAACATGTCTGAAGATACAGATTGTCAGCCAGGAAGGGTACAGCTGCTGCCAGATAGCCAGGAAGTGCAGATGCAGTCCTTCAGCTGTTGGATATACTCTGCAGAAACACAGGCAAACCATTAGCTTGGAACATAAACCAAGGTCTGGGTGTCCAAGGGTTTTTTTTTTAGCAAGAAATGACTGCATCCTGATCCACATGTGCAGGGAAAACCACCAAATGACATCACAGGAGCTCCAACATCAGTGGTCAAACCAAACTGGTGTCCAGTGTTCCACCCACACTGTATGTGGTCGACATTTAGATCATGGCTTAAGGTCCTACAAGGCTGTCAAGAAGCCCCTGATCAATGAGAGACAGAGGTTAGCCCGGCGTCATTGGGCCCAAGAACACAAGAATGTACAGTACCTACTGTCAAAAATGGTGGAGACAGTATCATGGTTTGCGGATCCATGAGTGCTGCTGGTGGTGGTCCGCTCACTGTCTGTGATAGCACATTCAACTCTGCCAAATATCGTGCCATTCTCCAAATCCACATGCTCCCTTCTGTACATGCACTGTTCTATCGAGGTTCAAACTGGATGTTTCAACAAGATAATGCCTCTTACGCCCACACATCCAGGGCCAGTAGAACTTGGCTGCAGGAGCACAGCATCCAGGTCTCAGAGTGGCCAGAACAATCCCTGGACATGAGCCCCATTGATAATCTGTGGTGGATTATCAAAAGGTCTGTTTCAAAGCACAAACCAAAGAATTTAGAAGAATTTAAAGTAGTAATTCAAGATGAATGGGACAAGATTATCCCTCAACAGTGTGAAAGGCTCATGGGGAACATGCCAGCCAGGATTAGAGCTCTACTGTGTGCTAATGGCAGCAGAACTAAATATTAATTTGATGATGTGATGGTTTATCTTTTGAGTTTTCTTGTAAACAATAAACAAATTAAATATCATTTGCATTTGTTTGCATTTATATTTGTCTGACTAATAAATATAGACTGTATAAATATGGAGAATGCGTCCCCACTCCCTTGCATTGGCTAAACTGAAGCTATTTCAAGAGTGGAACCACATGGAGCCGCAATATCGATGACCAAACCACACTTCCTCCAGACTCACTTACGTATTCTTTTAGCGTCAAATATCTAACTAAAATTATCTGATTATCATCAGAAAAATTGATACTTGAATATGCACCAGGGATATATAAAATACCTAAAATTACAGAAATCAAGAAATTTATTTGACATGTATTTTAGTGATTTTAGCTCTGCTCAAGTCCCATTCAACATGAGTGGATGTGGAGCTTCTGACCTATACTGCAGCCAGTCACCAGGGGGAGCTCTACTTGCTTTGGCTTCACTTTTGAGGAGCTGTTCTGTCTATGTTTCATACATGTTAATATAATAACTTCAGATGGAGATGGGAAATGTGACTTAACTGATTGACTGCCACCAAGGGATAAATAAACACCTGTACTTTGTTGATAAAATACATAATAAATATATCTTAACAACTCCATAATGGACTAACTTCGAGGTATCAACACTTACTGACACTGAGACACTTAGGTTGCTTTCGCACCAGAAAAGGAAAGGAGCTCTGGTGTGAAAGCAAAATTAATAAAGGGAGTCTGGAGGAAAGTGAGCATCCAGGCAAGCCTGGAGAAAAGGGGGAAGAAGAGCGGACTACCGTTTCAGATTCAGATGCAGATTCATACTTTATTGTCCCCAAGGGGACATTTGCTTTACAGTTCACACACATGGAACATATACGAACATATAACATTTAATCAGATAAAAACATTCAGCACGTATAACGCACAACACAAAATCACATATGACGTACAGCACATATAACACATAACATTTAATCACATAAAAACATTCAGCACGTATAACACACAACACAAAATGACAATATCACAAATATCACTAACAGCTGCAGGAGAGATGTGATGGTAGAAAACCCTCTACGTCCTGCTGACGCCGTTCATCAGCTTCTCCACCCTCATGTTGTCACACTTCTTTTTCTTTCTCCTTCTCATTCTTTTATATCTCCTGCTTCTCTCTCTTTTCCTGCTCTTTCTTCTCTTTCTTTTCCCTCTTTTCTTGCTCTTTCTTCTCCCTTTTCTCCTTCTTTTCCTGCTCTTTCTTCTCCTTCTTCTCTCTCTTTTCCTGCTCTTCCTTCTCCCTTTTCTCCTTCTTTTCCTGCTCTTTCCTCTCCTTCTTCTCCCTCTTTTCCTGCTCTTTCTTCTCCTTCATCTCCCTCTTTTCCTGCTCTTCCTTCTCCTTCTTCTCTCTCTTTTCCTGCTCTTCCTTCTCCCTTTTCTCCTTCTTTTCCTGCTCTTCCTTCTCCTTCTTCTCCTTCTTTTCCTGCTCTTTCTTCTCCTTCTTCTCTCTCCTTTCTTGCTCTTCCATCTCCCTTTTCATCCTCTTTTCTTGCTCTTCCTTCTCCCTTTTCTCCTTCTTCTCTCTCTTTTCCTGCTCTTTCTTCTCCTTCTTCTCTCTCTTTTCCTGCTCTTCCTTCTCCTTCTTCTCTCTCTTTCTCTCTCTTCTATCTATTGCTTTTTCCTGCTCCTCCACTTCGATTTGAGTTTTGATTTCACTCTTCTCTTTCTCTGAGTTTTGGTTTCTCTCCTCCAGGTCTTTGATTTTCTTCTCCATTTCTTCTCTTTCCTTCTCCAACTCATTATTCCTCTTTTCCAGTTCTCTGTTGCTCTTCTCCATCTCATTCTTTATTTCCTCCCACTCTTTTAACTTCTCTGTCTGCTCTTTGACCTTTTCCTTTAGTTCTTTGTTTTCTTCCTCCAGCTCTTCCTTTTTCCCCTCCAGGTCTTTTACTTTCTCCTCCATTTCTGTCCTCTTCTCCTCCAGTGCTCTCTTCTCCACTTCCATCTTCTCTCTCTCTGCCTGCTCCTCTCTGAGCTTGTCCTCCAGAGCTCTGCATTGACTCGTCCACAGCTCCTGTCTCTGGATGTTTTCAGTCTCTTTCGTACGGAGCTGGTTTGAGGCGACGCTGAGGTTCACACAGAGACTCTCTTTCTCCCTGTCTCTCTGACTGAGCTGCTCCCTCAGTTGGTCGATCTCCTGCTGTTTTTCAGCCAAGACCTCAGATTTCTGTCTCTCCAGAGAGACATTGTTCTCAGTGAGTCGGGCGTTCATACGTCTTTCAGCATACAGGTTTTCCTGCATCTTTTCGTGCTCCATCTTGGAGGTGTAGAACTGCTGGCACTCCTCTGTAAACATCCTCTCCCTAATCCCCAGCAGTCCCTCCAGTCTGGCATTCCTCACTTTGAGTTGATGAATTCTGTGGCAGAATCTTATCCTCTCTGACTTGTTCATCGACTGTTCTTCTTGGAACGGTGCAGACTCACTGTGGCCGTCATAGTGGCGGTACCCTACATTTAGTTGGGCACCGTCCTGAGGAACTCTTGCGAATCCTCTGTTAGGTATGTGGTTGTTTCTTTGGGCCATTTCACTGAAATAAAAACACTAGAGAATAAATAGTAGACTGTTTTGTAGTAGCCTAGTTGTCTGTAGTAGACTGTAGTAGACTGACTGGATATCTGTAGTAGACTGGTTGTCTGTAGTTGCCTGTAGTAGACTGTAGTAGACTAGTTATCTGTAATAGACTGTAGTAGACTGTAGTAGACTGGTTTTGACTGTGACTATACACTTTCTGGAAACTAAGCTTGGACCAGATCAAAGGCAAATCCTGGTCACATGACAGAATTGTTTGCACTTGAAGATGTTGCCTAGCAACATGGATTCTGCCCACTTTTCAGAACCAGAACATGTGATGCAGAGTCCTGACCACGCCCCCTTTTTGGGGAAAACATTCCAGTGAACTTGATGGCTACAGTGTAAACACTTTCATAGAAACCAGTTCAAATAGGTCTTTTTTGTGCCTCCAAAACAGTTCTTAGTCATCAGAGAGTGGACATGGGCCTTGTTAGTGGGGGTCTTTGGGTTGAGGGGAGGGACTGCTGCGGATTCTGTGGCCAGACACCTTGTCCTGTTTTTCACATTTTCTGAGTTGTTCCTAAACCTAAGTAACATCCACACCAGTGGCAGGTCCATATGTTTCCCAGCATAATATTGAATTATCAGAACATGGGTAATGTTATTTACTTTTAATGTTGTGGCTGATCAGTTTACATAGAGATTACACTAATGAGTGGTCCATGCCCCAAAGAGATGTATTCATTTTCCCGCGTGTGAAACTATTTACTCGTGTTTCCACATCATGTAAGCTCAGTTTAGCTTATAAGGGTCGCTGATTAAATGGTCCAGACAATTTCAAGCTCTTCTCTCCAAATCACCGGTTTCACCACTTCTTCTACTCTTAGTGGTACCAGTGCTTGGTTCCATGCTGTATCGGTTCAAAGGCATAACCAATGGGATTTATACTGGGCTCAAAATCTCTTTCCATTTCCAGCAACCAACCCTGTGGCACATTCGAGTACGTCACTTCAAAATGGCGACTCCCTAGCTCCCTAAACTCCCTAGTGTTAAAATAACTCTCATGGTCTCGGGGAGTGAGTGTTGTTTCAGGCTCTGGTCTCTGTTTTGACACATTTTTGGTTGTTGACTTGTACACACACACACACATATGTATATATATCAAGCCTCCCTCTGTTTCTCTCCAGTTAACGTTGTGACATCACAATGACGTAGGCCTTGAAGGGGTCTATAAGGAATGTGAGTTTTACACAGTGCTAAAAACAGCAATCAGGTACGGGAGAAACAGAAGTCACAATTGTTGGAATCACAAACTGTTTATTTTATATGACCACTTCATACTCCACAAACTTAATGAACACCAGGTTACACAATACAGCATCTTTATATCATGACTCAGGGGAAGTAAACAAGGTTAAAAACAATGCAAAGATGTCACTAAAGATTAAAGAATAATTGTCTTTTTACCAGTAATCAGAAACAGGAGCAAAAAAAAAAAAATCTAAATAATAATAAAAAAAAAACAAAAACATTTCTACGTCGTGTTGCAAGATCTGCTTCTTTCCTTAATGCATTTAAAGTTTTTACCATTTCCCTTTGCTCCAGTGAAGCAGTGCAGATTCATGCATACACATATAAATCCTTTAGCAGCTCTCCATGAAGTGATCTTTGGCCAAATAAAACTTGTTCTGCACTCTGATTACACAAGGTTATTTTATATATGAAGTTATTGCTTAATGTAAGTGCTAGTAATAGCTTAAAGTAAACAAGTACATTTTAGCTTTCATGGATTGTAATTTATGTAAATATATACCATGTCCCACCAACATATAGCCTTAGGAAACACAATTTCTGATATCATCTTACCACATAGGTTCATAGTACAAGCACTTTTATTTTTGTCGTGCACCTTTTCAGCAGGAAAGAGCTCTGATTGTTGACCCTGACCCTCTCTGAGTATCTCATGGCCATCCCACTGTTTTCAAAAGCAGGCAGGACAACTTTTGCCACTCAGCAAACAAAGGAAAGCGGAGAAAAAGCAAACCTGGTTGTCTATTCTCAGTCAATTTTCTCAGGAGGAACGACTTCCATTAACAGCTGGAGATGGATGGTGATGGGCCCTGCAGGAGGAAGGAGGTCAAACTTCACATCAGCATTGAAGTCCATGAGAACATTACACATTCCAGTAAATGTAAATACACAGCATTTCGTTATCACATTATTTCTCAATATCTTCTTTATCAATAAGGATGACGGAGAGGGAACCTACTCATTATGTTCCGTGCCCAGTTGACTTTCGCATGGACGAAGGGGTAGTAAAGGAGGAGTCCACTGAAGATGAAGATAGTACAGTAGAGGTACTCCAGTTCTGGCTTATCAATGATTGGAGCCAAGACGAGGTAGCAGGACACAATGACCATTATGCCCGCTAAGACAATGGGCACCTTGAAGAGATCACACATGAACTTGTATTTGCTTTGGATAGACTGTTCTTAGAGATACTGTCAAAATTCCAATACATGAAACAAATAATACATTATCTATTTTTATCAAACATTAACTTGGCTGGATTTTATTTACGAACAATAAAAAGATAAGATCAAATTATTATCTATTGCAAAACACTGCCAGATCACAAAGACATAAATGTCTTTCAGAAATTAACTCTATATTGGGGCTTACTGAACAAATTATTTCTGTCCAGCTGATAGTTTTGTAAGACTTTCTCTGCACATCAACGTCATTAATTTGAAACAATCTGTGATACACATCACTTTATTTTTTGTTTGTAATTGGAATGAGTGCAAAGA